>NC_056627.2:265314358-265914542 GCF_002870075.4 Lactuca sativa
ATATATATATATATATACACACACACACACACATAGGCTTAGGTTATTATATTCAAATTAATTATTGTTTTATTATATGCATAAATGTGGACAAATCATTTTACTTATTTTAAGAAAGTGATTAATACATATTATTGAATTAAATATAATTGAAAAATACCATTTAATTAACTAGAAGGGTATTTTAAGGGATCATATATTCTATTAATTTTAAAAATCGGATTTTACGAATTATAAGGTTTTTAATTCAGACA
The DNA here is from genome assembly GCF_002870075.4 of Lactuca sativa. Classification (NCBI taxonomy): domain Eukaryota; kingdom Viridiplantae; phylum Streptophyta; class Magnoliopsida; order Asterales; family Asteraceae; genus Lactuca; species Lactuca sativa. Next base: position 265,314,613 of record NC_056627.2, read on the forward strand.
TTCTAACAGAATATGTTTGAGTATGTTCAAAAATAAAAAAAAAATTCTTGAACCATAAAATAATAAAAATATTTTTGAACATATTTCTTGATCATGACTTTAAAAATTTCTCATAGAATAGCAAAATTTTCGAACCATCAATTGAAGAATTAAAACAAAAATTACATTAATTCTTATAGAATACGTGTAACAATTGCTAAGAATTACATTTATTGTTAAAGAATAAAACTAAAACTTTCAAATCTGAAAAAAAAAAAAAAAAAAAAAACATCAAAATCTAACAAAGACACTACTACATTCTAAAAGAATAATGTTGCTAAGAGACGTCGTTCAAATTTCTGATGGACCAGCCCAACCTGAACATGAGGCAACGCAGGTGGATGGACATGGTTAAGGATTATGACTGGGAGATTCTTTACCATCTGGGTAAAGCGAATGTGATGGCGGATGTTTTAATCTGCAAGTCGGCTAGATATTCTGTTGTAGAGATGTGTATGAGGTTATCGGTTGATTCTCCGCTTTTAGGTTTGATTAGGGAGGCTCGGGTTAAGGGATTTCAGAAAGAGAGTTAGAAATAAGATAGGATCAGAGGTAAGATTGACAGATTTTTCATGGATAGTCGAGGGTTGTTGACCCGGTGTGGTCAAGTCTCGGTTCCATTTTCTGATGAGGTCATGCAAATTTTGCTAGATGAGGCTCATGAGTCTCGCTTTTCTATACACCTTGGAGCCACCAAGATGTATCGGGATTTGAGATTGAGCTACTGACAACCGTGTATGAAGAAGGAGATAGCATGGTATGTCGAGCGATACTTGACCTATAGGATGGTCAAGGTTGAGCACCAGAGGACGCATGGCAAGCTGTAGACCCTTAAGAGTCGGCAGAAGAGCTATACCGACCAGCGTCAATCTGAGTTGGAGTTTTAGGTCGGTGATATGGTATTACTGAAGGTCTCACCTTAGAAAGGTGTGAGACGCTTTGAGAAGAGGGGGAAGTTGGGTCCCCAGTATATTGGGCCTTTTCGATTGATTTTCAGGGTTGGCAAGGTTACTTACAGGTTGGATCTACCTGAGGAGCTCATTCAGATTTATAGCACATTCCATGTTTTGCAGCTGCGAAAGTGTGTATTGGATGAGGATGAAGTGGTCTCCTTGGACGATATTTAGGTCGATGAGCACCTGAATTATGTTGAGAGGCTGGTAGCTATTTTGGAAAGAAAGATGAAGGTCTTTCCAACAAGGAGATACCTTCGGTAAAGGTGTGGTGGCAGCATCAAAAAGCCTCCAAGTGGACCTGGGAGCCGGAGGCTGAGATGCGGGAGCATTATTCTGAGTTTTTCGTTGCAACAGACTTCAAGGACGAAGTCTAGATCAAGTGGGAGAGAATTGTAACATCCTGATGATAAGGTACTTAAAATTCCACCCCTTTAATTCATTTATATTGCATTTGGTCCCAAAGTTCAATAACTGTATGCAAAAAGGGCCTTATTGGCATTTTGGTAATTTAAGGCTTCGGAGTATGCCATGCGTACATGGTGTACGCTGGCATACTTCCTAAATGGGGAAACCCTAATTTTTATGGTTTGGTTAGTATTTAAGCATCCTTATGGCCTCATTTCCCTTCACCTTATCAGCCTCCACCCTCTCATTCGTGTTAGAAGCCCTAGTTCTCCTTGAGAAGCCATTTCTAGCCTAAAAGTGTGTGTTTGTGTGCTTAGAAGAAGAAGGAAGGAAGCCAAGATCATCTTTGGAGAGTGAAGCACTTTGAATCTGGAATTTACTCTTCATTTGCAACCCTTTTAAAATAGTAAAATAAGGTTGTGAACCCACACTAGTAGCATAATCTGAAGCATCCTTGCTACTGCACCCGAAGCTTCGCACCATTGGGAGGACTTTCGAAATAGCTTGATATATATATATATATATATATATATATATATATATATATATATATATATATATATATATATATATATATATATAGAGAGAGAGAGAGAGAGAGAGAGAGTTTTGGGTGTGAAGAAATCATAAAGTGAGCACCTCTATTTATAGTGTTTGTGTGCGTAGTGAACTTCATGTGCGACGTGCACACGACTCGTGGCTCCATCTAGGGTTTGCCACATGTCACATTTTTTATGCTCCACGCCTCTCTAATCTCGAAAAATCTGGTTGTCAGACGTACGCGTCGAGCACGGCATGCACTTGGCTTGCACCTCTAAATCTTTTATAAAAAATCATATTTTCCTTATGTGAATCTGGTTTCTCTACTAGTATTTGTCTCTTTTTCCAATTGCTCATGGCTATTTTGCATACCTTTCATAGCCTGAAAGGCTTCTTCAAATTTGAGTTGTTGATTGGCAAGAATATGTGCATGCGTCTGAATGCAAGCTGAAAAATCATTCAATAAATGCATTCCGCCCATTAGACACGAGCGATCCCTATCAAGGCTTTCTTCGTCCAACGCACTTGCAAGCTCGTGACCTTTGGGAACATGGGTCCTAGAAAAAGTTCATTAGAATTGGAGTAAAGAGGTCGCAAATGTGACAAGTGTAGGCATAGGAGCCTCTTCCTTAAAAGACGACATCACTAAAATAAACAACACGCATGTTAGCATCGAGAAAGATAAAAGGAAATGGTAAATGAAAGGATGTATGGAGATAAACATACAAATATTCTGAGAAGCACTCTGAGAATAATTAGTAGTTGATTATGGATTAGAATCATCCCCAAACAATGGAGTAGTGTCGAGAATTTCCACCAGAGTAAAATTCAAGTTGCCAGGAACATCTGAACCACATAGAAGAGGATTCACCATGATGGTTGGGTAATCGGAAATGGACGCCTATAAAAGTTCAAAGACATGTCCAAAAAGCTTTTGTTGAAAGGCGATAGCAGTAAATAAAGTGGAAGGAGTTTGATCATTCGGCAACGGATCAACGTGCTTAGGAATAACTGGAATTTCCGAAGTAAGAGGGAGACGAGCACATAACTTGGCATGTTTTAACTCAGGATCAGTAATTATCGGACACTCATGAAGAGTAGTTGTTGCAGATGTTTCTAAAGAAGGCTCTACATTGACAGACTCATAAGAAGGATAATTTCCAGACGACAATAGAGCACAATTTCTTACTTCATTACCACGAGTGGTCCTTTTGTGTTTAGGAGAAGATAAATCGATCACATTCTCAGGACGATCCATTACCCCTCCCAAGGAAACGATTTTCTATGTCCCTTCTTTTCTTTTGGAATTTGAGCTCTCAACGCTGCCCTGGTTGAAGAAGATGGAGGTTTCTACTGTTATGCTTCGCCTTCATAATGTTTTTAGAAAGGGGGGGGGGATGAAATGCATGATAATATCTTGACCAATATGGTTAATAGTTGAATCCATACTGGATTTAGATTGAGAAAGAGAACTGGGAATAGTAACCTCCTCCGTGACCAAAGAAGAACATACCAAACATTTGCGATGTAATCGCTCCAATGAAGTGACTTATTGGCCCACTAGGGATTCCACTGGTTTCTTCCCTAATTTGTTCCAGTAGGAACTGATCCCCACCATACCTAACATTACCTCTTCAGGGTTGGTCCACTTAACAAAATTCTCTGATAAATGGTTTACAATGCTTTGTTCTTCATGGGACAAATCAGGAGAGGGGTCGGCAGCCCTATCAGCAGTAACACCAAACACCATAGGACAAGCAAAGGCGGAGGCAACGACATAGAAGAACTCTTCCTTTGAATACTTTATAGAAGTATGAAGGTCGTCACAGATCTCCACCAGACCATGGCAAAGAGAAAAGGATATCTAATCACCATTAGACATAAGGACATAGAAGTGGCGGAATACGGTGATAAAGGGCATGACATCTAAGGCAGAGCACAACATATAAATGATTTTTCGAAAACAATTTGGAGTAATCTAGGCGATGTGTAGGTGATAGTAGTCCAGAACCACCTCCAAAAACTCGAACGTTGGTAATCGTAGACTCGATTTGAGGAAAACATGATACACCCCAGCATACCCTTATGGGGTGTCAAAAATAGCATCCCCAAGCTCAGGCGAACGAGGACAAAATTCAGGGTCTGGTACTTTTCATGATATCAGAAAGGTTCTTCAGGGTAAGTTTGGAGTTCATAGTGTGAATGCTCGAAATTTCTTTGCTAGCCATGGGGAAGTAAAATGAAGAAGAAAGAGTGAAAAGTAATTTGAAGAAGAAAATTAAAGGCGATGAAGAAAAGTAACCATCTAAGGGGTTATTTATAGGGATCAAGCAAAGTTATATTTATGGATCAGACAAGGTGGCAGTTATATATACTATATCTTCCTTAGATGGAAAAGAGCTGAGGAGATACTTATCGGCAATGTTGAACACTAGAAGCCGCCAAACTGTCACGTCAAAGTATAATTCATGTGTCTATTCCTATTCGGTTACAACGGTTACTTTATAATATTTTTAAGTTTGAATGGTTACTTTTGACAGAAGAGTAACGATAAAAAATGGGGGGGGGGGGGCTTAATAGGGTATAACCTAGCTCAAAGTTAAGAATATACCCTCACTGTACCAAACCAGATATATACCGAACTATATGTATATCGAACTATGTACGAGCACCAAACCATAGAAAATAACGACGAAGATACGGATTTGATGTCACAACAGTGTTATAGTACATTGAGACTCAAAGAAAACAGCGGATGAAAAGCCCATCAAAAGTCGGGGGCTACGTCTTATCGAAGTCCCGGTACTGAAAAGCCCGACTGGTCCCACTACCAGCGGCTGCTATAGTTGCGGAGGCTGCAGCGGCAGCTGTCTCAGCAAGGGCTGCATAGCGCTCATCAAAATACTCCAGCATAGCGGTCTTGATAGACCCAAACATCTCCGATAACTGTGCCTGAAACAGTGTAACAACCTTATCATGTAAGATCTCTTGAATCCTGATGTCAACTCAGCCGACCTCATCTGACCAATGGCCTCGGGCACTGCTGGTCCATCCTGACCGCCCTTTCTTGATCTCGATCCGAATCCAGTCACAAACCGCCTCATAACCACCATGTTGAAAATATACCAGGAAGATATCATTCACTCCATATAATAACGGGGAACCAACACCCAACAAAGACCTAAGGGTTGTGACTTCCTTGCTACGCGTATGGGTCATGTGCTTTCAGTAGTACGGGCCCATACTACCTACCCATATTTATCTCAAGTATCATCACAATGCCCTAACAATATACACATGCATGGTGAGCGCTCAATCCTCACTCCTAGAGAAAGGCTAAATATCTCATAACTAGCTTACTGGCCTCGCACAACTCACCCATGAAACTTCGACCAACCCTGCAACACTCGTGTATGTTAGCCATACATAACGTTGGACCTTATAGACATTCGAATATTTGATCCTACCCTAAGCCTTTCATCAAACAAGAACAAGAAATAAGGCCCAACCAAACATTCTCAAGCAATACGATCCTAATTATGTACAACTATGATGCATACACTAAGCAACTACAGTAATGATGTCAATTTCATATAAAGAAAATCCTAGGCTATCAGGCATCATATAATCATGCAATTTTATCATGCAATTCCAGAAGATCCCTAGCCTATCACTAGCATGTTGTTCTAACATATCACAATATCAAATATTCGTATGGTATTTTGGGGTCTACTTACTGGCTCCAGCTGATCATACACTCTGCATCCTCCTTTAGTATTTTGAAAACCATTTGAAAATCATTTTGAAAACCTTTTCCTTAGTTTGAGACAGGATTCATGCGAGTGTTCCTCCAATTCACTCAAACTAAGGCTCTGATACCAACTTGTAACATCCGTAAAATTCATGAAAATTTAAAACTTTTCCCAAGCATTCAAAACCATATTTATTACAAAATGTTTTCAAAATAGTTTCATATCAGAGTATCCCAGAAATCAAAATCATAAAATGCGAGGAGGTGCACGATCAAGCCTTCGCCTTCCCGCGATCATTCGAAGTACCTGAAACAAAATCCAAAACTGTAAACCCGAAACTTAGTGAGTTCCCCCAAAATACCAACGCCATACAAACCATGACCATATCATAACAAACAACATGCATGTAGAGTCTATAGTATGACTGGACCGCCCTTACCGGGCCTTCAGTCTATCTGGCCCACTCTCAGAACCTTCAACATGTCTGGTCCGCCCTACCGGGCCTTCAGCATGTCTGGACCGTTCTCTGGGATTTCGGCTTAACTGGTATGCCCCATTGGGCATGCAATCCATCCGGGCCGCCCTGGGTATGTTGGCCTACAACACAAAGCAGGTCCGCCTCAACCCACCCCCAAGCATACAATCAACACATAGATAAAAAATGCTAGCATATACAAACAGTAAGACCGATCTAACAGATCACTAATCATATCATCATCCTATAAAACAGGATACCGACCTAACAGGTCACTAAGCATATCATCATGTGATAACCAGGATAAAAATCCAAAAAGAATGGTTGGCATCGGTGCCTTCGGCCCTGTTGATATAGGGAGAATAACTCACCTCTCAATGTCGAACTGAACTGACAAGATCAAACTCCCAAAACACGGCTCTCAAACTCAATCACCTACAGCCACCATTGATCCAAACCCATAAATTCCAAACTACCAAAATACCCTCAGAAGTCAAACCGGTCAACCCTTGGTCAAAGTCAAAGTCAACGGTCAAGGTCAACCGTCCATGTTGACCCAACTCATCGAGTGTAGCTTACAGACTCGTCGATTTCCTTTAGAAATCATAAAATCGCAAAAACCGAGTCAACTCGCCGAGTTACCAAGTAACTCGTCGAGTCCATGCAACATCTAAAATATTGGGAAACCCTTATTCAACTCGTCGAGTTGACTATTCAACTCGTCGAGTTCCTTCATTCATTTTCTCATTCAGACACTTTTAAGTGAAACCAAGGCTCCAAACTATAGATCTAGCCTCCAAAGGTGTAGTTACCACGTAAAGTTGCTAACTTTACGTGCATGCAAGGCCTCAAGAGGTTTAAATACCCAAAACTAGCCTTAGGAAGAGGTTTAGGGTATGGAGAAAGGCCAAATCTTTGTAAAGTCGAGAACTTTATGTCCATGAGGGCCTAGAGGAGTCCAGATATGAACTCCTCACTTCAAAATGTGCTCAATACCATAAATGACTCAAGAACTAGCTAGAAATGATCCTAAACTCTTGAATGAAGAGATCTAACAAGAAACTGATCAAGGTAATGACTTTTTACCTTCAAATGAATGCCAAAACGAAGTAGATGTTGGATCTACAAGCTCCTTCTCATTCCAAGCTTCTAAATCTTCAAGTATCATCAAGAAATGCACCAAACACGCACTTTTAGCCTCACACACACTCAAAAGTAGGTTAGCTCGATTAGGGTTTGATTCTGGACGTGAAAAGTGGTAAGGAGGCTGGAGGGAAGGACTTAAGGTCCTTTAAATAGGGTGCAAACCCTAAAAATTAAGGGTTTTCATGTCCAGCCTCAACTCGTCAAGTTGAGTCCTCCAACTCGTCGAGTAGGTTCTAGAATCCATGCGGATTTATCAGTTTCTACACGACGAGTTGGGGCAACCAACTCGTTGAGTAGGTCTATAATTATGAATATAAAAGTTTTAAAAAATTATACTTGGGAATCGGGATGTTACAGCGATTTCTTGCTTCATTACCACGAGTGGTCCTTTTGTGTTTAGGGAAAGATAAATCGATCACCTTCTCAGGACGATCCATCACCCCTCCCAAGGAAACGATTTTCTTTGTCCCTTCTTTTCTTTTGGAAAATTGAGCTCTCAATGTTGCCCTGGTCGAAAAAGATGGAGGTTTCTACTGTTATGCTTCGCCTTCACAATGTTTTTAGAAAGAGGGGGGATGACATGCATGATTATATCTTGACCAGTATGGTTAATAGTAGAATCCATACCGGATTTTGATTGAGAAGGAGAATTGGGAATAGTAACCTCCTCCGTGACCAGAGAAGAACTTAACAAACATTTGCGATGCACTCGCTCCAATGAAGTGACTTATTGTCCCACTAGGGATTCCACTGGTTTCTTCCCTAATTTGTTCCAGTAGGAACTGATCCCCACCATACCTAACATTACCTCTTAAGGGTCGGTCCACTTAACAAAAATCTCTGGTAATGGTTTACAATGATTTGTTCTTCAGGGGACAAATCAGGAGAGGGATCGGCAGCCCTATCAGCAGTAACACCATACACCATAGGCCCAGCAAAGGCGGAGGCAATGACATATAAGAACTCTTCCTTTGAATACTTTATAGAAGTATGAAGGTCATCACAGATCTCCACCAGACCATGGCAAAGAGAAAAGGATATCTAATCACTATTGGGCATAGGGACATAGAAGTGGCGGAATACGGTGATAAAGGGCATGACATCTAAGGCAGAGCACAACATATAAATGATTTTTCGAAAACCATTTGGAGTAATTTGGGCGATATGCAGGTGATAGTAGTCCAGAACCACCTCCAAAAACTCGAATGTTGGTAATCGTAGACCCGATTTGAAGAAAACATGATACATCCTAACAAACCCTTATGGGGTGTCAACAATAGCATCCCCAAGCTCAGGCAAACGAGGACTAAATTCAGGGTCAATATGGTACTTTTCATGATATCAAAAAAGCTCTTAAGGGTAAGTTTGGACTTCACAGTGCAAATGCTCGAAATTTCTTTTGTTAGCCATGGGGAAGTAAAATGAAGAAGAAAGAGTGAAGAGTAATTTGAAGAAGAAAATTACAAGCGATGAAGAAAAGTAACCAACCAAGGGGGTATTTATAGAGATCAAGCAAAGTTATATTTATGGAGCAAACAAGGTGGCAGTCATATACTATATCCTCCTTAAATGGAAAAGAATTGGGGAGATGGTTATAGGCAATGATGAACACTGAAGCCGACAAATTGTCACGTCAAATTTTAATTCACGTGTCTATTCCTATTCGGTTACAACGGTTACTTTATAATATTTTTTAAGTTTGAATGGTTACTTTTGATAGAAGAGTAACGATCTAAACCGCCACCGCCGGGTGGGGGGGGGGGGGGTGCTTAATAGTGTATAACCTAGCTCAAAACTATGAATATACCCTCACTGTACCAAACCAAGTATATATCAAACCATATGTATACCGAACTATGTACGAGCACCAGACCATAGAAAATAACAACGAAGATACGGATTTGACGTCACAACAGTGTTATAGTACATTAAGACTCAAAGAAAACAGTTTGTATTGTGATACGTGACTAATAGATCCTCTGACCAACGAGAAACAGTTGTTAAACGGCCAACAAATACATACTAGTGTACCTTCGGGCATACAATCATTAATGTGACAAGATGACAAACCTGTTCGGTACAAGAAGAGGTCATAACCTCCTAAATATCGACTATAAATAAGTGACGAAAATCACTTTACAAGGTACGCAAACACACATATACCACTCTATCAAACTCCATTTGATTTTCAATATACTCTCTCAAGATCTTCTCTGACTTTATCTCCGGAGCGTTGGTCCGAGACCCTCTCCCTGCCAATCAATTTATGAATTGTTTGTTGTCTCAGGGTTGACTTAATCATGGAGAAGGCGATAACTCTCATAAGAGATGGAAGGTGAAACCGGAGGCGCATCATACATTTAGAATTACCCTCAAGACAATTTGATTCAACGGATCAATCAAGCATGATATGTATTTTTTTTTCCTAGAAAAATAATTGATTGATTATCTCTTTAAATAATCTCGAAACGAGTTGAATCCATCCATTTTTACACTTATGTTGAATCATACATCACAAGTTATCATTAATATTAGCATTCCATAAACGATCTAGTTTTTTATGTAAGCAACTGGGAGTTAATTTAATAGAAAGATGACAACGGATTTTCGTTGGCAACAGACAATAATGGTGATAAAATTCTAGTTATTAATGTCATATTCCATCATTATTATATAATATATAATAAAGTAATCAATTAATAAAAAAGTCTATTACAGTTATCTTTATAAGTTATAACTTGCATATACTTATTTTTATCATATATGTAATAAATAATGATCATTTTTTTTATACTTTTCTTGTATTTTATGTTTTTAAATAAAATGTTTTTTTTTCAAATTGTCAAATTATTTCAACTAATCTGGATAAGGTTCTTACGAGACTAGTCCCTATTTTAATAGTAAATGAATAGGTTTAATATTCTTTTGCCAAATGTCATTCTAATATAACTTCTCATTAATCTTATGTCATGTGTCATGTAGATATATTATGCAACTCATTTCAAAATTCAAATTTATATTTTCTAATTATATGTTAAATTTAAAGTTATAATAACTTTAAAATTTTGATATATCTCTTAATTAATAATTTATTTAAAATGACTTCTTTATAATAACTTATTAATAATTATAAATTTTTATTATAAAAAATCAATTAATTTTATAACCGTGGTTCCACGGGTTATAAACTAATATGCATAAATTAGACTGTCTGCCTGCCTAGCTTGGATCTAAAATTAAGAGAAAAGTGATTTTGGAAGACCCTTTGTGAAAATGTAAATGTAATTATGCATCAAGGCCAACTAACACGCGAAGAACTCGAATTTGACGTATAGCTACATTGCCACGTACAAAGTGTTTGTCTATCTAGATGTGGTTGGTTTGTTAATGCTTAACCAATTTATGCAAAATAACACGTACTATTCGGTTATTATTATTTTTAGATAATCATTTTTCTAAAGTATAAGAGTAAATTATATGAATGGTTCCTATGGTTTGGGGTAATTTACTCATTTAGTCCCTAATTTATTTTTTTAATTCGGAAAGTCCTTATTGCTTGTTTTTGTTACGCGTTTGGTCCCTAATATTTGTTTTTGTTATGCGTTTAGTCTCTGTGTTACCTAAAATCAATGTTTTAAAAACCGGTTTGAACCGGCCGGTCGAACAGGTTGGACCGGAAACCAGGAGAGGGAGCGGTTCAACTATCACATGTTTTACGTTGATTTCTGAACCGCTTTGAACTGGCTGATTTTTAGAAAAAACCGGTTGAACCAGTTAAACCGAATAAAAACACACGAAAAAAAAAACCATTTACATTATAAACTTTGGTGATTTTTTTCAAATCTATTTAGTTTTCTCTAAATAAAAACATATGGTAAATGTTATAGATTCTTTTTGATGTGTTTGTATTCATCAAAAACTATATTTCGATTCAGTATTATACTTTATTTTCTTTTTGACTTTTATGGATTGATGTAAAACACTAAAACTTATGGTTAAGTATTATTTTAATGTATTTGGATTCATCTACAACTTATTTTTATGTGTATTTTTAATGTTTGAACTTGTAAACATCAAATTCATAATTTTTATATGTATGTATGTTTAGGAAAATAGAAAAAAACATGAAAAATATAAAAACTGGTTCATCCGACGGTCGAACCGGTTGAACTAGGAACCGGTCACCATACCGGTTCAACTAAAAAGCCGGTTTTTAAAACATTGCCTAAAATGAGGGGGTTGGGTTGTGGTTGTGTTTATTTAAGTAAATTAAAAAATCAAGAGTAAAATAGTTTTTTTAGGTAAGACAGAGACCAAACGCATAACAAAAGCAAACAGTAGAGACCTTCCGTGTTAAAAAAATAAGTTAATGACCAAGCACGTAAATTATCCTAAACCATAAGGACCATTCGTATAATTTACTCCGTATAAATATGACATATTTATTCATTTGAGACCATGATCTTCTAACTAGTACAACCAAAAGACTTTTCTCTCTCTCTCTCTCTCTCTCTCTCTCTCTCTCTCTCTCTCTCTCTCTATATATATATATATATATATATATATATATATATATATATATATATATATATATATATATATATATATATGGTTAAATAATTATTGTGTGGTTGCAGGAACAATTAGAATTTTTAGAAAAATAAATCATTAATTAACTAATAAAGGGTAGTTTAATCATTATATACATACAATTAATTATATTCCAAAATTATTATCCCTAAACTAATCGGTCAATTTCCCTTAAATCTCGTTGAATCTGAATAACCCTATCGTATGTCGTCTTCTATTATTCTTCCCATCCTAGTATCTTACTGACGATGGTTCAAATCTAGCCACAATTGAAGAACAAATGAGGGTCGGAATTGGCCCCTTTCGTCAGTGATGACGGCATCACAGCCAGGAGGACCGTCGACCTTCTTCCTCCACTTAATACCAAGTCGGCAGTCCGACTGTCATCACCATCATCCCCGCCTTCTACTCCGATCATCGTCATTTGCTCCTTGTTTTTTTGAACCACTTTGATGTTTCCTCAAAAATAAGTCAATCCTATTCTTCCGCCTCGGTCGCCTTCCTCCTATCGCCTGTGCCACTGTTGATTCCTCCGCCAAATACCAGCAACAGTCACCTCCAATACCACCCTCCACCAACGCCGCCGACATCCATCACCCCCTCGGTAAGTTTGAACTCAGAAAATCAATTTTATATCCTCCAAATTTCTGCAATCTATGATCTGCACAAATGGCTAAGGAAAAAAAAAATCTATTTTTTGGGTTTTGTTTTACTCGGTTTGATAAGAAAAAAAAACAATTATGTGTTGTTATTCCTACAATTTAAAAGAAAAAAACATCTGTGTGTTTGTTTTGGTTTGGTGTTTGATCGTTGATATTTGATCTGTAATCTACATTGTGATTGCTCTTTGAGATATTTCTTGAGTGGGTGAAAATGAGTAGTTCTTGATCTCCCAAACAATCATTGGTGCTTTGTTTGACCAACAATGCATGCAAGCATATGTCTATAATTGAAATTATATTACTTTTTAATTATCTTATTTTTTTTATTATCATTATGTCATCCACCCCTTAAGTAGTACGAATTTAATTTATTAGTTATTTAGAGTTTTGCTATTCAATGTTCAGGCTAGAATATTACTTTTTTTTTTCTATGCGGATATTATGATCTACCGTTGAGGAATCTTAAAAATGGTGGATCTCATATGACAAAATGTAAATAGCCTTTATAATCTTTAATAATACAATATTACAAACCATATATATAGAGATTTCTACGTGACAAACATGTTCAAAAATAACGTATGAATTTACAATACACAAAACACGACCTGAACGTTGCTTTGAATGCCATGGATCCACCCACGTGTTTCAGTTTCATTTCTTAGATGTCTTCGCTTCACTATATAGTTGATCAATGCAATCCTACAGATAGACAAAAGAGTAAGTATCAAAACAAAAAAAAAAACATTTCAATTTTGGACTAAACAAAGTAAAAATCAGAAACCACAGGGACCATTATGTAAATTAGAGATACCTTGTAATATTTTAGGAGCTGCTGCCTCTTCAGTTTAAAAGTGGGAGTTATCAATTCCCTTTCAAAGTCAAACGGAACTGGCTCCAAATGAACCGCTTTCAGCATCTCAAAACCACGAAGCTGTTTTGTGTACCCAATTTATTTTATCATCTATCACCCAAAATAATAAAACAACAAATTTCATATTTAATTTAAAATTGAACTTACTTTATTTTTCTGAGCTTCAGAATTAAGCTCATCAAGGACATATTTTCTAACATTCGAGTTGTTACACAGCGACACAAAATCCCCTGATTCGCCATTCTTTTCTGCCCATTCTTCAATCGCCAATCTATCCGGCACCACAACACCAACTAGAAAAGATTCAAAACTATTTCCGTACACCCAAATCTGTCAAATCACAACAAATTCGTTAATGATTATTATAATTATACTATAACATTATAGTAGTAAGTAATAAATATTTACATACCGAGGTTACCAAGGGGCAACGTGAATACGTGCTTTCAATGTTTTCAACTGCAACATATTCCCCTTGTGACAACTTAAATATATTTTTTTTCCTGTCGATAATTTTCATTGCTCCATCAGGTTGCCATTCCCCAATATCACCTGTAAATTGCAAAAAAAAAATCAAAATTTTGTACCTTTTATTAGTAAAAATAATTTTTAAATGTTTTTACCAGTATGGAACCAGCCGTCCACAAGGACAGAGTTTGTAAGATCCTCTCGCTTATGGTACCCTGAAAACAAAGTGTTTCCCCTCAAGCAAATTTCGCCACGTGGCACAGGGGCAAGAGCGTCATATCCCATTTCGGGCACTGATTCTAGTCTTGCTTCAATTGTTGTCATTGGGACACCAACGGTTCCGATCATGGAATGCACATTTGCTATGGATGTAAAACATCCACCGCAACTTTCGGTAAGACCTGCCATTTTATAAATTTTTACAAAAAGTTAATTAATATATTTAATTATAAAAAATAAAAGATATATACCAACCGTATCCTTGTGAGAGGACAGTGCAACATGTGACTCTTAAAAATTCCTCAACGTGTTGTGGTAAAGGTGCAGCTCCAGATAACATAAGACGAACACGTCCTCCAAACCCTTGTTTGATCTGGATTGGAATAATAAAATCAAAATCATAAAAATGAAAATTTTAAATAAATAATTTAGTAAAAAAAACACTGGGATTTGACCTTATCGAAGACCAGCTTGTCCAGAAGAGGGGCGGATTTGTCTTGTTGGATACCCTTTTCAAGATTCCTCAATTTACTGGTATAAATTGTTAAGTTAGTCATAGAACAGGGAGAAAGAGAATAAATGGAAAATGATGAAATGATGAACATACTAATTGTATGCAAAGTCGAATAATGCCTTTTTTACAGCACCACCGGTTGAAATCTTGGCCATTATACCTAAGAGTGATTTCAAAAATATAATTATGTAAAATAATGAATGATCTTGAAATTTTCAAAGGTAGTTTTTTTTTTTTTTACCAGTGTAAATGCGGTCATAAACACGTGGGACACCACAAAATATGGTTGGTTGTAACACAAGAAGGTCCTCAATCAAATATCTGATATCCTGAAAAAAGTTGGATTGAAATTAGATTATGAAAGTATTATTATAAACAAATTAGATAAATTCTTACTCCTTGCCAAAACCCTATTGAGGAACCACTGTAGATGCAATATGTCTCCATTATCTGATCAAATATATGTGCTAATGGAAGAAAAGAGAAGTAGGTATCTTCTTCTGTGGCCTGCAATATAGGAGTAAAACATGAACACAAAATATTAAAGAGTCTGGTTATATACAAATGCAGAATTCAGAATTCTGTAAACATGGAAAATTTTGATTTGCAACTTACAGGTTTGTCTGTTTCTACAAGTAGTTGATGTACAGATAGGACTTCAGACATGAAAGTAGAGTTATTTAGTATGACTCCTTTTGGTTCTCCAGTTGTCCCACTTGTATACATTATTGTGCAAATGTCATTTTTATGTTTTGCAGGGAGTTCATCATCCAAGTTTCCCTGAAAATGATGAAAAAGATGTGATCATTATTTGAGTGATTGCTGGAAATTTCTGATTTAAGCAGAAATACAGTACTTACCATTGAAGTAAATTCTTCCCATGAGAAGCAATCAACACCTTGTTCCATGGCTTCCTTCTTTTGTGATCCAGAAACATTCCCAAAGCTCACAATAGCTTCAACAAGGACACAGACAGAACTTAGTCATTTTGAAAATGTACATAGATTCTTTGATGAATTGATTTGTGAAGTTAGCTTACTTTTTAGATTTGATGAGCAATTTGGAACACATGATAATACCTGCATGAATTATTTAAAACCAATCAATCAAGAAAGTGATAAGAACAAATGTCTGATAGACTTATAATAGGGAGGATGCTCCATATGTAAAGCTTATGTGCATATGTAATGCAATTAAGGAACTTGGATAAAGAAGATAAGAGTATAACTTACAGCAGCCAACTTGCTCTCTTGAACAAAAACTAGGGAAATTTCTGCATGGTTGATGATGTACTCAACTGCATTAGCACCTGTGGCAAGGATACTCAAATGATGTTTAGATTAATACAAATAAAATAGACCTCAAGTTTCATAAATAAAAAGACATGGAAGTGTACCAAGTGTGTCATATAGGGGCACATAGGTTATGCCATTGCAGTTACAAGCCTGTGAAAAGATGAACTCGACAAGATCATTTTTTGCCTCAAATGAAATTCACAATAGAAGAGTATGATTAAGAAGATATACCCTACTGATATAATCATACCTCCATCGAAATTATCCATTCGGGACTGTTAGTTCCATATATGCCGCATCGATCTCCCTAAATTCAAATTTGAGAAATTGAACAAAATCATACCAAACAAATCACTTTTGAAGACATGAGATTTAATCGATAAGGAAACGCTCAGAATTTTCAAATTAGGACACATCTCTCAACAGTCACTATGCTCTAGCATAAACGAATTTTTTTTTAATAAACCTCACAACTGTCTACTGTTTTAAAAATTAGATATATAAATAGATATAAAATTATCGAAGTCAGGAACTCACTGGATTAACAGATCGTGTTCGGATGGCGGATGCAATTTTGATAGCAGAATTGTAGGCATCTTGATATGATAGCCATGAATAACCACCGGCCTGTAAGAAATTGAATCCAATCATCATCTTCCATGGAGTTCATATATTCATACGCACGTAAATGGCGGATTTGCGTACCTTTCCATCGATGATTTGACGACGACCAAGCGCAGGGTTCTTTGGGTTTCTCTTAACTGACTCGCTGTAACCAATAACCAAAAGCTTTTAATATGATCATCTAAAACCTTCCGATTGCTTTCGATATTAAAAATCAAAGCAACGACTATTTGTAATAAAATCATGATGACATGAAAATATTCTTTGGATAACTTTTACACTATGAAATAATATACTATTTAATAAAAGCATTGTAACAAATAATAACATATCTACTCTAATAAATAAATAATAAATCCTCCTTAATAAAACAAAATCTTTTTTACATACGTCTTCTTCTCCTTGAACACGTGTTATTTTCTAAAATTTTTGAATTTATATTTTCCACTTGTCATTTTATTAAATTAAATTTTCACATTTAATATGTAAGGTAATATATATATATATATATATATATATATATATATATATATATATATATATATATATATATATATATATATAAAAGGTATTTATTAGAAAGTGTTTATATATGTAATGTATTAAAGTCTCATTAATTTTAATAATTCAAAATTTTTCTCATTTTTTGTATAAATTCAAATTCTCAAATTGTTAAATTTTCATATTTAATTTTTTTTTAAATAAACTCATATAATACATGAGTCTCACATCTAGTATACTCTAATAAATGAAAGTTTTTTTTAAATAAACTCTAAAATTTTTAAATTTTTATTTTCCACTTGTCATTTTATTGTATTTTTCATTTTATTAAATTAAAATTCCACATTTAATATGTAAGATAATATATATGTAAGGTATTTATTAGAAATGGTTTATATATGTAATATATTCAATTCATTAAAGTTTCATTAATTTTAATAATTCAAAAAATTTCTCATTTTTCTTATAAATTCAAACTTTTCAAATTGTTAAAATTTTATATTTAATTTTTTTTTAATACACTTATATAATACATGGATCTCACACTTAGTATTCTAAGAAAATCATATTAATCAAGTTGTATAGAATTAACTAAGCATTATCCCATTTAAATAAAAATAATAAACTTTTTATAAATTTAAACTTTTTAACTGCTATTGCATCACTGTTAATCAATTATTTTGAATAAAAACATAATTAACAATTATGTACGGATGACTTTCAAAGCTGTTAGATTTAATTAATAACTTATAGTGATAAAAATATATCATGCTTAGAAATTTGTACGAAAAAACAGAATTTTGTTGAATTAGCCTTAATTAACTGTAATATTTTTACAATTAGTTATCTTAATTTTATTGTCCAAATCGCTTGAAAACGCCCATCACTTGGAACACACAACAAAAACCCACTATTTTTTGTCATTATGTTCTAAGTTGTCAAGAAAATGACGTTATTTAATGTTTTAAAACATACCATTTACTAACAACAGAAAACATTATGCTTCACTAACTTGTTTCTTAGATTAACAAATTAAAATATGTATTATGACGTTTAGTTAATTATTAAAACAAATTGGAAACGTACAAACAAAATCGTAACTGTTAATTATATTACTAGACCGGTGAGATCCTATCTTAATTGGAAACAAAAGTCAAACCGACCCGACGACCAATGTTTTTTCAAACTTCTATCAAACACAAAACAACTAAAATATTTTCTTTTTTCTTTTAAATTTCTAATGACTCGGAAGATCGATCATATATACTGCCATTAAAGTTATTCAAAATTTCTCCAATCGAAGATCATATCTCGTGAATGACGACAATACTGATAATAGCTATAGATCTTTTCCATAAATATTTATATGTAAAAATCCATATACATGCACATCTAAAATCACAATAAAAAATAAATAAATAAATAACGGGTTTTCAAGAACGATAGGGTTTTCAAGCATGAATGCATGATGAAAACCGATGAAACTGTAAAAAAATAAGTAACCTGAAGAAATCCCAGGGTGAGTCATAACCGGGAGGCAACTCCATGAGAGCATCCTTGGCGTAAATGCACCTGTACGCCGGACCTGCAGACGGCATTTCGCCGGCAGCCGGTCTTGAATCGTCAACTTTAATGGTGTAAACCGACATGTTTTCAGGCGGAGATGGAGGTGATGGGGAGATGAGTGAGTGGAGGGAGAAGTGGTTGTTAAAAGAGGAGGAAGAAATTAATTAAAGAAGGGGGCCGGGGTGGTGGTGGCTCAGCTGCATTATACAGCGGAGCTTTTATGACATGAGTCTCTCTTTAAAGCTTGCACTCTTCCTGCTAAGGATTCCCACTCATTTTCACGTAAATGGTATACAATCTTTAATGCTTCATCTACCACAAATATTAATATTAGTTTTCTTAAGGGATTATATCTCAAAATAATTGATAACATTTTTTTACTACTAGAGTAAAATACAAATTCACAATAGATGTAATACTTGATGTGATGCGAATAATATATGGCTGTTTCAAAAAAAAAAAAAAAAAACTTGTTGTGATGCGAATTTGACATGACAAACAAGCAACACCTATATAACAAAATTATATATATATATATATATATATATATATATATATATATATATATATATATATATATATATATATATATATATATATATATATATATATATGAATATACTAGGTGTAAAACCTATGTATTACATAGATTGATCAAGGAAATTAAAATATTAAAATGTAAATAGTAAATATTTTTTAAAATAAAATTTTAAAATAAAGAATAAAGAATCATATTGATTGCAATTTATTATAATATTTATTATATTTGATACTTTATATATATATATATATATATATATATATATATATATATATATATTATGTGGCTTTTTAATTTTATTTAAAAAAACCATAAATTTACATGTGGATATTATTATTTAAAAAATATCAGAAAATGATAAATATCAAAACTCATTAAAAATTGACATGTGACAAAATTATTTTTATTTATTATAGTAGATTTATAATTGTTAATTAATTTGTTATCGACGGTAAATAAAGGGTTTTTTGATAACCTAAAAGCTGAAGCCAGTTCAAATATAAATCATTTAACATTTGGTGCATTTAATAGTCTTTTGAACTTTTGAATCGCCTCTAAACAGTTAAAAAAACTGTATATTTTTTTAGATCATTGAGCGGTTAGAATCATTCAACGCTAAATAGTAAATAGTTTGGTTTTATATTAGTGAAATTAAGTTAAACTTATAGGAAAAGATTGTTTTGTTTTTCTCACCTTTTATTATGGATGAGCTACAACATTTTGTTTGGATTTCTTTATTCGCATCGACCGCTTGCCGCATCAGATGATCTCATGAGAAAAGATTGCTTACTACTCGTATATACTATTGATACGTATAATTTTCTTTTTTTAAAGATTATATTATAAAACGTTTCATGAAAAAACAATATATTTCTTTTCTTGCAGATATATGATATTCTTATTCATCATTGTTATTCCAGATAAGTTAATTATATAAATCTGGTTTACGATATTTCCTTTGATTATTCTTTCATGTGGATTGTTTATATTTTTCATAACTAATTAGGATAAGACTTTGAAATTTATATATGCTTAAGCCGGTCTTATAATTCTCAAAACCAAATTAGTGGTTGTTGTTTTATGCAATTTAATTACCAAAACGTATCTAAAACAAAGTTGTAATATTCTTTTATCATACATTAATTAGGCCATTGTTTTTGTCCATACATGCTACATGTAACATGTATTAACAAATATTTTAAAATTGATATTGTAACACCGATTAATCATGAAAATGAGAAATATAAATATTTCTCGGTCCACGTGCTCTTCATTAATTTTGGGTAGTTGAATCACCTTCATTAAATAAATACAACTTAAGTCTCAAATCCTAATACTATTATATTGTATAGTAAAATGTAAAATAATTACAAGAATCGTTTATGTGTTTTACCAAAAATTGTAATTAAGTTTATTTCAAAGTTTAAAAAATTCTTAATGTTAATGTCCTTGGATTTGTGTTTCATATGATAACTTTCTCGGTGACAATTGTACCCTTATGTGAATTTTTAATTATTATTTATTATTTAAACACTTACTAATCATATGGTAAACTACAAAAATGGTGTTTATGATTTACAAAATTTCACAATTCTAATCCATATTTGTATTTCGTTGCATGGAAATGTCGTTATGATTTTATTTTATTAGGGTTCTGGTCTTCAACCATCTAAAATGACTTTCTTATCGTTTTCTAAGTCCTAAGTCCGACCAATCATTATTGCCTTTGATAAACTCAAATTACATATTGAAAAGTCCTTACGATTTTATACTATTGATTAATTCAAATTACATACCGAAAAAGTCCTTATGGTTTATTAATTGGAAATTAATCTTTGTGCTTTGAAAAAATTACATACCGAAAAGTAAATTAAGAAACCTTAATGGCTAGGACATGATTCCCTTACGTTTTGTGTTCACCTTTTTTGGACTTCATGCACGTCACTCTCTTTGCTTTTACTTGTTTTTTTAGAATTGTTGCTAATGCCAATACGACATATAAGAGTGCATATCTTGTGTACCTAAAGAAACATAGAATTTATACGTATGCTTTAAGGAATTGTTAAATATATCAATGGCCTTTGTGTGTATATATATATATATATATATATATATATATATATATATATATATATATATATATATATATATATATATATATATATATATAGAGAGAGAGAGAGAGAGAGAGAGAGAGAGAGAGGAGGTTCAATTGAGAAAAAAAAAGGTTGAGAATGGGGGAATCATTCTCAGCCAATCATTTAATTAGCACCTTAACATAAAATACACGGTGACAAACTTGTAAATATGATATGATATCCTTCAATCACAGATACGTAACTGTGGATAATTTGATAACAATTCAAATTCATTACTACTCGATTGTTCATCATCCAAATTTCTTCTCCAAACTTCAACGATCATCCAAATTTCTTCAATTAAATCCTCGATCAACATCATCCAGTGTTAATCAATCATTCATCTTCGTCAAAAACACGTTCATCAACGTCATTCAACAGTAGACAAAAAAAATTTTGTTTTTGGTTCTTTCAATCCAACCTTTAATTTTGCTTGAATACGAGCATATCTTCAACATCTACGATTAATTATACTCCCAGTGTCATTAGATCAACATCATCAATAATCAACAACAGCTTCACTTCATATCATTCATTCAACATCGATCATCAAACAAAATTTCGAAATTAAGGTTAGAAAAACATCAAATCATTTTTTTTTTTTGAAAAATTTCATATAATTCTCTATCAATCTACTATTTTGTAAGTTTTAAATAGTCAAAGTATCATGTTTTTAGCATTTTTGAAAAAGCTTACTTGTATGCACTCCAACTGTTTGATGAAATGCATAAATTAAATTACCACGTTATATTCACATATGAATATGTTTTCGCATCTTAATCAGTATATGATTATTAAAACACAAAACAAATATATAATTTTATATGTTATTCATATGTGAATAACATATAAAAATTATATATATTTGTGAATATACCTTGTAATATTCATATGTTAATATTCTGTGTAATATTCATATGTGAATAAATTATGTAATATTCACATATGAATATATCATCTAATATTCATAAGTGAATATATTATCTAATACGTACAATTGATAATATTATGTAATATTCACAAGTGAATGCATCGTTTAATATTTAAATATAAATATATTGTATCATATTCACAAGTGTATATACTATATATTATTCATATGTGAATATACTGTATAATATTCATGAATGAATATACCATGCAATATTTAGATGTGACTAGAATGTGTAATATTCACAAGTAAATATACTATATAATATTCACATGTAAATCTACCATATAATATTCATATATGAATATACTATGTAATATTCATTTGTGAATATACCATGTAATATCACATGTATATATACAATATAAACAACATATATCATATAATATTCACATATGATTATACATTCATGTGTGAATATATCATGTGATAATTAGAATGTGATAAATCGCTATTATTATGAACTAAAAGTATATTTTTAACATTTTTTATGTATATTCACATGTTTTTCAGGTATCGTTATAACTCAATAAAAGAATAACATTTCAATCAATGGTTTGTTCATATCCTGGTGGTTGACGATTGGTTGACGTAATTGAGAAGATATCATTGACGAAGACAATATGTTTTTATATTCACGTGTAAATGTTATACAATTTAATATATTCTTTATTTTGATCATGTTAAATTCAAATGCAAATGATATTCATTAACCAATACAATGTTGTTTGTCTTAGTATAATGTTGATTTTACATGTAAAATAATATTGTTACAATATAGAAAAAAAACTATTCACAAACCAATTCTTATAGTGTATTGTTTATTTTTATATATAAAGGTTGTATTCACAAAATAAATAAATATACATGTATAGTTTATTCACATAAATACAAATAACAGATTACAATGATGTTTTTACTAGTGGGATGGAAGTTAGTAACATCAATACTAAAAATGTCGTAATGATTTCTAAACTTTATTCATATATGAATACATAGCATGTCATGATGATGTCATCACTAGTAGGAATGGAAATTTAGTGACATCATCAAAACAGTTTGCCGCAATGAAGTTTAGTCTCGGAATTGGACGAAATTCGCATATTTGATGTAAAATGATGCGATTTACAAAACTCACCGCTTCGCTGTGACGTACGGTGTTTTTCGGCCATTCGGGACTGTTTAGGGCATCAAAATGACGTTTTTCTATTTTTATAATTTTCCGAAAAAAAAAAGTTATCATTTATTCACAAATGAATATAACATTAATAAAAATATATATGCTTATATAATTATTTTATTAACCTAAAAAGATTAGTTGTATGTGAATAAATATATATTCTTATCAAATACTTTTTTTATCTTTAACTTTATATATTTTGTAGTCCTCGGTTTTATTGACATATTTATTCATTTGTGAATAATACATATATATTCACATTTGATTATTACATGTATATTCATTTGTGAATATTACATATGTTCACACGCAGATATAATTTTTATCTGTTATTCACATATGAATTACAAACTTGCTTAGGACCTCAAAAAAATGTTTTTTTTTTCGAAAAAAATACATTATCATTTATGAATATTACTTGTATTCATTTGTGAATATTACATGTATTTGCATGTGAAAATAATTTTTATATGTTATTCACATATGAATTACATAGTTACTTTGTATTTTTAAAAGACATACATTGATTCTCGTGTAAAGACATATTCACTTGTGAATATTACGTGATATATTTAGTTTATGCATTTCATCGAACAGTTGGCGTGCAAATAAATTAACTCATATAATTATGGTAAAAAAATTAACAATTGAAGCCAATAATTACAACACAAATCAAATCCTATCAAAATTGATCAATAATCAGTAGGTTTAGATCAAAATTTGTGAAATTTTTTATGAAAAACTTCGTTTTTCAAGCCTGAAAATCGATTTAAAAAAAAATCTTCAAATATATGGTTATCTTGATGCACTTTCGATTGCTATTTGTTTTTTGATATTGGTGAAGGTTCGATTGATGAAGTTTCGATGACTGGTGATCGCAAAATGATGTGACATCGATAAATATGCATTATGTTTATCGATTTTGCTTGACATCAATGAAACTGGACAAGATTGAATCACGACTTACACTTAATAGTACGAATAAATGTTTTTGATGATGAATCACAACATTTTGATGAAATAACGAAGATATTTGATGAAGAATTGATGTTATTTTGATGAAATAACGTTGATTTTTTTTTTATGAAGAACAGATGACGTTGATGAAGAACAGATGATGTTGATGGAGAAGATATGATGTTGATGAAGAACAGATGAACGATCCAGATGAATGAATAACAAATGTTGTTGATGAAGAACGAATGAACGATTCAGAAAAACAACGTGTCTTTAATGACTTAATCTAAATGTGTTTTACATATATAAAATGATTGGCTGAGAATGATTCCCCCATTCTCAACATTTTATTTTTTCTCAATTGAACTTACCTCTCTCTCTCTCTTTCTCTCTCTCTCTCTCTCTCTATATATATATATATATATATATATATATATATATATATATATATAGGATGAGGTTCAATAGAGAACCATAATTAACCAAGGAACCAATCTTTTTTTCAACTTTTAGAACTAATTTTTTATCAAAAAAGAAAAACTAAAAACACAGAAATTCATAACTTTTTATTCTTTTTCCAATGATATAAAATTCGATTTTTTTTACGTCAAATTCACAATGTGAATCTTCGAAAATTCACAACGTGAATCCAGATTCACACGGTGAATCCGAAAAATATTTTTCACATTCACAATGTTAATATATGAATTTAGATATTTTTAGATTATTTTTTCGATAAAGAATAAGCTCTAGAAATTGAAAAAAAAAATTGGTTCTTTGAAGAACCCATAATTATGGGTCTCTATTGAACTTCTCCATATATATATATATATATATATATATATATATATATATATATATATATATATATATATATATATATATATATATATATATATATATATATATATATATATATATATATATATATATATATATATATATATATATATATATGGTAGAGGTGATCATTAGGACGGATCTGAACAGGTTTCAAAAAAAAATTGAATAGATTGGTTTGATCTAGACCTGTTGGATCTATATACTTAATAATCATTTTATAATAATGATTGTCAATAACATATGATTTTATAAGGTCATACATTTAGAAAATCGTCACTTATTGATTATTTATTAAGAATTTGATTATTAATAAGTATATTCAACTCTTGTAATTAAGTAAGAAATAATTATTATTTTATAAAAATAATAGTTTTGGAGAGAATAATTCGCCATTTAATATGTTGCAGAAAATCTTCTTAAATATTTATCTTTAGGACATTTTATAATGGATAAATCTCTTTTAGGACCTTTTCAATGCTAAAATATTTATCATGTTAGAATCAAAAACATCCTAATTTTTTGGATCAAATATATCAAAAGTGTGAAAATCAACATTATTATCAACATCAACATTAAAATTATCATTAATATCAACATTAACATCAACATTAGCAATTTAGCATTATCATTAATATCAACATTATTATTAACATTAGCATCAACATTATCCTTGTCATCAAGATTAGCTTCATTAACCGTTTGTGTTTCATTTTCCTGAAAGTTTTGTGTTTTTTTTTTGTTATAAACTTATCCACTGATCCTGCTTGAGTTTTATTATCTTCTTCAGTTTTTTGTTTCTTCTTACGTTTTCCATATCCAGATACATATTTTTTTAATCTATGAGGCATTGCAAATTGTAGAAAAGAAAGAAACGACCTTTTTTGTGATTTGTAAATTTCTTCTTGGTTCTAGAATTTCAACACTTCAAATCAACAAGAAAGCCAGAAAGTGTAACAAAACTGTAAAAAGAACATAATCCAAATTCCAAATCAACATGATATATCTCAATATTAGAAACCAAAAATAGAAACGAATTAAGAAACCTAAAATAAAAAAAGAAACCAGGATTTGCTTGTACATTCAAAATTTAGAAACTAATTTCCTTACTTCCTTTTTTCTTTTAAGTTCTGTCTTACAAATTTAGAATCAGAAACCACCTTCAAAATCAAAAACGAAGTTAGAAATTTAGAAATTGTCAAACTGATATCTTTGTTCTTAAGATTTACTGATTACTGATTGGAAGCAGAATATGAGAAGAAAAAAAATCTGATTAGAATTTATAAATATAAAACTAAGCACTTATTATTAACAATTAACAAATAAGAAATCCATGAAAAAAATAAGAAATGCCTTAATGTTACCTTCTAATTTCGAAAGTCTAAACCTCAAGCAGATTGTTGTATTTAGATTGTTTCTAATTTCAAAAATTGAAACCTTCTGATTTCGAAACCACTGAATCTTTAATTGTGAAGTAAAATCGTTGCTTGAAGGGCTTGAAGCCTTGACTTGCTTCAGAGTTTTGAGAAGAAATAAAGAAGAAGTAAGATTATGTTGATTGCCCGTACTGATTGGAATCGATGGATAAAACATAAAATAAGCAATCAAAATATCAATAATATTGTTGCTCTGTAATGAATGCCATATGCTTGTAGCGTAATAAGTGAAGAACCCAAACGTTTTTTTCCCGAAATTTCTTCCCGTTCGACCGCCCCCTCCTTGCTTGCGTGCAGTCGACGAAAAAGAATAACCTTTTTTTATTTTTTGTTTTGAGCCATTAAATAAGTATATACTACTAAAAATACTATAAAAAAAATT
Organism: Lactuca sativa; assembly: GCF_002870075.4. Lineage (NCBI taxonomy): Eukaryota > Viridiplantae > Streptophyta > Magnoliopsida > Asterales > Asteraceae > Lactuca > Lactuca sativa. The sequence goes on from NC_056627.2 coordinate 265,341,644, forward strand.
AGCCCCTATAATTTTTTGGGCCGTGTTCATGGGCACTTGGTGCACATGCAATGGGCTGGCCCTCTGAATGAAAGAGTTTAAAGAATATTAATAGTGGGTCATATCAAATACTCAAAAATATATTTAAAATTCTTACAATTATACCTGACTTAGTCTTATCTCTTGAAATATTTCACAATTGTATCATCACTAATACTTTTTAAAACATATATATATATATATATATATATATATATATATATATATATATATATATATATTAAAACTTTGTTCCCATATCAATAGTAAACTTGCATGTTTTCTGTCAACTTTGCCCTCATTTTTTAGCCATTTTGATACTTTTGATCATTTCAATCAAAAAAATTTCATTATTTAGAAACCTTTTAATATTCAAAGTTTGGCCACAAAACTTTAAGGAATTGACAACTTTGGTCCATTTTCTAAAAACTTGATAATTCCAACCCCTTTAATTCTTTAACCATTTTGATACTTTTTGTAACATCCCAAGTCAGAATTTAGAGTTCGGGAGTGTAAGTTGGAAAAGAGGAACTCGGCGAGTAGGAGCTGCAACTCGTCGAGTCTAAGCGTGTGTCGGGCACATGTTAAGTGATCGGACTCGCCGAGTCGGAGGTTGGAATCGACGAGTCTGTGTTGGAATGAAAAACCCTAATTCCTAGGGTTTGCACCCTATTTAAGGAGCCTTAAGCCCCCATTTCGGCCCCTTATTACTCCCCTGAGAATTAGCAGCCCTAAAATCATAAGTAAGAGCCTTGGGAGCATTTTGGAGCTTAGATAAGTGGATTTAGGAAGGAAGTCTTGAAGATTAAGAAGCTTGGATCAAGGAAGCTTGAGGAGATTTGGTTTACTCTTCAGTTGGAGGTTGTTTTGAGGTAAGGATTCGTCATCTTGGCTTTATTCCTTCTAGATCCACCTTTCATGGAGCTTTTGGGTTTGTTTGGAGGAATTTATGATGAGATCTTGATGCATGAGCTAGATTTGGAGTTGAAACTCCAGATTTGAGTTCTATATGGATTCTATGTGAAGAAAGCCCTTTGTTTAACTATGCAAAAGCCAACCCTAATTTTCATCAGATTTGAGGTGTTTCAGTTGAAACTTTCTTTTCTCCTTTATTTTCATCAGTGTCATCAGATTTCCAGCTTTCAACTTCCACATTATCAAACTTACAATGTTGCGAAGTTGAAGGTTTATCAATTTCATCCTTTACTATTGAATCAACTATTATTTCTTTATCTTTGATCTTAGATGTGATATTTATGATTGACAATTGAGAACAATCAACCTCTTCTTCCTCTTCTATCTCACTGATTTCACTCACATTATCAGAATTTTCATCAATATCAGCATAATTGAATTGTGAGGCAAGAGTTGAATTTTCGGTTTTCTTTATGATTTTCACTTGTTCACTCTTTGTCAAACTTTCATTGATAATGTTAACCAACTCATCAGCATTCAGAAATTCATCAATTTTGACAATACCATATGAATATCTATAATCAGGTATTTTGTCAAATTGAGCAATTGTACTTTTGCAATCATAAGAAACAACATCAACTTTTTCACGTTCATACTCAAGAAAAGGTAAAAGTTTCCTATGTTGTTCTTTGCTAATATCAGAAGAATGATGTAAAGTTGTTAATTTTGCATACAGTCGTTTTGCAGAATTACAATATATGTTTCTTTGTGCTAGCAACAACCTAACATCAATAGTAAGATTATTCCTATCACAATCTATATTTTTGACTTGCATTTCCAATTTTTCAACTCTGCTCTTCTTTATTTCTAAATCTCTTCGTGTCTCACTAAGTTGCACATTTAATTTCTTAGCTTCATTACTAGCAGACACAATAATAGAATCAAAATAAGCCACAGTATCATCAAATGAAACAATTTCAGCATCATAAGCAGATAAAGGAATATTAAAAGATTCAAGAATTGCACGTACCTTGGTTGTCATGGGTGACTTGTCAGTGGATTTAGACACAAAACATCGCCCTGAAATATTCTCTTCGCAATCCTCAAAACTTGCGAACATTGCCCCATGTGTGGGATGCCTCATTTCCTCGTCATCAGATCCTGAAGACCAGATCTGATAAGTTCCACTTTCTTCTTCAGCAGATTCTCCCTTAGCAACTAAACACACTCCTTTGGTCTTAGCACGTAATTCTTCAATCTTTTCAGAGTAGTATGCTTCATCTTTAACTTTTTCTTTCTTCTCTTCTTTCTTTCGCAACATGCAGTCAGCTGCAAAATGATTCGCACCATTGCAATAGTGACAGTAAATTCTTGAATCACCCTTCAACTTTTTCTCTTCATTCGCATTTTTCTGTTTTTCATCTATTTTCTCCATTTTCTTCCTCTCCTCCCCTCCAGTTCTTGTGACAACATTTTTCCCATCACTATTCTTTCCTTTTGGATTAAAAGGCTTTTTGAAAAACTTCTTAACTCTGTTGTTTGAATAGAATGCTACAGCTTCATCATCGGAGTTCATCAAAAATCCTTCTTCATCTGAACCATCTTTTTCATCAGTTTCTGATACCTTTGAAACAAGAGCCAAAGAACCACCAATAGTTTGTTTTGATTCTTCATACATTTCTGAGACCTCACATTCATGTGTTTTCAGTTGATTGTAAAGATCATTCAATGTAGTTGTATCAAAACTTTGTTGATTCTTAATCATCATGCTCACACTTCGCCATTCCTTGCGAAGACCCATAATGAAAGTTAAATTGAATTCCATGAGAGATCTAGTGATACCATACCTATTGCAGCGAAACATAAGCTCATTCAGAAGATCATAGTAATTTTCGAGAGTTTCTGTATCCTTTTGTATGAATTCCTTTAGTTCAACTAGACATTGCTTCACAGAGTTGATCTTCGTCTTTTCGCTACCTTGATACTTTTCTTTTAGAGTATTCCAGATATCTTTGGCTGTTTTACAACTACGAATGTAATTGTAAACCACAGGAGGTAGAGCACCTCTTAGTTCCCTCATGCACCTCTTTTCATTATTCTTCAGTTGTTTTCGTTGTTCTTCAACATCAGTAGATGCAGTGGATGATCCAATTGGTTGAACATTAGCAGGAGCTTGTACTGTTCCATCGATACAATTCCAAAGTTCTTCATCAATTCCATTTAAGTAATCTTCCATTCTATCAACCCACTGATCATAGTATTCTGGAATTAACATCGGAATTTTGGTTGAGGAACCAAGCAAGTGAGAGAAAGAAGTCATTGTATTCATGTTGAAGTTCGCCATTGATGAACACAGAAAATATCCAAAAACTTGAAAACTTGATGAATTTCAGAATTTGATCAAATGAATTGATCACAAATCACTAATCGATTACTCGACTTAACAATTCAACTACAGAATCAATTCAAATCTGAAGATCAACAGTGATTTTCAAAACCAAAAATGCGCGGAAAATTTTGAGTAAATTTGTAACTCAAAAAGCAAATGATTCTTATACGAAAATCAGATCTAAGCAGTTTGAATCCTGCTATGATACCAATTAATGATAATTGTTATCGAGAATTGAGAAAAGAAAAGATAGATTTGAACGATTGAAGATGAAGAACACAAAGAGTAAATATTAATCAGATCTCATATTGATTAAGACTGATTACAAAATAAGCAGAAGAGAGATTTGAGTTTCGATCTCGTCAACTCTACTTCTAGCCTCAGTCCCTATTTATAGGGAACATACAAAAAATATACTAAGTCTATACATTTTCACTTCACATACAAAATGACTTAGTAAAATAACATAAAATGCGAAACAATACAATACACTATTTTCGACTTTTTACAATTTACATCTGCAGTTAAGTTCCATTTTAGCTTGGTTTTTGGTGAATGGGTCTTGGAAGCACGTAAAGGTAGCAACTTTATGTTGCTAATGAACCATAGGAACCCTGATCTATTGTTTGGAGCAAAGGAGAAGCTCTGTAATTTTAGATTATGGAATAACCCGTGTGGACTCGGCGAGTCTGGGAGAAGACTCGGCGAGTCGGGTTGGGTTTGGTCCGATTAGTCCCGTGTGGACTCGGCGAGTTGGAAGAACAACTCGGCGAGTCTGTTGAAGATTGCCTTGGACTCGGCGAGTCTGTTCTTGGACTCAGCGAGTCTGGTCGTGGAACCATAACCTTTTCTGGTTAAGCCGTGAATCGGTGAGTCGAGGGACGACTCGGCGAGTTGAGCAGGATGGGACTCAGAGATTGTTGAACTCGACGAGTCTTGGGGTAACTCGGCGAGTTGAGTCGTGATATGGGAGTTTTGAGTATGGGAACTCGACGAGTCAACGGGTTGACTCGGTGAGTAAGGTCAACCAAGAAGGTTGACTTTGACTGAGGACTTGGACTTTGACCAAGGGTTGACCAGTTGACTTCCAGGGGTATTTTGGTAATTATTGGTATTTGTTGGTTTGGTTATTTGGTAATGATCAGTGGTGGAGTTCATGCTGGTGGGCGGAGCATCGTGGTCTTAATCCTTCAAGTCGGCAGTTGCAGGTGAGTTATCCTCACTATACTGACAGGGTCTACGACACCAAGGCCAGCCCTCTATCGGATGGAAATCCGGGTATTGTTGTTATGTTATTGCTTTGCTATGTTTGCATCCCGGTAGTTAGGATGGTATACGTTAGGGACTTGATTAAGGTCGGTATCCTGATAGCTAAGATGGTATATGTGTGAGCGGAAGGTCTTATGTGCTATGAAGAGTATGAGATATATGTTGTTAGATGTTATGAGAGATGTATGTGTTATGTTACGATATGAGCAGTATGTTATGGACCGGAAGGTCATCATGTTATATGCGGTTATATGATATTTATGTATGTGTTATGTATGCTATGTATGGTAAGGACCGGAAGGTTAATATGATATGGACCGGAAGGTCAATAAAGTATGGACCGGAAGGTCAACAAAGATATGGGATGGAAATCCCCTGAGACATTCAGATCGGAAGATCTCATGGAGTTATGGCCTGGAAGGGCGTATGTGTTGTTATGGCCTGGAAGGGCGTATGTGATGTATGTAGTATTTTGTGGGTAACTCACTAAGCTTTCAGGCTTATAGTTTCAGTGTATTGTTTCAGGTACTTCAGGAGATCGCGGCAAGGCGAAGGCGTGATCGTACCGCTCCTCAGTTTTATGTTGATGTTATGGGATATTCTGATAGTAAATGAATTGAAAACCTTTTTGTAATAACTTAAGGAATATGGTTGTTTTTGAAAAGTTTAAATTGGTTGTAAAATTTTACGGTGTTACAAGTTAGTATCAGAGCCTTGGTTTGAGTAAATTGGAGGAACATTTGTGTGAATCCAGTCTCAAATCAAGGAGAGTTTTCAAAGTGAAATTGAAATGGTTTTCAAAAAAATAAGTAGAGGAGGATGCGGAGGTACGATCAGCCAGAGCCAGTAAGTAGACCCCAAAATACCATACAAGTTATTTGATTATGTGATATGTTAGAACAGCATGCTAGTACTAGGATAGGGATCTTCAGGATTGCATGATAGAATTGTCTAATTATATGATGTCGCTAGCCTAGGGTTCCCCGTTATGTGAAGTAGTTAGCAGTTCCTCTAGAGGTGAGGATTGAGTGTTTCGACGTAGATGTTATCGCTAGGGTGTTGTGATGATACTTGATATAAATATGGGTAGGTGTGGAAGGTAGTATAGGCCCGTACTACTGAAAGCACAGGACCCATACGCGTATCAAGGAAGTCACAACCCCTAGGGTCGGGTTGGGAGTTGGTTCCCGGGGTATTGGGGAAGCATCTGATTTTAACGCGGTGTATTTCTAGTATGGTGGTTACCAGGCATGTCGGGGGTGGATCCGGGTCAGGATCGGGATCAGGAGAGGACGGTCAGGGTGGATCAGTGCCACCCGAGGTCATTGGTCAGATGAGTATGGATGAGTTGGATGCCAGGATTCGTGAGATCCTACATGATGAGATTGCTGCTATGTTCCGGGCGGAGATGCCGGATATGTTTGGGTCGATCAAGACCGTCATGGTTGAGCACTTTGAGGAGCGCTATGCAGCTCTTACAGAGGCGGCTGCCACGGTAGCTACAACAGTTGTATCAGCGGCAGGGGGAGTAACCGGTCGAGGTTTTCAGTATCGGGACTTCGATAATACGAAGCCTCCTACTTTTGATGGAGTTCAGGATCCGATCATTGCTATGAGGTGGTTGTCGGACGTGTGTAACAGCCCGGAATCTCAGGTATTATTAAAATTATGTTTTTGGGGTGGTTTAAGAGGGGACTCGGCGAGTTGGAGCCTAGACTCGCCGAGTAGGATCGCAGACTTGGTCGCGGGTCCGCGACTGGACTCGACGAGTCCAGATATGGACTCGGCGAGTCGACGCTGTTTAGCGGAAACCCTAACCGTTCAGGTTTGGGACGTATAAAAGGGGTCCATTGGCCGTCATTGTTCGTTTTAGCCTTCTGAGAAGAACCCTAAATCGATTAGTGCAGCAGGAGCAAGGATCTTAGGCCATTGTTGGTTATAGAAGAGTGGGTGTGCAAGGAAGAGGAAGGATTGGCTAAAAGAGTAGCAAGGGGGTCACATTCTGAGGATTGGGAATAAAGAGAATACATCATCCAGGTAAGAATTCGTGTATGCTCTGCTATAATGATGTATTTATGAAATTAGGGTTTATAGAACCCATTTAGTGAATTGATGAAGTAATGCCTTGTTATCCCACGACTATAATCTTGTATTAGGACCTTTAGAGGTCCAGAAGGTCCCATGCATGTGTACTTCAGGACGAGACTTATCTCAGGAAGCAGTTACTCGTCTGCATGGCATGGACTCGCCGAGTTGTTCTTCAGACTCGGCGAGTAGCTTGAAGATTTACTGGGACTCGCCGAGTTGTTCATCAGACTCGGCGAGTGGAGTCGGGGTGGCCCCGCGATTCTTCCACGAGGACCTCGTCGAGTCAAGAGGGATACTCGACGAGTAGAAAGGGAATATTCAGGAATTTGTGAGGACGACTAGACTCGCCGAGTCGCCATGGTACTCGCCGAGTCCAGTCGAGTTGACCGTTGACCGTTGACCAGAGTTGACCTAAGTCTGACTTCTTGGGATAGTCACACTTAGATGATATGAGTGCTAATGAGTTATGTAATGTTATAGGAGGGTTGTAGCTCGTTGGTTGTGCACGAGTGATTTCAGGAGTTGCTAGTTTTCAGCATTTACGAGGTGAGTCTTCTCACTATACTGTACCCGGAAGGGTTTGACTGTGTGACCGGAAGGTCGGTTATGATATGTGATATGTATGCTATATGTGGTATGTTATATGTTATATGTGCTATGTATGTTATGGGCCGGAAGGCGATTATATTATGGGCCGGAAGGCGATATGATGTGTGATGGACCGGAAGGTCGGCGTGGGTAAGGCCGGAAGGTTTACCCAGCAGGGACGGAAGTCCCCAGAGACACATGGACCGGAAGGTCGGGCCTGGAAAGGCGTATGTGCGTAAGTTGTATATTGGGGAACTCACTAAGCATTTATGCTTACAGTTGTTGTGCATGTATTTCAGGTACTAGCGATGACCGTGGGAAGGCGCCGGCATGATCGTTACACACTGAAGATGGTTTATGATCTTGGGATTTTGAATAATTGTATTGACTAAATAATTAACTATTTATGTCTTGTTTTTAATGAACACAATTATGTTTTAAAATGGAAAAATTTGTTGGAAAAATTTGAGTTGTTACAACGTGGATGGTTGTTTCTTCACGTGTTCATGCCCTGCGGATCAGAGGGTGAGGTATGCTCTGAACCTTTTAAGGCTCGGGGCAAAGGATTGGTGGAGGTTGACTACGGGATCATATTCTGATGCGCAGTGGGCTGCGGTTACATGGGAGCAGTTCCGGAAGATGTTCATTACTCGTTATGTTCCACGGGTTGAGAGGGAGAGGTTGGCTCAGGAGTTCTTGGAACTGGAGCAGGATTCGGAGTCGGTGGCGGAGATCACCAGGATGTTCACTAAGAGGGCGATGTTTTGCCCTGAGTTTGTTTCGGAGCAGAGTCAGACGTTCCGATATCTGAGTATGCTTAAAAGGGATATCAGGCAGTTTGTGTCTACACAGAGGTGCGAGACCTTACTGGAGTTGCAGGAGGCCGCTCGGCGCCGTGAGTTGGAGATTGAGTTACAGTTGAGAGAGTACAGGCAGGCCCCGGTTGTGACATCCCCAAAATCTCGGCCAGAAAAGACCGATTTTCATTTATGCTTTTAAATATTTTCAGAGTAAATCCTTTTGATTTGAAAGAGTTGCGGAATTTGTTCCCAAAAACAAAACATGATAAAACATTGTTTACTGAAGCATTTCATAAAAGAGATGTATTTTCATTATAATCAAAACTCGGGGTGTCATGTTCCGATACAGACCAATAAGCATAAACGAATACATTACAAGTCATATAACAAATATAAACATATGCAGACTTGTAAACAAAACAACTTGATGGTTCATCCATCTCATGCCCTTCCGCCACTACCTGTAATACAATTTAAAACTGAGTGGGTCAGGCATGGGAGCCTGGTGAGCATATAGGGTTTTCAACCCACAATAAATATTATATTTAATTTTCACCAACCAACAATAACCCAATTACCCATTCCCGTTATTCTCACTTTAATGTCCCTAAAACAACCAACATAAGGGACCTAGTCTAAGAATATTTCATCGGGGCGACAACACATGCTTCGGGGGTACCTCAGCAATATAAGTCAAATAAGGCAACCATGAGGGGGATGGAGTACAGCGAATGAACACCCAAGTTCATTAACACCTACAGGTGGGGAACCTGCTAATGTTTCCACAAGACTGTCTAGAATAGCCAGTGGTCGTCATCTAAACTCCGCTAGATGACTCAATCAAACAACAACGAGGCCTCTCATCTGTTTATTACACACCAACTGTCTACCCATGTTCTACCCAACATATTAGTAGATAAAAATATACATTTGTATACATAGTTTAAAACCTGTATAGCATGCTTTAATCAACACATATATCACATAACAGATGAGGCACACACACACATAACACATATCTCATAGAGAAATAATCAGATCTATAAGATAGAAGAGAGTGAATACACATTCACGCGTAACACAACCAAATATATACACATAGCACGTATTTCATATAAAATACTTCGTATTATTGTATTAGAAGAAAATAACTACACACTCACTTGATCAGAAGATGATCGGACAGCACTACGGCTTATAGAAATAGTAATCCACAACAGATCTGGAAGATCTTCACAAAAATCGAACTTCTCGCGGGCAGAGCTTCGACTCGGAAACCGCACTTCTCGGGATCTTCGGGATCTCGGGACTTGCCTCGAGGCTAGAGTATGATATCGGGGCTTCGGGGTAGCTTCGGGGGTTTTTGCGCAGAGCTTCGACACGAAAATGAGAGGAAATTGGCAATAGAACCCGGAACTCTCGCATCCTATTTATAGGAGGCTGGAAGCCTCAATTACGCGGGGCGTACAGCAGTACGCAGCGCGTACTGCTTCAAGTTCGTAAGCGCATGCGTCATCCGAAGCCACTTGCTGCGATGTCGACACCCTCGGAGTACGCGGCGCGTACCTCGGATCAGATCAATGACTCGTTTCGGATAATGCTTCCGAATTTTGATTTAAATATAAATACAAAATGATTAATAAACTTCGGAAATTCATAACTTCTTCATACGAACTCCGTTTTCAACGTTCTTTATATCCACGGAAAGGTGAGACCACGCTCTACGACTTTCGTTTAGACTCCGTCGGCTAATTTTGACTTTATTTTTATTAATTATTTTTAATAGGCCGGGACAGAAACTTTCGTTATAAATTCATAACTTCTTCGTTTGACGTCCGTTCTCGCCTAACTTTTTATCGTTTCGATACCAACAATGAGATCTTCGATTCTCATTTAGATTGCTTCGGCTAACAACCGCTCGATCTCAAATCGAGTAAAACAGGCTGTATACCGCTAAGCCGGAACTTCGATAAATCATAACTTCCTCATACGAAGTCAGATTTGGGCGTTCTATATATATTCGGAAACCTCGTTTCAATTACTACAACATTAACCAAATATATTAAGTTTATTTTACACTTAAATTTTGACGCTTGTTTTTATTCTTAATTAATCAAACCACATAATTAAGCAATTAAGCACAAAACACATAATACTCAAATAATAAAATCTCATTATTTCAAAACGGGTTACAAAGGTTAACCTAGACTATTACATTGCTAAAAGTGGCAAGCCCGGAAACACAGGCGTTACAATTCTCCCCACCTTAGAATGATTCTGTCCCCGGAATCACACATCAACAAACAAATGCGGATAGCGACTCAACATGTCACTCTCCGTCTCCCAGGTGAGATTCGGCCCATTCATGTGTTTCCATCGGACAAGCACTAACCCAACCATTTTGCGTCGCAACTTCTTAGTCTTTCGGTCAACAATTGCCTCTGGTTCTTCAATCAACCTTTTGTTCTCATCAATTCTCAATTCAGAAATTGGAATTATATCGGGAACTTCTCCCGTGAACTTCCTCTAATAACACACATGAAAAGTGTTGTGAATTCCATTCAGCTCTTCGGGTAATTCGAGCTTGTAAGCTTGGTTCCCAACCCTCTGAAGAACTTTAAACGGTCCAATAAACCTTGGACTCAACTTTCCCCTTTTTCCAAATCTTATAAGTCCCTTCCACGGCGAGACTTTAAGCAAAACCGAATCTCCAACCTCAAAAGTCATCGGTCTTCGCTTCTTGTCAGCATAGCTCTTTTGACGATCTTGAGCTGCTAACATTCTTTCCCTAATTATTTTCAACTTTTCAGCAGTTTGATGAACCATCTCCGGTCCCATAAACTGCTTTTCCCCAGCCTCAAGCCAACAAGACGGCGTACGACACTTCTGTCCATACAAAGCTTGAAAAGGTGCCATCTTAATGCTCGAGTGAAAACTATTATTATAGGAAAATTCTACCAACGGTAAATGTTCATCCCAATTACCTAGGAATTCCAAGGTACATGCTCTCAGCATATCTTCAAGTGTTTGTATTGTTCTTTCACTCTGACCATCAGTCTGCGAATGGTAAGCTGTGCTTAAACATAACTTGGTACCCATTTCCTCTTGTAGACTTTTCCAAAACCTTGAGGTGAAACGGCTATCACGATCCGATACAATCGTTAACGGAACACCGTGAAGCCTCATAATTTCCTTCACGTAAGAATTCACAAGCTTTTCCATAGACCACTTCTCCCTGGCCGCTATGAAATGCGCACTCTTAGTGAATCGATCAACGACCACCCAAATCATGTCGTGACCATTCTTTGTTCTGGGCAGTTTAGTGACAAAATCCATAGCAATGTCTTCCCACTTACCCATAGGCACAGGCAATGGTTCTAAACTCCCGTAAGGTTTCTGATGTTGTGTCTTGACTCTCGCACAAGTCACACACTCGGCCACATACTTTGCAACATCAAGCTTCATCGTCGGCCACCAGTAGTAGGGTTTCAGGTCCCTATACATTTTAGTGCTACCCGGATGAATTGAGTACATGGTTTTGTGAGCTTCTTCCATCAGAAGATCCCTAATTCCTCCTGACTTAGGTACCCAAATACGATCTTGGAATACCTTCAGTCCATGACCGTTAGTACCAAACACCAACGTTTTACCCAAACGTTCCTCCTTTCGGTCATTTTTCTCAGAAGCTTCCCCTTGAGCTTTCTTTATACTTTCCACAATAGTCGAGACAACTTCAATTCTCAACGCTCTTGGCCTCTTCCTTTCAAGATTGACTTTCCGACTGAGAGCATCAGCAACAACATTAGCTTTACCGGGGTGGTAAAGTATCTTGCAGTCGTAGTCTTTAAGTAATTCTAGCCAGCGTCGTTGCCTCATATTCAATTCTTTCTGATTAAAGAGGTATTGGAGACTCTTATGATTAGTGAAAAGTTTGCACTTCGTGCCATAGAGGTAATGCATCCATATTTTTAGAGCGAAAACTACCGCTGCCAACTCCAAATCATGAGTCGGGTAATTCTTTTCATGCTCTTTCAGCTGTCGAGACGCATATGCTATCACCTTTTCTCTTTGGGTCAAAACACAACTCAATCCAACACCAGACGCATCGCTATAAACAGCGAAGTCTTCAACTCCATCGGGTAGAGAAAGTATCGGTGCCTCGCATAGCTTATTCTTTAGCTTCTCGAATGCTTCTTTATGCTTATCACTCCACGCATAAGTAGCTCCTTTGTGGGTCAAAGCTGTTAATGGAGTAGCAATCGAAGAAAAACCTTGGATAAACCTTCGGTAATATCCGGCTAATCCTAGAAAGCTTCGAATCTCCGTGGGACTTTTCGGTTGTTCCCACTTCGTCACAGCTTCGATCTTCGCTGGATCAACCATTATCCCTTCTTGGTTGACCACGTGACCCAAGAATTGGACTTCACGAATCCAAAAATCACATTTGGAGAACTTTGCATACAACTTCTCCTTCTTCAAGACTTCTAACACTTCTCGCAAGTGTCTGTCATGCTCCTCCTGGCTTTTCGAGTAAATCAGAATGTCGTCTATGAACACTATCACGGATTTATCAAGGAAAGGATTACAAACCCTATTCATCAAATCCATGAACGCTGTTGGATCATTGGTTAGTCCAAACGACATAACCAAGAACTCGTAGTGTCCATATCTAGTTATGAATGCAGTCTTCTCGATATCTTGCTCTCTTACTTTCAGCTGATGATATCCTGACCTAAGATCGATCTTCGAGAAATAGCTCGAACCTTGCAATTGATCAAACAGGTCATCAATCCTCGGCAACGGATATCTATTCTTTATTGTTGCCTTGTTCAGCTCTCTGTAATCGATGCACATTCTCATACTTCCATCTTTCTTCTTTACAAATAACACTGGAGCTCCCCAGGGCGATGAACTAGGTCTAATGAAACCTTTGTCCAATAACTCCTGAAGTTGCATCATCAGCTCCTTCATCTCTGTCGGTGCTAATCGATAAGGTGCTTTTGCTATTGGCGTGGTTCCTGGTAACAAGTCTATTCTGAACTCCACTTGTCTATCAGGTGGTAATCCAGGAAGATCCTCGGGGAACACTTCCGGAAAATCACACACCACTGGAATGCTCTGCATCACCTTCTTTTCCTTCTTAGCATCAATCACAAATGCTAAATATGATGTACATCCCTTGGTCAAACACTTTCTGGCTTTCATTAGAGAAATGATCCCAGAATTCACTCGCCGTTTGTCCCCATACACCATAAACGAATCTTTTCCAGGCGGGTTTAGTTTAACTATCTTCTTCTTGCATAAAATTTCGGCATCATTGGCGCTAAGCCAATCCATTCCCAAAACGATGTCGAAACCATTAAGCTCAATAGGCAATAATTCCTTGCGAAACTTATTCCCATTAAGATCAATTAAAATGTCTTTCATATGATGGCTAACAGGTACAAACTTGCCACTAGCTACTTCGACTAATAAAGCATCATCTAGTCTATCAATAGGCAAAGCTAGCTTTCTACCAAACTCATGCGAAATAAAGGAGTAGTTGGCTCCAGAATCAAACAATATATGAGCAGGTAATTCGTTTACGAGAAAGGTACCTGAAGCGACATCAGCTTCATCCTTCGCAGCCTCAAGTGTCATCTGGAAGGCTCTCGCCTTCGGCTTTGGTGGAATGTTGGGCTTTGCTGCCTCCTTCTTCTTCGGACAGTCTTTCAAAATGTGCCCCTCTTCATTACACCCAAAACACATCCTTTTGTTGTTCGGACATTCATTGGCAAAATGTCCAACCTTTCCACACTTGTAGCAGGTCACATCCTCGCTACATTTCCCAAAGTGCTTTTTCTTACACTTATCACACCACTTTGCTTCGCCTCCTTTTCCTCCAAACTTTTTCGAATCAGATTTCGAAAATTTGCTCTTCTTACTGGAACCATATGTTCCTTCAAACTTCCTTTTCTCACCAACCTCAACCTTGACGGTGGTTCTCCCCTTGATCATGTTCTCCACAGACTTGGCAGCCCAGATAGCTGCCTCTAGAGTAAGTGCCTGACGTACTGGCACCTCGTACTCCCATGGAAGTCCCTTCGCATACCGGTCCACCTTTGTCAGCTCGTCTGGAACAATACGCAAGGCAAACTCCATCTTATCGGTGAAGTTATTGGTGTATTCATCAACTGACATGCTACCTTTCGTCAATGTCAAAAACTTATTCTCCAACTCCAGCAGATTTTGAGCCGAGCAGAACTTGCGCTTAAACTGCACCAAGAACTCTGCCCATGACAATTGCAGTGGCTCATTAGGGCTTAAGGTCTTCCCTAGAGTGTTCCACCAACGAACGGCTCCACCTCGGAATTGACGCACGGCATAGATAGTCTGCAATTTACCTCTGCAGCCACAAGTCATGAAGGCTAGCTCCATTTCGGAGATCCAATCCATAACCCCAATCGGATCCTCCTTTCCATTGAAGGTCGATGGTTTGCAAGTCAAAAAGTCCTTGTACTTGCATCCCATTCCATCATTCCTTCCTTCACGGTTATCTTGCCTAACTATTGGTGGGTTGGCTGGACCAATAGACCCACTGAAGTTTCCACCTTCCGAGTGCTCTTCATTTAATTCAGGCTCTTCCACACGAATCGACAGTTCTTCATGATTTTGTTGAAGCAACCGTCTAGTTTCATCCATATGACGATCCAACATCGTCTGAATCATCAATTGCACACCAGCCATGGTTATTGGCTCAGGTGTTGCTGCTACGACATGTATTGGCTCAATCACTGGTGGTTGATTCCTGTTTTTGTCAGCATTTCCAACTCCACTTCTTGTTCTCACCATTTTGATCTATACACCGAATAAGGTGAAATTAGATCCTCAATCATGATAGATATTCAAATCATCCTTATCACTCCGAAACGTTTACATGCTAGTTCTAATATCGTAGACGTACGCTTAGAATCCTACACACATAAGGTTTCTAGATCCGGTCGGCAACAGACCATAGATCCGAACAAATAATATCATATATGGCGACATATAACATTTAGCACATAAAAGCATTTTAGGCAACTTTCCTAAAATAAACTAGTGCTCGTGTCTAAATCACAACAGACACACATCTCAAAACTTCACTTAGCATTCTAAGTTTATGTCTAGAAATCCTACAAATTCCTAGTTCGCTTAAACTAATGCTCTGATACCAACTGTGACATCCCCAAAATCTCGGCCAGAAAAGACCGATTTTCATTTATGCTTTTAAATATTTTCAGAGTAAATCCTTTTGATTTGAAAGAGTTGCGGAATTTGTTCCCAAAAACAAAACATGATAAAACATTGTTTACCGAAGCATTTCATAAAAGAAATGTATTTTCATTATAATCAAAACTCGGGGTGTCATGTTCCGATACAGACCAATAAGCATAAACGAATACATTACAAGTCATATAACAAATATAAACATATGCAGACTTGTAAACAAAACAACTTGATGGTTCATCCATCTCATGCCCTTCCGCCACTACCTGTAATACAATTTAAAACTGAGTGGGTCAGGCTTGGGAGCCTGGTGAGCATATAGGGTTTTCAACCCACAATAAATATTATATTTAATTTTCACCAACCAACAATAACCCAATTACCCATTCCCGTTATTCTCACTTTAATGTCCCTAAAACAACCAACATAAGGGACCTAGTCTAAGAATATTTCATCGGGGCGACAACACATGCTTCGGGGGTACCTCAGCAATATAAGTCAAATAAGGCAACCATGAGGGGGATGGAGTACAGCGAATGAACACCCAAGTTCATTAACACCTACAGGTGGCGAACCTGCTAATGTTTCCACAAGACTGTCTAGAATAGCCAATGGTCGTCATCTAAACTCCGCTAGATGACTCAATCAAACAACAACGAGGCCTCTCATCTGTTTATTACACACCAACTGTCTACCCATGTTCTACCCAACATATTAGTAGATAAAAATATACATTTGTATACATAGTTTAAAACCTGTATAGCATGCTTTAATCAACACATATATCACATAACAGATGAGGCACACACACACATAACACATATCTCATAGAGAAATAATCAGATCTATAAGATAGAAGAGAGTGAATACACATTCACGCGTAACACAACCAAATATATACACATAGCACGTATTTCATATAAAATACTTCGTATTATTGTATTAGAAGAAAATAACTACACACTCACTTGATCAGAAGATGATCGGACAGCACTACGGCTTATAGAAATAGTAATCCACAGCAGATCTGGAAGATCTTCACAAAAATCGAACTTCTCGCGGGCAGAGCTTCGACTCGGAAACCGCACTTCTCGGGATCTTCGGGATCTCGGGACTTGCCTCGGGGCTAGAGTATGATACCGGGGCTTCGGGGTAGCTTCGGGGGTTTTTGCGCAGGGCTTCGACACGAAAATGAGAGGAAATTGGCAATAGAACCCGGAACTCTCGCATCCTATTTATAGGAGGCTGGAAGCCTCAATTACGCGGGGCGTACAGCAGTACGCAGCGCATACTGCTTCAAGTTCGTAAGCGCATGCGTCATCCGAAGCCACTTGCTGCAATGTCGACACCCTCGGAGTACGCGGGGCGTACTCGAGTACGCGGCGCGTACCTCGGATCAGATCAATGACTCGTTTCGGATAATGCTTCCGAATTTTGATTTAAATATAAATACAAAATGATTAATAAACTTCGGAAATTCATAACTTATTCATACGAACTCCGTTTTCGACGTTCTTTATATCCACAGAAAGGTGAGACCACGCTCTACGACTTTCGTTTAGACTCCGTCGGCTAATTTTGACTTTATTTTTATTAATTATTTTTAATAGGCCGGGACAGAAACTTTCGTTATAAATTCATAACTTCTTCGTTTGACGTCCGTTCTCGCCTAACTTTTTATCGTTTCGATACCAACAATGAGATCTTCGATTCTCATTTAGATTGCTTCGGCTAACAACCGCTCGATCTCAAATCGAGTAAAACAGGTTGTATACCGCTAAGTCGGAACTTCGATAAATCATAACTTCCTCATACGAAGTCAGATTTGGGCGTTCTATATATATTCGGAAACCTCGTTTCAATTACTACAACATTAACCAAATATATTAAGTTTATTTTACACTTAAATTTTGACGCTTGTTTTTATTCTTAATTAATCAAACCACATAATTAAGCAATTAAGCACAAAAACACATAATACTCAAATAATAAAATCTCATTATTTCAAAATGGGTTACAAAGGTTAACCTAGACTATTACATTGCTAAAAGTGGCAAGCCCGGAAACACAGGCGTTACACCGGTGCAGTCGCAGCCGGCGCCGAAACGGTCCAAGACCGTTGATTCCAGGTTGGATAGTCAGAGCGTTCGTACTTGTGAGAAGTGCGGGAAGGGTCGTACCATAGTTTTGTAGGTCCGGTGGTGGGTGCCGCAAGTGCAGGAGAGTGGGGCGTTATGCGAGGGATTTCCGTCAGTCGGCCCCGATTCAGGATATGAATATTTGTTATCAGTGTCATCAGGTTGGCCACATGAGGGCCAACTGTCCACAGCTAGTTACCAGGCCAGTGCAGGTTCTAGTACCGGCCACTTTGAGGACTAGTGGCGGGGGCCAAGGTGGAGCGGAGCCTCCGAGAGCTCAGGGGTGCGTTTTTCAGCTCACAGCAGAAGGGGGTCAGGACAGGGCCAGATCTGGTTGCGGGTATGTTTTCGTTTCGTTGTTGTCTGGTTATCTGGTTATTTTGTGGTGTTGCATTTTATTCGCCGTTCTGCGTGTTTCATGGGTTGGTTGAAAGTGATAGTAGTCAGGAGTGTAATTGGTTAGCATCCAAGGGTTTGTGTCACACCCCAAAACCAAGAACGGCGAAAAAGTTCTGGGGCGGAGGACGTCATGTACAGTATCACAACAATGAAAAGTAGTAAACAAGCAACAACATCATCCATTGCATTAATAATATAATTTTAATACAAGTGTTCTGTCAAATTATAATAGACACTAAAGTATAAACAAAATGAAAGATGAGTCTTAAACGAGCTCCATCTTCTCTAAACCTTGCATCGGTACCTGTCTACTGTTGACCTGAGGATATAAGTTATTTTGAAAGAGAGTATCAGCTTTAAAGCTGGTGAGATCATAAGTATTAATGTGTCTTAATTTGTATGTAAGTATGTGTTTGACATGTAATGAAAGACTGGAAAATGTTTTGAAAGAGAGTTCATGTAAGTATGAGAATGTTTGTAAAACAACTGTAAACGTTTGAAAAACCCTAGAAATCCCTATGATTCCTACTATATTAAAAGGGAGTCTTCTACCAAGACCTAACTGTTCTAAATGTAATCTTCTACCAAGACTTAACTGTTTTATATGTTCGTTTCTTGTAAAAGTGTGTAATTTTCCCAAGTGTAACTATCATTAACAAAATATAGTTTGTACATTAATGTTTAAGTGAAATGATCACTAAATATATGTAAAGGGTAAATTAATGTAGTACTGTAGTGTTGTATTATAGGAACTATTGTTGTACTAACTACCTTAAACTGGATTTATATTAAGGTATTATGTGATAAATTGTACCATACTATCGACTAGGTAACACAACAATGTAGGTCGTAATATGGTATGACGTTTGGCACCCGCAAACCTGCAGGTCCGGCTGTAGCTAGCAGCAAGGTGTAGGATAGTCAATCCAGTATAGATCTATACGCAAACTCACGCTCTCCCTCCAAGAGACTCTGGCTACAACTCGGGCCATGACATTGAAGGCATGCTCTGATACAGTGGATCACAATTATGTTAACGTATTCATGTATATGTAATGTATTGTTAATCGTTCTAGTATCGTTGTATATGTTCTCTTTCTAATATAGTTGTAAATGTTCTCTTTCTAGTATAGTTGTATATGTTCTCTTCTAGTATAGTTGTATATGTTCTTCTTCTAGTATAGTTGTATATGTTCTCTTTCTAGTATAGTTGTATATGTTCTTCTTCTAGTATAGTTGTATATGTTCTCTTTCTAGATGTATCTATGTAAATGTAATCATGTAAACATATATATGTAATAGTATAGTAATGTACTATAATGTTCTACGTGTGCTAGCTGTAATGTGTGTTCTCTCTTTATCTAGCATGTATAGTAATGTACTGTGTGTACTAGATGTAATGTATGTTCTCTCTATCTAGCAAGTATTGACTCATGAATGAACTGACTCATGTAATATTTCTAGTATCTTCCTAAACTACCCATATGGTAGCTTACTAGTAATTTAACTGGTACGTATGAACATCGATGTATACCCTTGCTACCCAAGGGAATTGGATGAACTGGAAGGACCTTTATGACTATATATGTACATATGATATATAACTAATATTTAAACAACCTTCAGACGGATACCCGATGTCCCACCAGACCACATCTCAAGTGCAAAAAGGAAATAGGGTGGATAGCCTTCCTAAGTCTTTTAAACATTTCTTATATAACTATACATATATAGGCATGCAATTGATAATAAGTATAATAGAGTTTAAGTAAAAGTATTTGATAAGTAAAAGAATCTGTAAAACAGTTTGAAGTAAAACAGTTTGAACAGTAATAAAATCATTGGTTTTGTAGTTATTAATCACATGTGATTGATGTAATAACTATAAGTATTCAACTTGTATCCCCCCCCCATAAAAGCATTTAAAACATTTAAAAGTATTTCAAAGGTTAGTTAAAAGGGTATGAACTCACCTGTTGCGAGTGGATCGGATGGAAGTGTCAGATAAGTGCTTGGTGTCAAGTGAAGACTTAGAAACACACAAAGATCCTAATTACATATGAGGACATATATATATAAACAATTAGTCTTTAAACAACTAATAAACAAGTCAAGACACTCTAGGACATGGCAAACATTTTGTATAAGTGTTATAAGTGCTAAGGAGTGCATCTAAGTGTTGTAGGGAAAGGCTAGTGTGTTTGGGGTTCAAGGAACACTCCTAAAATGAGTTTACTCCCTAAAGACCTACACTCCTTGAGTTTACGGTCGTAAAATCTTGAGTTTACGGTCGTAAACTCCTAAACTTTTGACCATTTGATGTTTTGAAGTCTTCTAATCTATTCCAAACATTCCTACTTCATGTTTAAGCCTTGGGAAGTGTTGTGTGGCATCAAAACACTCCTAAATGGAGTTTACGGTCTAAGGACCATTTCTCCATGAGTTTACTACCTTAAACTCATGAGTTTACTACCTTAAACTCACAAGTTTGGTATTTGGGGGTTTTCAAGTCCTTAGCTCAATCATGGCACTAGTCTAGGTTAGAATTAAACATAAGGAACAACCATGGGACTTTTATGGGACATTTTAAGCACCTTTTGGGGTGTTTACGGTTTTAGGAGATCCCCAAACCGTAAACACATAAAAATGTATGGTTTTGGTGCTTTTTGTGTGATAAACTCATCAAGGATGAATCTAGACAAGTCCTTAAGGCATGGTGAAGCATCTAGGCACCCTAACATACCACTTTGGCCCTATTCTTGGTGTTTGCGATTTTGGGACCTCCCAAAACCGTGAACACCTTTATCTTGGTGTTCTTGGGAGTTTTCTTTGATATAAACATGTATAGCAAGCTTTAAATGACTCTAGGATAGAAGTACTTACATTGTGGAAGCTTGAAATGAACTTAAAGTCCAAGAACACTAGTGTGTGTTCTTGGTGTTTTGGAAAAACTAGTCAAAACACATAAATGGATGGATTAAAGGATGTAAAATCACTAGATTAAGTGATATACTAACTTGAAAGGGCTAGAAACATTTACTAGATTGAAGATATTTGAACAAAACTTGGATGATACTTGAGAGGATTTTTAGAGTTTACTCTTTTGGTAAATGGGGAATAAACACAAATGAGTAGTTTTTGGGTAGTAAACTCATACTTAAGGCATGAGTGTAAGTCCCTAATCTGCCTGTGTATCAGTCAGGTCCGTTTGATGGTGCGGAATCCCAATCAAATGGATGATGTCAGATCAAATAGAAGAGAAGAAGAAGAATAATAATATGAATCTCTGTATGAATTGATTAGAATTAAAGTTCCAGATACAAAAGATTTACACACATACGCTCCTTATTCTCACTGGCCGTAAACTCCTTCTGGTTCATCAATCTGTACTCCTCACCCTAACACCTCTATTTATACTTGGAATATGGGTCGGATAACACATGGGCCGTAAATGAGTTTACGGCCGTAAGGTGTTTATGGCCGTAAACTCAACCGTAAACTAGACCATAAATTCACAAATATTACAGAAAAATACAACTGCCTAGAAAAGTAAAGTATAAACCATATTTTGACCCAACAATCTCCCCCTTGGTTTATAGCTTTCTTTTCTTAATGACCCAACAAGCTCCCCCTAAAAAGTAGCTGGCTTTTCTTGTTAATCTTCAATGAGAAATTGGCTTCAACATTTATCTTCAATGAATGACTTAATCTTGAGCAGTTGGGCATTTCTTTAGAGTTTGGCATTGAACACACATTGGGTGAGGAGGCTTGACGTATTGATTCTTGAAAGATAGTGCTTTCAGCTTGAGAATCTTCAGAGAGAACATCAGAGAGAACTAAACTTCTAGATCACTTCAGCAGGTATAAAGATAGCAGCAGACTGATTGAGGAGGCTTCAAAGCAATCTGTCACATATTCTTCAATTTCAGCTTCACCTTGCTTCTGGGGTTGAAGGATTGAATGTTGAAAGAGTAATCTTCATTTCTTGCTCCTTCAAAAACGAATTCTTCGATGCTCACGGACAAGGCTTTGGCTTAGAAATCTTCAACACAAACTCCATGAGTCTTATCTATACCTGAAATCACTATTCAAGACAAAAACAAAACTAAAAGAAAACTTAGCACACAAATTAAAATAGAAACAAAAATATTTTTGGATTTTTGATTTTTCTGAACAAGAAATAAAACAGAAATAACACTATTTTTTATTTTGAATTTTTCTGAATTTTTTTTTTTGGATTTTTTTTATTTTTTTATTTTTTTATTATTTTTTTTAATTTTTAATTCTCCCCTAATATTTAAATTAGAAGAAACTATGACAAATTTAACAAAAATAAAAATGATATCTAACTTTAAGAGTGATTTGGGATCAAAGTTTTTAGACAGCCTTTATCCACTTTTTCGTACCTTCTATCTTCACGTCTTTGTCTGGTCGATCGTCGGTATTGTTGTCCACTTAAACACGAAAAATTGTGACATATTCAGGACATACTATTTGTTACAAGACAAGGTGAACTTAAGTTCCTAGTAATTACATCTTATCCTAATTCCTTAAATACTATATCTTAAGGACCATTCAGCTGACGACGACCAGGGATATTGTTGTCCACCTAAATCGAGCAGCGAGATCTATAGACAATCTTTGAGTGTTCAATTTTAATTATACTGGAACGTGTTTCCCGCTTCCTGATATGCCCCAGCCATCAAGAACTTCCAGAGTACTCCTTACATCGGGTGAGCAGACAACCATTCAGAGAGAGAAAAGATTCAGAATTCTATTGCTAACTACTTCAGAGGGGTTGAGAAGAAGAAGGTTTCGTATGTTGTGTACCTGGTCGGATTAGAAGTCGCGCAAAGGAGACAACATATGGCTAACAGATAAGAAGTATCTCACATATATATAGCCTGTAGAGAAACAGAGTTGCATATGTTGTGTACCAGGTCGGATTGGAAGTCACGCAAAGGAGACAACATATGACTAACAGACGGAAAGAAAGAAAATGATATTCTACAGACCTAATTTATCGGAATTTACTAGTCGCCCCATCCAACCGAAATTAAGGACAGAATCCGCACATCGAGGAAAAGTTAAACCACGGTTCCAAGTACGGGTTCAATTAATGTGACGAGTAGATTCCCATATATATCTCCCTGCTCAACCTATCCGAGCGTCGTATTGACAGGCTGAATGGATCTAACTAGGTCAAAATTTTTCAAGTCTATAAATTTCCTAAGTTCAAATCTCCCTAGTCAAGTCCATTTAAATTTTTTCGTGCCTACCGACGCATCAAACCAGAGCATAGACCCTTCAACTTTGGGTACGATACGCAGACTCAGGTTGCCTGTTATCACTTGATAATATCACTTCCCAAAACATCTCCCTCAAACACATGTCATTTACACCATATATATGTTTTTTAATTTTGTAATGTTTTTGGATTTTTTTTTAATATTCTAATTTTTGTTTTGTTTTTAGTTCTCCCCCTAAAATTAGAAACGAAAATAAATGCGCAAATTTAAACTATCCTAAAACAAAAATTAGTCTTTAAAGCGAACCAGCTTAAGAAAAACTCAGGAGAATAGAGAAGAAAACGCAAACCGTAATTCACCGATTAAATTTGCATCCAGAAGGTCTGAGAACAGCAAA
This sequence comes from Lactuca sativa, assembly GCF_002870075.4. NCBI lineage: Eukaryota > Viridiplantae > Streptophyta > Magnoliopsida > Asterales > Asteraceae > Lactuca > Lactuca sativa. The sequence goes on from NC_056627.2 coordinate 265,365,142, forward strand.
CATAATCTCAGAACAGATCCAAAAATTCTTCACATCGTTAAGTACTAACCCCATTTGTGATCTCTTCCTTTCTTCCTTTCTTTCCTTTCCCGCAAAGGACACATACTCTCGAACAAAGTTCTGAATGTTGTACAGTTGAGAGATGCCTCCTATTATGTGCCTGGAACAGCCACTACCAACAAACCGAAGTCTAATGATATGCCTCCATAACTGCTCCGATACAGAGTGAGATTAGTTGGTCTTTGGAACCCAGTCCATTTTAAAACTGGGTCGACCTTTGTCATCCTTGCATGTTACTCTCTCCCATGACATGTCCTGTTTATCACAAACAAAAGACATAGAAATATTAGAATCGTTAGTTGATTTGGGAGATTGAGCCTTTGGAACCCATTTGTAGTTGGGTTTAACCCATTTCTTTTTCGATCCGATGGGTGCCTCGGCACTTGCTTTGGAACTTGAAGTCGATCTTCGAGATGACTTTGACTTAGTCGGTCTTTGTTTCACTGGAGCATCTCTTGGATTTGGCTTCTTGGCAGAAATTTACTTCTTGCCATTGGGATTCAGATTCTTTGCTTTCTGGGTTTGATTCTTAGCCTTCTGCGCATTCCAGTCACTATTGTCTGAACGTGACCTGGAAGGGTTTCTTTTGAAGTATCTCCCACTGGGCACGTTTTTCCATCCTTGTGCGTTGTAGGGAACGTAAGCGCGATTTGGACAATTTCTGGCAATGTGTCCAGGTGTTCCACAGTGAAAACAAGTCTTTTTCTTCACCGTAAAGTTATTTATTCCTGCCCCTGGTGGCATATCCTTGCCTTGTCTCTTGTTGTTCCCACATGCACACTTGCCACAAGAACTTTGTTGCGTTGGAATTGGTGGCCTATATTTACCAACGGCAGGTTGATTAGAAGCAACAGATTTAGAGTTCAAGCGGTCATTTGTTTGTTCAGAAGAACTCCCCTTGTTCTCATCCTCTGCTACTTTACCTGCACATGTAACAGAAGCATCAGTATTTTCAACATTAATAACTCCTCCTGGCACAAATCCAGCTCGTTTGCCATATTGAAGATGTGCCTCCCTGTCAATTTCTTTCTTTGTCATGGGGATGGATGTGTAGTTATGATTGAAAGGAGGAGGAACACTATCATACCCTAGACCCTTGCTTTGATTTTCTTTGAATTTTAACTGGGTTTCATATAAGGACTCGACTGTCTGACTTGACGTAGTATAATTTTTGAAACTGACATCAGTTTTTCCACACTTAATTTTTAAAGCGTCAAGTTCTTCAGTTACAGCAACAAGTTGTCTCTTAACATAATCATAATTTTCACACTTGTTGCTAGACTCTTCCTGAAGTTTCCTAAAGTCCTTGGTTTTTGCTTCTAACTCAGCCTTCAGGGGTTTCTGTCCTTTCCTGAGTAGATATCCTTTATATCTCAGGTCCTCAACTTCCCCTTTTAATAAATCAATTTGTTCCCGAAGAAATTTAATCGTATCTTCACATGATTGAGAACATGAAACTTCACATGAATGAGAACACGACACTTCATTGACCGGAAGGTTTACAGAACTCTTTAAAGCGTCAAGCTCTTCAATTACTTCAGTAATACTAAGACGATTGAGATTTTTGTCTTCTTGATGACAACTACATTCATATTCCATGATTTTGGAAGTGAATTCAATAGCCTTTTGTTTATCTCATATTTGGTCAAAAAGATCCCAGCAATATTCATCTCAGTAGTGAGAGTGGTAAATCGCTGCAACTGAGCTTCCAGGGACATAATCGAACATGTTGAAATTTTGTCTTAAAATCTCCTGACGACTCTCTTTCATGATTTCAATTCCCTCGTGAACTTCAAAAACTATTAAAAGCAAAACTAGAACTTAAAAGAAAATGCCCTTTGACTGTAAACCTCAAAAGTCAAATTTAAAAAGTCAAATTTAAAAAGTCAAACTCAAAAGTCAAACTTAAAAGTCAAACCGAAAAGCTAAATTTGAAATTTTAAAAGTCAAATTAGAAAGTCAAAGTAAGTCAAAGGTCAAACTTTAAAGTCAAAGTCAAAATTTTAAGTAAAAAGTCAAAAATAAAAGTCAAAAAAATTAAAATTAAAATTTTTGGTTGAAAATGAAATTTAAAATTGAAAGAAATTGATTTTTGGGGATAAAAGTGTCAAATTTCGAAATTATGGTGTGGCTGGAAGTGTTTAAGATTAAATTTTCAAAGGGAAATCACAAGGATTCGGTTGGTTGAGTTGGCAAGGAGCGCTGACTGAATACTATGAGGTCCCTTGTTCGATTCTCGGCACCCTCAACTCACGTCCTAATTTTAATTTGAAGCTGACTGCTGCTGAAGAGACCAGTCGCTGAGCCGAGCCTAGCCGTACACGTTCGATCCGCAAGCCGCCGAGCCGAGTCGCAAACTCCAAGCTGCAAGCTCGGGAACCCTAGCCGCAAACGCGAACCCCGCCGCCGGCCGTGAACTGTTTCCGGCAGTAAGCTCCGGCCGAAAACCCTTCAACGATTACGTGAAAAACAGCGATTTTTTGACTTTGAAGCTCCAAAACTCGATCAAAAACCCTTTTTTTATGAAAAACACGAAGAACAAACCCCCTTTATTTTTGCGAGATCTATCCAAAAACGCAAAAATATTTCGAAAATAAGATCAAATAATGCCCCAAAATAGGGTTTACGGCCCAAGAACTCGGTGTTTACGGCCGTAAGCTTGGACCGGAAACACCAATTATTCAGATTCCAGACGAAACAATAAATCCTTTTGACTGATACAACCAGGCTCTGATACCAATTGTAAGTCCCTAATCTGCCTGTGTATCAGCCAGCTCCGTTTGATGGTGCGGAATCCCAATCAAATGGATGATGTCAGATCAAATAGAAGATAAGAAGAAGAATAATAATATGAATCTTTGTATGAATTGATTAGAATTAAAGTTCCAGATACAAAAGATTCACACACATACGCTCCTTATTCTCTCTGGTCGTAAACTCCTTCTGGTTCATCAATCTGTACTCCTCACCTTAACACCTCTATTTATACTTCGAATATGGGTCGGATAACACATGGGCCGTAAATGAGTTTACGGCCGTAAGGTGTTTACGCCCGTAAACTCAGCCGTAAACTAGACCATAAATTCACAAATATTACAGAAAAATACAATTGCCTAGAAAAGTAAAGTATAAACCATATTTTGACCCAACAATGAGTTTACATTTTTGGATGATTTTTAGACCCAAACATAAAAGTTTGGTCGTGAACTTCTAAGACACGAGGTGTTTGCGGTTTTTAAATTTCAAAACCCGAGACGACACTTTCTTTCACCCGTTCGTTTAAAGATTAATTATTAAAATAATCAAATGAACTTATTTTTCCCAAAAGCAAGCAAAAGTGAACTTGACTTATAATATGAAGTGATTGACTTTTAGGGTTTGACCGAATGAAAATTCCGAGTTGTCACATCATCCCCCTGTTAAAGGGAATTTCGTCCTGAAATTAGAATTTAAGTAAGGAAGTAGGCATGAATGATCGAGTCATGAGGTGGAAACTTTCTGATCGATTGATTCTCACGCTCATAAGTGAATTCGGGTCCTCGGTTGGTATCCCAACGAACCTTCACTATCTGGCGACAGCGTTGCTTCGTCCGCTTGACCTTTCGGTCGAGGGTCACTACGGTTCTAATACGAAGGCGAGGATTTCGTTAATCTCAATCTCGTCGGGTCGAACTTACAAGGGTCCTAACGGAAAGGTACGGTTTCAAGATCAAGATGCGAAGGGTAAAATGTACGTTACCGAGTTCGCGGAGTAGGTTTAGTCTGTGAGGTACAGGACCGATTCTGGTAAGAATCTCGGGGGTCCTGACTAACTTGGATTTAGCTTTCCACGCGAAGCGAGGCGCATTAAGCCATTCCCAAAGTGAGTTTTCATAAAAAACTTGGTCTCTCACTTGGAATCTCCAAGGTTTCTTTTTCTTGTTTAATTTCCCAGTCAAGGGCCACCCCCTGCTGGGTCAAAGTCGTAAAGGTTTCTGTGATTTGGGAGGAGTTCTGGATGAACTATGATAGTAGGTCTGTAAGACCTAGAATTTGGCGAATTCCTGTCGGCATCCCTAATGTCGACAAATTCTCAACGGTTTTGATAAATTGACAGAGTACTCAAGAATTTCCACATCACTAATAGTGTGTCTTAGGAAATTTTGACTCTTCAATTCCAAAACTCGTGTTCAGAGAACTTTGCGAAAAGTATCTCCGAGGGTAATGTTTCCATGGGTTCCTTCTTACTACGAGGGTAGATAAGTAAGTCATTACAAGGGGAATGACGAACTAATCTATGTAAGAATGGCGTACCCTACTCATTAAGCTAATGAATATTATGGGAATATTGGCCTTATCCGAGGGGTATCACTACGGACTCGAAGTGTCCGCATTGAGTTCGGAGGGTAGTCTTCAGGACATCCTTCCCACACTCTCAAACTGGTGATATTCGGATCTCAGGTCCATTTCTGAAAGTAATTCTTTCCTTGCGTTTGCTAAACCGCTTCATCTATGCGAGGCAGAGACAACGATTTCTAATGGAAAATCTTGACGAAGTCCTCGATATCTGAGGTACATACGATGCAATCCGTCGACCTCTGGAGGAATAAGACCGGGGCTCTCCAGGGTGAGAAGCCTAGTCTTCTAATTCTATTTCTGTGCAGTTTGCTAAGTTGTCCGGACTGTTCTGGTATCTCCGTAGGTGTTTAGACTATAGGGCGATCTGTTTACAGGAGTCATACTGGGTTCTAAGTTTGTTCACATGACGATGCGATTACTCGTAGACTTGGGCAGTTCTCCGTCCTGAAGTTCATATTAGAATTCATACATGGTTTCACAATCACAATCTCGTGTATACGAGTCGTACATAATTAAGATTGAAAAGGTAGTCGAATAACTGATTCTTCTTTAAGCTCACATCCCATCGAGGAAAAAGAAGTTAAACTGGAATCATCAATTCTAAACCTGCAGAACCTTGATTATATATCACTCTTATGTATACATTCCTCAGTGATAGATCAACCGTATGAATCCTTGGATTGAACTTGACGTACTGCACGAGTGGTACTTCGGGGATTTCTTCGGAAAAGAAAAGAACTATAAGGTACTCCTCGCATGAGTACTTCGGTGTTCTGAAATGACGGTTTTGCTAAAAAGACGTTTACTGATAAAGAGATGTACGTATGAAGCTGTTTTTGTGAGGATCAAATTGAATCGAGTAGTATGATAATGTCGGAATCATACGGAAAGTTAAAGACATTAGATTTGAACATAAGACGTTTACAGACAAAACACAACCGTGCAACCATGAACATAGTTACAGTACTTTAGATTTACTACAAGACTATTGCTGCAAATAAGGTATACTACAAAAGACAAGTATACGCAGCACGAGCATCCCTATACTGACGAGATACCACAAAAGATAAGACTCTAGTTGCACTAGCTTTGGATGGGTTATAAGTCTGTTACAACGAAAAGCCTAAATTACATTAACGCGGTTCCGGAGCAGGTTCTCCTGCAGCTGTGATCCTGAGAATCTTCCCATCTGCGCCAGAGTTCTTTGCTATAGGGCATTCCTTCTTGAAGTGCCCTATCTCACTGCATTGGTGGCATGTCTGGCTAGTACTAGCTTTGGTGACGGGAGTGCGGTGTTTAGCCAGCGTTATGTGGACACGAGTGTTCTCCTTGTTTATCCGTTTTGAAATTTTCCTTTCATAGGGTCTAGTTTTAACACCACCATCGTAAGCCTGGTTGACTATGATGTCAGGGGCTTGAGTGATGGGTCGTTTTGGTGCTCCACAGCTACGAGCATGGTGCCCTATTTTTAGGCAATTGCAACATTGCATCTCATGGCAAGTCCCATGATGATGGAAACTACACTTATCACACTTCGGGAGTTTTCCCTCGTATGGCCTGCTCGGTACGGGGATGGCAGGGGTTTCTACTTGTTGTTGTTGCATGGCCAGCCTTTGGGATTTCTTGTGTTCTTTCTGGGATTGTCGCTTTCGTTTCTTGTTCTCTGTTTTTCGGCTTTGCGAGCCTATGACTGTTACCGTTTGACGATTTCCTGGATGGATACTACGATCGGAATCTTCAACCCCCTCATCAGCATTGATTGTGCTGATAGCGCTACGGTGCGCAAGGACAACGGTTACGGTAGCCATCACGGCAGCTGTAACTGCGGTTTGGAAGGTAGCGGCGTCCATAGGAAAGGTAGAGGTTTCGTTGCTCGTCTGATTGTTTCCGGATGAAGACATGATTATGTTAACACGAAAGGTAAGGATTTTGTGAGCGATTCTGGTTGACCCTAGATGTACTTCGATTGTTCAAGAAGAGAGTAAGGGTATACTCTCGAAAGTTTGACCTACATCCCTATGATGCAGTCCTAGCACGGAATGGAAGTAAGTTCGTAGAATGGTCTCTAGACGTTTGTCGTTCAAGCCGTGGTATCGTTGGTTGGTGAATAACAGGATCCAACCACTGAAAGAGACTTGGAAAGTATCTCCGGAGTTAACTTGCTATAGTCCAATGACTTGACTAAAGCATGTTTCAGATAAACTCTAATGAAATTATGATAAGAGTACTTTAATAAAGAACGACACAGGAGTTAGCCGACTGTCAATATCTTTGATATTCATGACGTACAAGTTCGGGAAAATGACCTTGTAAAAAGGTCTTATGTCATATCCAGAGAAGATAAGTCCTTGACTGCATAAGGACCTAACCAAAAGTACTTACAGTACAAGATTGTTTCATAGAAAATGCCTCATCGGGCATAGACAGAAAACGATTCCTTTTAACAAAGGAAATAAAGTAAAGCATCTACTACCACTACTAGAAAAACAGCCTTTTACAACGCTCATTGCGCGTCGTAAAAGGCTCAGACGACTCGCAAATGCGCTTCAAGGAAGGCCCTATCATAAAGATAGACAACGCGCTTTTGCGCGTCATCTATAGACGACGCGCATTTACGACACTCATTTACGACGCACAATTACGACGCGCGTTTACGACACGCAATGCGTATCAAGGAAGGCCCTGTCATAAAGGAAGACGACACGCATTCGCGTGTCGTAAACTTACGACGCACATGTTAATGACACGCAATGCGTATCAGAAATCCCCTGTCAAGAAAGGCCATGTCATAAATGAAGATGACTCACATTTTTGCGTATCGTAAATTTAAATGTTTAAAAAAAATAAATTTATATATTTATTAATTTTTAAATTAAATTTGCATTTAATTTCTCATAATAAAAATAAAATACCATATACAAAAAATACAATCCATTGCATAATATAAAATAAAATTTCATACTCAAAAAATAAAATAAATTGCACAAATTATAATGTCATACAAAGAATCATTCAAATGTTAAACAAAAATAATACATTGCTAACATGGGTTATACGTTCCTATAAAACTAACAAATAATCATACAACTCTGTTTCTTACTGGAAAGGAATGCCAAACATGATTAAAAGTCTCCCTTAATCTTGATTACTCACCTGCTTAAGTAGAATGTTGTTGTTGAGAAGGTTACCTTGCAACAGAGAAAAACATAACACCTTTCCCACAATCACAACATCATTTACAGAAAAAGGGTTGTCAATTACTTTCATTAAGACTTTCATTCAATCACAAAAATATTAAATAAAAGGGTGAAAAAAATAACTTACTTTTGATAAGTTGATCTCCCTTAGAGTAAACACAGCTAAAGCATTGAACAAGACCCTATTTCAAAATTTTGTAAATACACAAATCATGATACCTGATATTGGAATACACACTTTGAGACACGAATACGAGTAGATTAACCTGGATACATAGGAAGTAAAGATGGAAGGTTCCAGAACTCCGGGGGCATTGGGTTGGTTCCTTCCCACTCGTACACACCAAGTATCTAAAAACAAATAAATTTTTCTAAGTTTTTTTCAAATATAAACTAAAGCATATATTCTATATAATACACTCACACAAAGGAAAAAGAAAAAAAGAAAAATTTTATGTATTACAGAAAGCCATGTTTTGCCCCATGATGGGATGGTGGTGACACTGCCATGATCCAAGATCTATTTGCGGGCTTTGGTGCATGCACCATTCAAACCACCATCCAGACCTTCACCCAAACAAATGACCAATGATATACAAACACATGACCAAGGGCTGCATGATAACAAGATCTTCTAGAACTTCTACTTTGTCTAGTGATAAGGTGTTGTATAACATATCAACATCCTCAAACTTATCAAAATCCTCCTGCAGATGAAATGGTTTGTGGTGGTTTTACTTTTAGATGCTTTGTGAAAAGTGAAACTCACAAGATTCTTTTATCCTGAATTTGACAAGGTGGTATCGTGGAGAGAACCTCAAAGAAACTATTGAGAAAATGTGAAAAGGAAAAAAGTATATGATAACTTGATTTCGTTCCACACAGTCTTCAATGAAGTCCTTAACATCATTGACTTGTTCAGGGCTCAATTCATCATTATCCAACCTCGATTTGAGATTCCAGCTCAGACACCTAACCAATAATAAGCATTGTCATATATAATGTCTAAATGGGTAACCAACGACTAAGACATGCTTGCGAGGGAAGAGTAAGAAGAAAGGAATGCAAATGGAAACATAAATGACCTTCTTACCCTTCAAAAAATATTTGTTTAATAATATATTAACTCTTAACATATTAAATAAAAACAATAAAAAATAAAACAAAATAGAGCTCACCTTTTTGTTCAACAACTTCAATAAATTGATGAGCTTCTTCAAAGATCGGACTGATGTCTGCTTCTTCTTCATCACCTATATGTTCATGTTCATCATCACAAACCGTTTTTTATTAAATAAAAAAAGGAAAGATTAATTAATCACTTACAGAAAAGTTTTGATACTCAAACAAATATGCTCGTTGAGATTCAGCCTGCCTGATTTCAGTAGAACACAAACACAATCTCAGTCATGGATTTAAAACAAATACGTCAGCCCAAATTAGTGTTGCGGGCTCACATAAATCAGATCAGATAATGGGCTCAATGTCAAACAAAGGTAACAATTCAAAACCTAGTCCAATCATTATTAAATCTTCTAATAGTGAAGAGAACTTAGGCCCACAAGAGATTAAATCAACCACACCCAAATTAATTCCAGCCTTGCTAGCGTACGCACCTCTCCCACACAATGTTTTGAAAACCGGATCGGACATCGAACCAGTCGTCTTATTGGGTCGATGGTTCAGCTGGTCCGACCGGTTGGACCGGTCCAAAAAACCAGAAAAATCGGATATATATATATATATATATATATATATATATATATATATATATATATGGGTGGGTGTTTTATATATGGATATTAAATATATACGTAATGTATGTGTGATATAAATATATGTGGTTCATATATAAAATGTGTAGTTGTATAAAAAATATGTGAGTGATTTATATATGTATATTAAATATACGTAATGTGTTTGTGATTGAAATATGTATGTAATATATAATGTGTGTGTGATTTAAATATATATATATATATATATATATATATATATATATATATATATGTAATATATTAAGAGGCATATTGTGTAAAAGTGTAAAGGAATTGGAAGTATATTTGAGGAATATGGAAGCATTTTGAGGCATCCCACATCGACAGGGGAGAAAAAGTTAAAAGGAATATGAAGTTTATAAAAGGAGCCTTACGAGCGTTTGGAAGAATAATAAAAAATCTCACCACAATGGGCTGGCTCTCATAAGTCGGCCTGCTGCCTTGGGCTGTATATTAAAAAACCAAAATTTTGATCAATAAATCGGTTTTACTTCCGGTTCAACCAGTCCGGTTTCATCCAGCTTTTAACAAAACCCGTGGTTTCAAGCGGTTTTTGGGTGTTAAAAAACCGGTAACCTGACCGGTTCCCGGTTGAACCAGCCGGTCCGGTCCGGTTTTCAAAACACTGCTCCCACAGCCAGTCAATCCTTACCTCCATTCTTCGCTGGAGCAACCACACAAGATCTCTTGGTTTGAGGCTGGGTATTTTGGGACAGATATCTTGGTACGATTTGCAATTTCACCACAAGACTCGACATTTAATCCACTTAGTGCTGTAATGCCTTCATTGGAATCTCTTGATAAAATTACCAAGTCTGCAAGGAAGTGGGTTGCATTCTGTAAGCGATTCTTAATAGAACCAACTACACCAGATTATTACTACTCTCAAAACAGTGACTACTTGAGAGTTAAAATCCAATCATCCTTTGTGAGGGAAGGCAAAGCAATGCAATGGGATTATAAGGAAAAGGTTCCAGTAAATGCCCTTGGAGCAAAAGATCAAAAATCAATGTCTAATTCTCACTTTCCTTGGTCTGTTTGTGATGTTGCTATTGTTATAATTAGAGAATTGAACAGCAGAGGTGTCTTTAAAATGGTTCAGTCTCATGTCAAAAATGTCAAGTCCGGATTAAAAAACATAATCAGAATCTTCATAGCAACAAGTTATGATAACCATAAAAGCGTTGTACACTTGGCGTTTGAAATGGTTGAGAAGATAGCTTACGAATATAACAAGCATGGCAGACAAAATTACCAATCTACCCTCAGCTCCGGAAACTCACAGCGCCTCTAATTCCCTTCCTTGTATTCGCTTTACTGACCGGACCCTCAGCTCCGAAAACTCACAGCGTCATTTCAGAATTCACCAGATATGTCTAGTTGGACCCATAAAGCTTTTGCAAGAAGGTAGCTTACGAATATAACAAGCAGCCATAAAGGATTCCTAACCAAAAAAAAAAGAATTTAACATCAGTGGAAGTGAGAATAGAAGACTGGTTTTATTTAATGTAAAAAGACAAAAATAACCTCAAAAGAGTCATGAACTCATTGAATCCAAGTACCACCATGGCAGCGATAGCCCATGGAGGTGGTAACTGTTGGAATAGTGTCTAAGGCTGTAACTATATCCGGTTGTGCATGGTCCTTTTGGGTTGCCTTCACCATAGCAACTTGATAGGATGATTTATTAAGAGAGAATAAATATTATTAATATATTATGGGAATAATATAATGAGTAATATATTTGTTATTTGATTAATATAAGTCATAGAATTAATTAGAATTAATTTGGTGACTTAAAGAGATTAATTAAATAAAGGGGTATAAATTGTCAATTGTTTGATAGTTAAGCTTTAAACTGTAAATCCATTTGGATATACTATGGACGAATTCTAAGAGGATTAGGATTGCTAAAATCGTCCATTAGAGTTATCTAGGAATGGATTTGGATAGCCTTAAGAGAGGATTATCTGATAGGGACTTATCTGTAATCATTAAGGAATCTACAAGTATAAATAGACCCCATGGCATAGGGAATTCGATACTTCTGAAAAAGCAAGAGAACTCTGGTCGAATTCCTCCCCTCTCCTCTCTCCTAAATCATCCTCCTTGCTTTGGTGTTTGTAAGCCATTAGAGGAGTGACATTTGTGACTCTAGAAGCTCCAAGACCTCAAGATCAACAAGGAACTCAAAGGTATGATTCTAGATCTGTTTCAATGTTCTTGTTTAACCTAATTAGTAATTAGAAGTCTTGGATTCAAAGCATGTTTATTAGAAAGCCTAGATCCAAGCATTAGGGTTTTGCATGCGCACATAGGAAAGTTCTTATGGCAAAAACCCATCAGTGGTATCAGAGCCTAGCTTGGTTTTCTGTAAATTGTTGCTTGATTAACTGAAACAAACCTGCAAAATTCGAATTTTTTGGTTTCTGAGTCATGGACTCGGCGAGTCTCAAAGTGGACTCGGCGAGTAGGCCTGACTCGGCGAGTCCATTTGTGCACTCGGCGAGTCCAGGCGTCAGGAATGGCCAGATTCGGGATTTCTTTGTGTTTATCTTATCTTAACTTACCATAAACTAATTAGATCAACATTAATTCGTTTTTCTGATAAATATAACTATTATCTTGATCTAATTAAAGGTAATTATCAACTAATTAAATATTTAATTTCCTTATATGATAATTGATTAATTATTTTGATTATTTTGGTAATTATCTTAAAAAGAAATCTTGAATAAATCAAATATAGATAATTAGGATATTAATTGTTAATTGGAATTATTTGTTATTTGATCCTCCATGTTTTAAATGTTTAAAACCTACCCTCATGTTTTGAAATTTACTTTTGTGATTAAAAGTTTTAATTTAGACAACTTAAATTTCAAACCCTTGATTTTAAAAGTTTTAAAATACAACCCTATACTAATATGATATTACTAGAATAATATATATATGTATAACTAAATGCTAGTCTTACCGTTAGTAGGCCTCATTCACGAAGCCGATCTATAAGGTGGGTATAAGGTTGCGGCCTATAAAATGGCGCTTAATGGGTGTACACTCACACCCACCGCTTGCTTGATTGGTGGAGGGTCGTTAGCCGAACGGGTAGGATAGGGCAACCTCATCCTCTCATTAAAAGTATAATAAGAAATACAAGTAACTACACATATTTCAAAATTTCCCAATCCTAGTTACTTTAGGAAAAGTGAATTGATGCAATCCCATGAAATTACACTTTGCACCTTGCTAAGATGTTGGTGGAGCGTGTGTGGTTTACCGGCACACTAATTGGTTCTAAGCGAAGGTGGCAAAGGGTGATTCGTTGTTTATCATAGTTCGATGGAGCGTGTGTGGTTTACCGGCACGTCGAATAGGTGATTGTTACAATGAAGGCGCCATGTGAATTTGCATGGTAATTCACACCCGCTTTGTGATCCTCGGCATCCCAGTCACAAACAAGAGGGGCATATCGAGATTTAAACATGCCATTGAATAGTTTCAATGAATCTCATCCGAACCTAGGAATTCTCAAAAACACTTAGGACTAATAGTTTAAGTTTCGTGATGGAGAATTAGTGAATCGTCATTCACTTACCTTCAATTTATTTGCATGTTAGATTACGGCATCCCTTTTCTAGTATGTAAATGTTATTGTTGGATCCTAGCCCTAATTTTCTTATTGGGTGATAATTAGGGATTCTTATTCTAATCTATCTTTGTCCTTTTCTAATTGTAGATGTCGAACGCAAACAACGCTGCTGCTAGTTCTTTCACATTGATGAGCCTTTGCCAAAAGGTCACCTTCGATGGAACGAACTTTAGCGAATGGATAAGATACATTCGCACCATTGCTCGCTATGAGGACAAAGAGTATGTCCTTGATGAGAAGCTCGAGAAAATCAACACCGAAATCGCTACTCCAGCCGAAATCACCGCCTTTGAAACTCATGAGCGAGATGCAACGAAGGTACATTGCATCATGATCGCCACCATGAACTCCGAATTCCAAAAGTCCTACGAGGACATGTACCCGTACGAGATGCACCAAGACTTATTGGAGAGGTATCACCAAAACGCGAGACAAGAGAGGTACGAGATTTTCACTAACATGATTTCCGCGAAGATGGGTCATGGAGAATCTCTTACCGTGCACTTGCAAAAGATGCAAAGGTATGTCGACCGCCTTCGCAAGTTAAATGTTGACTTCGGTGAGGATTTGGCGATCGACATGGTGCTTCACTCTTTGCCTCCGATGTACAATCAATTTAGGATGACCTACCACATGAACAAAGAAGAGGTCACCCTAAGCAAGCTCCAAGGTCTCTTGAGGGTTGCTGAGAGCAACTTTAAAGACAAGTCTGTTGCACCTACTCCCAATCCGCCCGCTGCTCCTGTCTTGGCTATTGGACAAGGGAAGGGAAAGAAGAGGAAAGCGTCATCGAAGAACTATCGCAAGGTGAAAGCCCGAGATGGTGCCTCTTCTAGTGGGACCAAAGTTGATCCCGCCAAGCCCTGCTCTAACCCGAAGGAGGCAGAGTGTCACCACTGCCACAAGATAGGACATTGGAAGAGAAGCTGCCCGGATTACCTGCAAGCAATCAAAGAAGGAAAGATCAAGCCATCTTTCGCAGGTATATATACAATCAAATCTAACGATTCTAATCATGCTATTTCTTGGGTTCTTGATACCGGTTGTGGTTATCACATTTGTTCTAATGTGCAGGGACTAAGAAGAAGTAGGGATGTGGAGCAAGGAAGGATCAATCTAATCATGGGGAACAGAAGATCGTCGCCTGTAACCAAGATTGGAGTGTATTCCTTAGTGCTTAGGAATAGTTTAGTTTTAGATTTGAACAATTGTTGCTATTCGCCAGAAATGGCAAGAAACATCATTTCATTTCATGGTTTATTTAGACAAGGATTTAGATTTTCTTTTAATAATGAGAATGGTTCTATTTTGGCTTATCTAAATGGTGTCTTTTACTTTGAAGCTATACCATGTAATGGAATATATGAAACTGTTATGATTGTTGATGACTTTGGAAATGATGTTTTGAATATTGATTCTTCCACTAGTATGGATAAAGCTTCCTTGTGGCATTGTCGCCTTGGACATGTCAACAAGAAACGCATAGCCAAACTCCAAAAGGATGGAGTGTTGGAGTCATTCGACCTTAGGGAAGATGACACATGCGAGTCTTGTTTGCTTGGAAAGATGACTAAGTCGCCCTTCACAAGTACTTGTGAAAGGGGCGAGGGTCTATTGGACCTAATACATACCGATGTATGTGGACCGTTTAGATCAACCACGAAGGAAGGGAACCGCTTCTATGTGACTTTTACCGATGACTATAGTAGATATGGGTATATCTACTTAATAAAGCAAAAGTCAGACACCTTTGAAAAGTTCAAAGAGTTCAAGAATGAAGTGGAGAATCAATTGGGCAGGAAAATCAAGATGCTTCGATCCGATCGAGGAGGAGAGTACCTAAGTCTTGAATTCCACGATTATCTCAAGGAGTGTGGAATAGTTTCGCAATTGACGCCTCCTAGGACACCGCAGTTAAATGGTGTGGCAGAAAGGCGTAATCGAACCTTATTGGATATGGTTCGCTCTATGATGAGTCGTGCTTCACTACCAATCTCTTTTTGGGGGTATGCCTTAGAGACTGCCGCCCATATCCTTAACCGAGTCCCTACTAAGAAGGTTGCCAAAACACCTCACGAGATGTGGACAGGGAAAGCTCCCTCGTTGGCACATATCAAGGTTTGGGGTTGCGAGGCTTTCGTAAGACGAGATACTCACGACAAGCTTGAACCTCGAAGTGAGCGATGTATTTTCATCGGCTACCCGCAGACATCCTTTGGATATCTCTTCTATAGACCGAAGGACAATGTTGTCTTCGTTGCGAGGAGAGGAGTTTTCCGAGAGCGAGAACTCATAAGCCAAGGAGACAGTGGGAGGCAGATCGAACTTGAAGAGATTCAAGAGTCGATGGATGAAGGAACCTCTACCGCTGGCACTCAACCCGAGGAGGAAACTCCGGTTGAACCAATTGACGAATCCTTACCTCTTAGACGTTCCGATAGAGTTAGAGTTCATCCCCAGTTCTATGGCTTTCATATTACTACCGAAGGGGACACGTATATTAGTGATGGTACACTAGTAAATCTTGATGAACCTAATAGCTACAAGGAAGCCATGGCAGGCCCGGAGTCTGTAAAGTGGAAAGAGGCAATGGATAGCGAGATCCAATCCATGTATGATAACCAAGTTTGGAATTTGGTTGATTACGTGCCCGGACGTAAGACCGTTGGGTGCAAATGGATCTTCAAAAAGAAGACCGACGTGGATGGGAACGTACACACATATAAAGCGCGATTGGTCGCGAAGGGCTTTACTCAAACTCCCGGAGTTGACTATGATGAGACCTTCTCACCAGTTGCGAAGATTAAATCTATTAGAGTGATGTTAGCAATTGCCGCATTTCATGATTATGAGATTTGGCAAATGGATGTCAAGACCGCTTTCCTTAACGGAAAGTTGGCTGAGGATGTTTACATGGCTCAGCCAGAGGGGTTTGTGGATCCGAAGCATCCGGATAGAGTGTGTAAGCTTGAGAAGTCCATTTATGGACTTAAGCAAGCATCTCGCAGATGGAATCTTTGTTTCGATGAGAAAGTCAAAGAGTTTGGATTTGTACGAAGCGAAGACGAATCTTGTGTATATGTCAAAGCCAGTGGGAGTATAGTAAGCTTCCTCGTTCTATATGTCGATGACATATTACTCATAGGAAACGACATCCCGACTCTGCAGGAGGTAAAGTCCTGGCTCGGGAAGTGTTTCGCTATGAAGGACCTCGGAGAGGCTTCTTACATTTTGGGAATAAGGATAGTAAGAGAAAGAAGTAAGAGACTAATTGGACTTAGTCAGAATACTTACTTAGAGAAGGTACTAAAACGTTTTAGTATGGAAAACTCAAAGAAGGGAGAACTACCGATACAAAGTAATGCCAAGTTGAGTAAGACTCAAAGTCCGAGTACCGAAGCTGAGATAGCAGAAATGAGCCGAGTACCATACGCTTCCGCAGTTGGCTCTATCATGTACGCTATGACTTGTACTCGCCCTGATGTAGCCTTCGCCTTGAGCATGGTTAGCAGATATCAAGGGAATCCTGGCAAAGCACATTGGATTGCGGTGAAGAATATCCTTAAGTACCTTCGGAGGACGAAGGAATGGTTTTTAGTCCTCGGAGGAAGTGATGACTTGAAGGTGCGAGGGTATAGTGACGCCAGTTTTCAAACCGACAGGGACAACTACCATTCGCAGTCGGGCTGGGTCTTTACCCTAAATGGAGGAGCAGTGACATGGAAAAGTTCCAAGCAGGAGACCGTAGCTGATTCAACGTGCGAATCAGAGTACATTGCAGCAAGCGAAGCGTCGAAGGAGGCAATATGGCTAAAGAACTTCATCGGTGATCTTGGAGTCGTACCTGCCATAAAGGAGCCAATGGAGATTTTCTGTGATAACGAAGGTGCGGTTGCCTTAACCAAGGAACCGAGGGATCATGGTAGATCAAGACATATCGACAGAAAGTATCACTTCATTAGACATCGTGTAGAAGAAGGACAACTTGTAGTTAAGAGGATATCATCAGAAGATAACCCAGCAGATCCGCTTACGAAGGGACTGAGTAGGGTTAAGCACTTGCAGCATGCTAGGAGTATTGGGCTGAAGGATGATATTAGCATAGATTAGATAGTATTAGAAACGTGTAATAGATAAATGTAATTGACATTTGATGATTAAATAAAGGAGTTTTATTTATGAGTAATGTTACTATCTTATGTTAATTGTTTAGCTATTGTTTCACTTTGCATGTTTTGACTTCCAGAATAATTGAGGTTATTAGGAATAATCGAATTATTCAAATGATCCACAATCGTTCATATGTTGGAAGTAGATATGAAAGAAGATTGTCGTGAATTGGTGTGTAGAATGTCTAAATGATGTTAGACATAGCAAAGGATTGCTGCAACGTTCATGAGTGCTTATGAACTAGTTTTGAGCATTGGAATAAACCCGCGCTTGCTGGAATCACCTTATGGAATAAGATATAAAAGGTGATCGCAAGACGATAATATCATATAGTCTTAAAACCTAGATATATGGTTTATTATTTGTTAATTGATTGTACATTGATAATACGAAAACGCATCAGTAACTTGGTGTTATAAAACGTATTGTTGTGTATAGTTGGTAAATAAATAAGTAAATGCATATAAGTCGAAGTTTATCTGTAACTTTTATCTAAGAAGGTAAAAGTGATATCTCGGCCGCTCGATGATTTGATTTGACTTATGTGCCGGGCCCGGTCAGAACTGAATTGATGTGTTTGATTAAGTTCTATGTCAAATAAATCAGAGATCGAGAAACCTAAATGCTTGACTAACCATTCCATAGGATTGTCAGCATGATATCTAACAGAGGACTGTACGTTCCCTTATCTAAAGGACAAGATTGATTAGATCAGAGTTGACAGCGTCTTTGAGAGCTACGATTGCAAACCGAATTGTATTTGTATAGTTACTAGACTTATCCAAGTGGGAGACTGTTGGAATAGTGTCTAAGGCTGTAACTATATCCGGTTGTGCATGGTCCTTTTGGGTTGCCTTCACCATAGCAACTTGATAGGATGATTTATTAAGAGAGAATAAATATTATTAATATATTATGGGAATAATATAATGAGTAATATATTTGTTATTTGATTAATATAAGTCATAGAATTAATTAGAATTAATTTGGTGACTTAAAGAGATTAATTAAATAAAGGGGTATAAATTGTCAATTGTTTGATAGTTAAGCTTTAAACTGTAAATCCATTTGGATATACTATGGACGAATTCTAAGAGGATTAGGATTGCTAAAATCGTCCATTAGAGTTATCTAGGAATGGATTTGGATAGCCTTAAGAGAGGATTATCTGATAGGGACTTATCTGTAATCATTAAGGAATCTACAAGTATAAATAGACCCCATGGCATAGGGAATTCGATACTTCTGAAAAAGCAAGAGAACTCTGGTCGAATTCCTCCCCTCTCCTCTCTCCTAAATCATCCTCCTTGCTTTGGTGTTTGTAAGCCATTAGAGGAGTGACATTTGTGACTCTAGAAGCTCCAAGACCTCAAGATCAACAAGGAACTCAAAGGTATGATTCTAGATCTGTTTCAATGTTCTTGTTTAACCTAATTAGTAATTAGAAGTCTTGGATTCAAAGCATGTTTATTAGAAAGCCTAGATCCAAGCATTAGGGTTTTGCATGCGCACATAGGAAAGTTCTTATGGCAAAAACCCATCAGTAACCAGTTGTTATTGCGTTATTATCTTCCTGAAAAAACCATGGTAGACAAAATTACCAATCTACCCTCACAATTCAATCTAAATAAATATCAAAGATTTTAAAAGAAATACTTGGGAAGCAATTGCTTGAGTGATTATATATTCGGTTTCTTTTTGAAATTGGCTCCACAATGATTTGCATTGAACAGGAGTTATGAGTGTTTTTGTAGCTGGAACCTGAATGCAAGTGAATAAATAAAATGCTCAAAAGAAAACAGTAAAAAAAAATTCTTGTGGGTAGTTTTATATAAGTAGAACATTATTATAATAAGAAAATATTATCTGTTGCTCAATCTCATTCATCTGATTAATCAAATCACTAGCAAATGTAACCCCTGCTATTTTTATCCCTCTCACTAACACTAAAAGACGTTTTTGTCCCTTGAAAACGAACCCTTGCTAATACCAAGTCCCTGTTTTCCAGAAGTTGCTTTATCCTGTAAAAACAAAATATGTTAATTTTGTAGATTTTTCTACAATACTATAATAGGAAAAAGTAGAAGTGTAATAAACAAATGCTTGTCCTTAGGAATATACAAAGGCTATGGAAATTATATTAGTGACAACATTAATAACTTTACCTGCATTTGAAGAACATCTGGAGGTGGCATCTTTTTTATGTGAGGGGTTTGTTCAAAGTAACCAACATATGAATGTCAGATTATAGGAGCAATTTTAACATTTGCAAGTTCCACCATCAGAATGACCTTCCCTACAATGACAAAACAAATTGGTTCAGAAGATAGTTGACTTTTATGGTCAAACATGTTACAACATTAATATATAAATACCTTGACCTCTCACAAAGACGAACCAAAGCATCTGACCCAGTTCGATATGCAACATCTTCAATCATAGAAGCATTCCATGTTGTCACACAGGCTGCAATTTGAAACTCACACAACTCTTTTAATGAACACGCATCTATTAATACAGCATAGTGGCCCCCACCAGCTGCCAACTTCCTCACTTCCCCCAAACACCTGTTTCGATTATTCATTAGTCAAACCTTCAAGTCAAAGGAGAGAGAGAGAGATACCAATCAATTGGATATGGGTACCAAGCATAAGTGCATTTCTGGTTAACTGTTTAGCCATAGCTGTTATAACCCCAACCATGGATTTTACCATCTTGTGTGCAAATAAGTTTTTGAGAATGTCCACAAGCAACCTGATTTACACCAAATGGAAGGACCAAAACCGATGGTGCCTGCTATGTGTGTATGAAAAGAATCAAGAAAAGAAACATTAAAAAAGAATTTAATTAATCGACTAACATAAGACTTACTGGATCAGTTTATCTATATCAAAATTGATTTATTTCAACCTTTTACAAAGTCAAAAGCATCAAAACAAAATAAAACCCACCGATATTAGAATATGAATGAATTAGGGCTCACCCGAATATGAGATCTATCCATTCATGTAAATGTACAGAGACATGCTCACTCTCAAGATCCATGCGATGCTTATGCACAAAATCAACAGGGTTTTCGTCCTAAGGAGGAAGCTTAACACAATCAGACGTCATCGATGGAGAAGTGAAAAGTCTCTCTCTCTCTCTCTCTCTCTCTCTCTCTCTCTCTCTCTGCCTTTACCCGCTTCTACAATCTTCTTGAATTCTGAGTACACATAAATCGATGGTCAGCGTGAGCGACGATTGAACATCGATAAAGACTTACATAACAGATGAACCTTCGATTAAACCTTCGATAAAGACTTATAGTTGCGGCGATAGTCGACGATTGAACATCGATGGTTGGCGTGAGTGGGAGTCGAGCAAAATCAACGAATCGATTGAACAAGGAGAACAGATTGAGGGAGGGTTATGTGATACAAAATCGAAACCCTAGTTCAAGCAATAGTCGATTTTATGGCCGATGTAAAGTGTTCAATATCTTGTGAGAAATGAAGCGGTAGAGATCGATCTAGGGAGGATGTGGGTCATTCTTTGAGGGTTAAAAAAACCCTAGTTTCCTAGACTTTGTGAGGACGAGTTTTTCTAGTTTTTAGATTCCTGCAAGGTATTAAGGAGTGGCGGAGAATCGGATCGGAGAGAAGAGAGAAGGAGGGAGAGGGGAGAGTAGACTGTGAAGATGAAAGATAGAAAGAAGGTAGAAGAGGGGTTTTCAAAATTTTGGGGATTTCGTTTCCCCTCTGCTAAACGTGTGTTTCATTAAAATTATAAAGTGACATGTATAGAGGACGCTCGTTTAAAATAAAGCGCCCTCCGTGTTTTTAGTTTCTTTTCAAGAGACACTAATTTAAGGGCACTCAATAATGCGTGACATAAATTTTTAATTTTTTTTGAAGAGATGACAATTTTTTAATGTCTCTCTCATTTGCGTAACATAAATCAATGAGTGTCGTGGTTTGTGCGTCATAAAAGGGTATTTTTCTTGTAGTGTACTGGCGATGGTCATCCCTCTGGTGAACTCTCAGTTCATCCAGTTGACGTTCCACATCTAGTGGGTGTCTTTCGTACACCCTCTGGCGTACGCGGAGTTCTATGACTTCGGCTCGTGATTCAGCCAGTGCTTGCAGTAGGGTTTCATGGTTTCTCTCGAATCTCTCACGAGCATCTTCTAGACGAATGGTGCGGAGGGTATGCATTCTCGCATCGGCGACAACTTTGGTGATCTGATGTAGGGTTGTCCTGCCTTGAATCTCATTTCGGGCCACTCTGCGGACCAAGATTGGCAAGATTCTGTTTGCTGAGCCCCCATTGCTTAATTCATAAAAGATTTGATCACCATTAAATGGCATGGGTTGATCTTGTCCTTGGCTCCATGTTTCCAAGCATTCCACCCATTTAGGCGTCAGGCCATGAAAAGTCGGACGAGGGTTAGGAATTGGAATGGGAGCTGCTTGGGGTAGGTTCTCAACCTCGGGTTCGGAGTTAGCATCATCTGCAAGTTCTTCATCATGGTGATCATTCAAAGGGATAGGATGATCATTCTCTGGTTCTTCTCCAAACCAAACAGCTATGACTTCGTTCGGAAGATACTGGTTACCGTGGGGATGGAGTCCAGCCATGTTATCTACGCGAGAATTGGGGTAAGAAAATAATTATTAGACGAACTATCTAGATGATTATTTAGAAAATCTTCATTAGTTACATCACTATTTGTGAAGTGCATACCAGTTATAAGTAATCGAAACAGGATAGGCCTTCGAATAAGTGACCTTAACTCCAAATTCACACAGGATAGGGGTAAAGTAAAATATTCACAGATTCTAAGTCTATAACATCCTAATTACATATAGCCTTAGTGTATCCACTTAGCAACTATCAACTGGTAATGAAGATCCCGTTTTAGTTCTCAAGTATAAGTACTTATAGTAACACCAAATACCCCTATAGTATTTTAAGTTTAATGTTATGTTCTACTGTTCTCATTGTGGTATTGTTGGTAAGATTTTAGACTTGTTGCAACCACACAACTACACTTAGGCACATGCTAGTCAACCCTCAAATAATATAGTTGATCAAGCTATATCATTCCAGTTTTGACTATATGTCTCTAAGTCCACCTATGTTGCCCAACAATCATAATTCTTTTGTACTTTCCTAGTGACACGGATTTTAGTATGAATGCAGGCACGTATACTAAATTAAATATTTTACTATTTAATGTATAAACTCTTGGTCAGAGTATTTTTAATCCCTATGTATTTATAGTTACTATATCTTTTATGGGTTGATATACTTAATTCACTATAAACAATGCTCTGATACCAATCTGTCACACCCCAAAACCAAGAACGACGGAAACGTTCTGTGGCGGAGGACGTCATGTACAGTATCACAACAATGAAAAGTAGTAAACAAGCAACAACATCATCCATTGCATTGATAATATAATTTTAATACAAGTGTTTTGTCAAATTATAATAGACACTAAAGTATAAACAAAATGAAATATGAGTCTTGAATGGGCTCCATCTTCTCTAAACCTTGCATCGGTACCTGTCTACTGTTGACCTGAGGATACAAGTTATTTTGAAAGAGAGTATCAGCTTTAAAGCTGGTGAGATCATAAGTATTAATGTGTCTTAATTTGTATGTAAGTATGTGTTTGACATGTAATGAAAGACTGGAAAATGTTTTGAAAGAGAGTTCATGTAAGTATGAGAATGTTTGTAAAACAACTGTAAACGTTTGAAAAACCCTAGAAATCCCTATGATTCCTACTATATTAAAATGGAGTCTTCTACCAAGACCTAACTGTTCTAAATGTAATCTTCTACCAAGACGTAACTGTTTTATATGTTCGTTTCTTGTAAAAGTGTGTAATTTTCCCAAGTGTAACTATCATTAACAAAATATAGTTTGTACATTAATGTTTAAGTGAAATGATCACTAAATATATGTAAAGGGTAAATTAATGTAGTACTGTAGTGTTGTATTATAGGAACTACTACTGTACTAACTACCTTAAACCGGATTTATATTAAGGTATTATGTGATAAATTGTACCATACTATCGACTAGGTAACACGACAATGTAGGTCGTAATAAGGTATGACGTTTGGCACCCGCAGACCTGCAGGTCCGGCTGTAGCTAGCAGCAAGGTGTAGGATAGTCAATCCAGTATAGATCTCTACGCAAACTCATGCTCTCCCTCCAAGAGACTATGGCTACAACTCGGTCCATGACATTGAAGGCATGCTCCGATACAATGGATCACAATTATGTTAACGTATTCATGTATATGTAATGTATTGTTAATCGTTCTAGTATCGTTGTATATGTTCTCTTTCTAGTATAGTTGTAAATGTTCTCTTTCTAGTATAGTTGTATATGTTCTCTTCTAGTATAGTTGTATATGTTCTTCTTATAGTATAGTTGTATATGTTCTCTTTCTAGTATAGTTATATATGTTCTTCTTCTAGTATAGTTGTATATGTTCTCTTTCTAGATGTATCTATGTAAATGTAATCATGTAAACATATCTATGTAATAGTAGAGTAATGTTCTACGTGTGCTAGCTGTAATGTGTGTTCTCTTTTTATCTAGCATGTATAGTAATGTACTGTGTGTACTAGCTGTAATGTATGTTCTCTCTATCTAGCAAGTATTGACTCATGAATGAACTGACTCGTTGTATGATATCGCGTTCTAGTAATAGTTCTAGTATCTTCCTAAACTACCCATATGGTAACTTACTAGTAATTTAACTGGTACGTATGAACATGGATGTATACCCTTGCTACCCAAGGGCATTGGATGAACTGGAAGGACCTTTATGACTATATATGTACATATGATATACAACTAATATTTTAACAACCTTCGGACGGATACCCGATGTCCCACCAGACCACATCTCAAGCGTGAAAAGGAAATAGGGTGGATATCCTTCCTAAGTCTTTTAAACATTTCTTATATAACTATACATATATAGGCATGCAATTGATAATAAGTATAACAGAGTTTAAGTAAAAGTATTTGATAAGTAAAAGAATTTGTAAAACAGTTTGATAAACAGTTTGAACAGTAATAAATCATTCGTTTTCTAGTTATTAATCACATGTGATTGATGTGATAACTATAAGTATTCAACTTGTATCCCCCCCCCCCATAAAAGCATTTAAAACATTTAAAAGTATTTCAAAGTTTATTTAAAGGGGTATGAACTCACCTGTTGCGAGTGGATCGGATGGAAGTGTCAGATAAGTGCTTGGTGTCAAGTGAAGACTTAGACACGCACAAAGATCCTAATTACATACGAGGACATATGTATATAAACAATTAGTCTTTAAACAACTAATAAACAAGTCAAGGCACTCTAGGACATGGCAAACACTTTGTATAAGTGTTATAAGTGCTAAGGAGTGCATCTAAGTGTTGTAGGGAAAGGCTAGTGTGTTTGGGGTTCAAGGAACACTCCTAAAATGAGTTTACTCCCTAAAGACCAACACTCCTTGAGTTTACGGTTGTAAACTCTTGAGTTTACGGTCGTAAACTCCTAACCTTTTGACCATTTGATGTTTTGAAGTCTACTAAGCTATTCCAGACATTCCTACTTCATGTTTAAGCCTTAGGAAGTGTTGTGTGGCATCAAAACACTCCTAAATGGAGTTTATGGTCTAAGGACCATTTCTCCATGAGTTTACTACCTTAAACTCACAAGTTTGGTATTTGGGGGTTTTCAAGTCCTTAGCTCAATCATGGCACTAGTCTAGGTTAGAATTAGACATAAGGAACAACCATGGGACTTTTATGGGACATTTTAAGCACCTTTTGGGGTGTTTACGGTTTTGGGAGATCCCCAAACCGTAAACACATAAAAATGTAAGGTTTTGGTGCTTTTTGTGTGATAAACTCATCAAGGATGAATCTAGACAAGTCCCTAAGGCATGGTGAAGCATCTAGGCACCCTAACACACCACTTTGGCCC
This sequence comes from Lactuca sativa, assembly GCF_002870075.4. Classification (NCBI taxonomy): domain Eukaryota; kingdom Viridiplantae; phylum Streptophyta; class Magnoliopsida; order Asterales; family Asteraceae; genus Lactuca; species Lactuca sativa. Next base: position 265,390,325 of record NC_056627.2, read on the forward strand.
TATTCTTGGTGTTTACGGTTTTGGGACCTCCCAAAACCGTGAACACCTTTATCTTGGTGTTCTTGGGACTTTTCTTTGATATAAACATGTATAGCAAGCTTTAAATGACTCTAGGATAGAAGTACTTACATTGTGGAAGCTTGAAATGAACTTAAAGTCCAAGAACACTAGTGTGTGTTCTTGGTGTTTTGGAAAAACTAGTCAAAACACATAAATGGATGGATTAAAGGATGTAAAATCACTAGATTAAGTGATATACTAACTTGAAAGGGCTAGAAACACTTACTAGATTGAAGATATTTGAACAAAACTTGGATGATACTTGAGAGGATTTTTGGAGTTTACTCTTTTGGTAAATGGGGAATAAACACAAATGACTAGTTTTTGGGGAGTAAACTCATGCTTAAGGCATTAGTTTAAGTTTTTGGATGATTTTTCGACCCAAACATAAAATTTTGGTCGTGAACTTCTAAGACACGAGATGTTTTTGCAGTTTTTAAATTTCAAAACCCGAGACGACACTTTCTTTCACCCATTCGTTTAAAGATTAATTATTAAAATAATCAAATGAACTTATTTTTCCCAAAAGAAAGCAAAAGTGAACTTGACTTATAATATGAAGTGATTGAATTTTAGGGTTTGACCGAACGAAAATTTCGGGTTGTCACAATTTGAGGGTCAGAAATTGGTTATATGGTCTTGTTGCCGGATATAGCAATTACGATTTGAGAAGTGTTCGGCCGAGAGTCGAACTCCCTTAGAGTTCGAGATGTATGATGTCATAGGAGTGATTTTGTGGAGGTGCTCATCTTAGGGGGAATCAGTTCATGGATAAGGGGAATATATTGAGTAGGGTTGTTTAAGTGATGCCATTTGGGTCACCAGTTGTAGCACCTGGTTCTTGGTACGTATTCTTTTGTTAAATACTTTGTATTTTGGCTTTGGACTCGGCAAGTTGAAGGTCCAACTCGCCGAGTAGAAGCGAGAAGGGATGCGGGACTTAAGCGATGGACTTGGTGAGTAGACCCTGTTTGGATAAAAAGCCTAATCCGAGGGTTTGCACCCTATTTAAATACCTTAACTCGGCCTCCTTCGTCCCATTTGTTCCCAGAAGACCCCCATAGCAAACCCTAGCCGTTATTGAAGCAATCTAAGGCATTTGGAGTGACTTTGGTGCTTTTGTGATCCAATGAGGGAAGGAAAATCTTGAAGGAACAAGATGAGGCTAAAGGGATCCGAGTTTGTGCACCATTTTCAGCTCATTGAAGGTAAAAAGCCTGTACCTTGCTCTTCCATTTGCTAGATCCCATTTTCTGAAGTTTTAGGGCTTTTCTAAGCCATTTTGGTCACCAACCATGATTGCAAGCATGGTTTGGAGTTGATGATTCAGATTTAGGCCCTTACAGGGGTTACAAGGCAGAAAGGATTGACTATTGCACTCAAAGAAGGCCCCATGATTTGAGAGGGTTTGTTTTAGGACCTTTTAAGCTCAAAGTCCCATGCAATCACGTAAGGGTTATAACTTTATGTGCTAGATCGATTGTTGAAGCTTAGATCTATCTTTTGATCAAAGGTTGTACGTCAGAAATCGAAGATCCAGTGAGTGGTTGTGACCAACTCGACGAGTCCGTTCTTGGACTCAGCGAGTCCAAGGTTCTGTCCCATATCAGTTGAGGGTCATAAGGACCCAGTTGAGTGTGGAAAATTTTTAAGGGTGTCCCAGGGAGTGACCCAACGTTCTGGACTAATCCATTGTTCTGGAAATTCATGGGACTCGACGAGTGCATGAACAGACTCGGCGAGTCCAAGGTAATCTTCTAAGGATGAAGATGAACTCAACGAGTTGTTCATACAACTCGGCGAGTCAAGGAAAAGACCTGTGTATCAGTTGATGATGAACTCGATGAGTTGTTCATACAACTCGGCGAGTCGGATGAGGATTCAGTCGATGTTCATTTAGAAGGAAAACTCGTCGAGTCATCGCCTAACTCGACGATTAAAGACGAGTATGAGGTCTAATGGAAGGATAGGGACTCAGTGAGTTGGCGAGCCAACTCGGCGAGTCAGGTCAACTAGAAGTTGACTTTGAGTTTGACCTGGTCAGGGGTAAAATGGTCATTTTACCCTAAGAGTAGATGTCAGTTTCTGACTAAGTGTTTGTGGGGATTATAGCCGGAGGATTTCCGGAGCAACAGCAGGCAGAGACTTCCCACACGGATTATCAGCAGCTACTTGTTCGAGGTGAGTTACCTTCCAGTAGCGGTGGGTCTACGGCCACAATGCCGGCCCACCAGTAGGGATCGTATGTTAGATGTTTGTCTTTGTGATATTTATATGTGTTGCTACTACCTGGTATGTTATATGCTAGCGTGATATGATATGTGATAGTGATAGAGTTCAGTTGTGAGGACCGAAGGGTAGGTTAGGCACCCCAGATATGCCTAACAGTATGTTATGATATGTTTAGCTGCTAGCATGATATGTTATATGAGATAGAGGTAGTAAGAGGGGGAATAGTCCCCGAGATTCGGTTGTTAGGACCGAAGGGTAGGTTAGACACCCCAGATATGTCTGACAATAGATTATGCTATGATATATGTGATAGTAGTAGTAGTAGGGGTGAAATAGTCCCCTAGGTTCGGTTGTTAGGACCGAAGGGTAGTCAGCGCCCCAGAATGGCTTGACACGGGTAGGTCAGCAACCCAGAATAGTCGTACGGGTAGGTCGGGCACCCCAGAAATGTCTGGCAGTATGTATGTGATGTCATTGTATGGTATGTGGTACGATGGGGGAACTCACTAAGCTTCGTGCTTACAGTTTTCAGTTTTGGTTTCAGGTACCTCTTCAGCAAAGGAGAAGGAGTTGGCGCGGTAGCGGCGCATCATACACACGCTCTTTGTTTTCCGCACTACGAGATATTCTGGGATTTGTACTCTGACATTATTATGTTTTACGATTCGGTTTTCTGATACGAGACATGTTTTTATTAAATGATATGATCGGATGATATTTTGTTACAAACATTTTGCAAATCACTTAATCAAAAATGAAATTTTTGGACGTGAAAATTGGGTCGTTACAAGTTGGTATTGGATCCCTGGTTTGAGGGATTCGGACACACCTTCAGGGGCGTCTGGACTCAAACTGAGGGATTAAAAGATTTTATAAGAAAGTGGTTTTCTAAAGAATAAAACAGAAGAGTTTTTGAGAAAGAACAAGTGTGATGTACGCGACCGGCCGAACTCAAGTAAGTATTCCCCAAAGTACCCATACAATGTTATACTATGTTTATCAGATTCAGTAGAACGACATGCTAGAATAGGACTAAGGATCTAGGAATGATGCCTTATGTGCCTGCTTGATGTGCTTCAGCTTATGAGAATTGCATGCTAGTATTGAGTAGACAGTAGTAGGATAGCCTAGTTAGGTTATGCCTGGTGGTATGAGCTTAGCATTATATGTAAGTTCAACTTCTCATTATGAGGACAGATTTGCTTGAGTAGTTTTCCTGCGTCCGAATGCTGCTTGCTTTTGTGCTTTGTGGGACTCTGAGTGATGGAAGTTAGTCATTAGGTGAATACGTCACATTACATATGATCAGGATTGAATAATCTCAGAGTGTTGGATTTGGCCCTATTGCGCAACTCTTGTTTGAGTCTAACCATTGTAGGGACGAGTATGTTACTCGAAGGATTATCTGAGCCTCATCACATGTGATGGTATTCAGGTAATGGCTAATTGGCATTACAAGGAGGCCTTCAGCAGCTGAGGACCGGTTTGGGTGGAGTCAGAGATTTTCCCTAGGGCAAGCTTAGAATGGGAATAGCAGAGGATCAGCAGTGGTGAAAGGAATCTGGTGGAGTCAAAGTTGTCCTTGAGAAAGGTACGGATAGATGTGGAAGGTAGTATGGGCCCATACTACTGAAAGCAGAGGATTCGTACCCGAATTAAGGAGGGCTGAGGCAAGACCAAGGAACTTGTAGTAGATGTGATCCCCTTAGAGGTACCGGTATCACTAAAGGTTGCATGTATGTATTGCATAATGGTGGTACTACGTCCGAGGCCAGCAGTTGGCAGTTCAGGAGAAGGATCGGGCTCGGGATCAGGTTCCGAGCCAGTAGATGAGAGGCTACGCGAGTTCATCACGTCAGAGATCACCAGAGGCATCCTTGAGTCGACCCCCATCATTTTCGGGTCGATCAAGGAAGGGATAGTTGAGCTGATGGAGGACCGCCTCAGGGCGTTCAGGAGTGACATGGCATCTGGCCAGTCAGGATCTCGCACACTGTCCTTTAAGGACTTCAGGGGCAGTGGTGCGCCGGATTTCCATGGGGCGAAGCCCCCCATTGTTTCCAGACGATGGATTGCGGACATTGAGTCCGCACAGCTGACCAGCTTCTGCCCCGAGGGGTCGAAGGTGAGATATGCAACAGGGTGTTTGAGAGACAGAGCTAGAGACTGGTGGGAGTCTGTTGGTGACTCATTGGGAGCCTCGGCTGTTGAGGCTATGACATGGTCGGATTTTGTGACCCGGTTCCGAGCAGAGTTTGCGCCAGCGGTAGAGCTTCAACAGCTGGCCAAAGAGTTTTTGGACATGAGACAGACTATGGAGACTGTGGCGGAGATCACCGCCAAGTTCCGGGAGAGGGCATTGCTGGTGCCCCAGTATGCTGGAGATGAGGATATGAGGAGGACCCGCTATCATGACATGTTGCGAGCCGACATTCGGGAGCATGTTAGTTTTTCAGCTTGCCCTACCCTGGATTCCATGATTTCCAGGGCAAGGGAGAGGGAGATTGATCTGGAGCATGTCCAGAAGAGGAAGACTGAGGAGGGTCAGACGACTGGAGCTTCAGGGAAGAAGCCCAAGGGATCAGATGGTAGGCCGAAGGGCCAGTCAGGACCGGGCCGCTGCAGGAAATGCGGCAAGCCACATGAGGGGGCGTGTAGACCGGGATCGTCGGGCTGCTACAAGTACGGCAAGACGGGGCATTTCAGCAGGGATTGTACTGCCCCTGCACCGGTTATTCAGACGTCTGAGTTGCTGTCTTTCCACTACAACCAGAGGGGCCACAAGAAGGCCAATTGATCCAAGTTGACAACAGCATCAGTGCCAGTGAAGGCACCAGCTCCAGCGACCCTGCAGATCAATGATGGTCGGCAGGGCAAGGCAGAGGCTCCAATGGTGAGGAGTCGGGCATTCCAGTTGACTACCAAGGAGACACGCACTGCACCCGATGTGATGACGGGTATGACTTCTTATTTATGCTGTTATGATATGCTGTTGTGATTTTGATATGTTATGTATGTGCTCTGTTTAGGATCGTTCCATGTGAACGGTATCCCAGTTCAGGTACTATTTGACTCGGGTGCGACCCGATCATTTGTCTCTCTTGCGCTTAGCAAGAAGTTTCCTGAGTCTTCAGGCATGTTGGATTGCCCTTTAGAGGTAGAGATTGTTGATGACCGATCGGTGCGAGCATCGACGGTATTCCGAGACTGTGTGTTGAGATTATTAGAGGAGCGTTATCTGGTGGACCTGGCTCCTATTCCGTTGAGAGGGAACAATGTGATTATAGGCATGGATTGGTTGAGCCCCAATGGGGCAGTGATAGATTGCACACAACAGCTGGTTCGGATCAGGACCCCAAGTGGGGGAGAGTTGGTAGTTCAGGGCGAGAGGGCCACAGCAAGGACCAACATTATGTTCAACAGCGAGAGTTAGGCGTTACCTTCAGCAGTGTTGCGCAGGATATGTCGCTTATGTTATGGATACCCAGGAGGCGGGTAAGGAGACAGTGGGCGATGTGCCCGTGGTGCGGGAGTTTACGGATGTATTCCCCGAGGAGTTGCCAGGGATACCTCCGGAGAGGCAGGTGAAGTTTAGGATCGACCTAGTCCCTAGTGTGGCTCCGATAGCCAAGTCACCGTATCGGTTGGCTCCTCCTGAGATGAAGGAGTTGTCTACACAGCTGCAGGAGCTGTTAGACAAGGGATTCATTAGACCGAGTAGTTCACCTTTAGGGAGCCCCAATTCTGTTTGTGAGAAATAAGGACGGGTCGCACCAGATGTGTATAGATCACCGAGAGCTGAACAAGGTAATGGTGAAGAACCGTTACCCACTCCCGAGGATTGATGACCTCTTTGACCAACTACAGGGAGCATATTGGTTCTCCAAGATTAATATGCGTTCAGGATATCATCAGATGAGGGTCAGAGAGGAGGATGTGCAGAAGACTGCATTTCAGACGCGCTATGGCCACTACGAGTTTGTGGTGATGCCCTTCGGGCTCACCAATGCTCCTGCCACGTTCATGGACCTCATGAACCATGTGTGTAGACCGATTTTAGACCGGTCTGTGATAGTGTTTATTGATGATATCTTGCCTTATTCCAAGACGCATGAGGAGCACGAGGAGCACCTGTGGGAGGTTCTGGAGACTTTGAGGAGGGAGAAATTGTATGCTAAGTTCTCCAAGTGTGAGTTCTAGTTACGCAAGGTGCAGTTCCTAGGGCATCTCGTCAACCAGAATGGGATTTCAGTGGACCCGGCCAAAGTAGAGGCCGTGATGAGATGGGAGATTCCGAAGTCTCCATCTGAGATTTGGAGTTTCCTAGGATTAGCCGGCTACTATCGGAGATTCATCCAGGATTTCTCCAAGATAGTCATACCGCTGACTAGGCTAACGAGGAAGGTCGTGGTCTTTCGTTGGGGCCCTGAGCAGCAGGCCACATTCGAGACACTGAGACAGAGATTGTGCGAGGTGCCAATCTTAGCCCTGCTAGAGGGCATGGAGGAATTTGTTGTGTACTGCGATGCGTCCATCTCAGGTTTGGGCGTAGTATTGATGCAGAGAGGGCATGTCATCGCCTACGCGTCGAGGCAGCTGAAGCCTCACGAGGCGAACTACCCGACGCATGATTTAGAGTTGGGGGTTGTTGTGTTCGCCCTCAAGATTTGGCGTCATTACCTCTATGGGGTTCGCTGTACCATCTACACGGACCATAAGTGTTTGAGGTACCTCATGGATCAGTCGAATCTAAACATGAGGCAACGTCGGTGGATGGACGTGGTAAAGAATTACGATTGCGAGATCTTTTATCACTTGGGTAAGGCCAATGTGGTGGCCGGCGCGCTTAGCCGCAAGGCAGTGCCAATCAGGGATATCTGTCTGAGGATGACATTGGTAACTCCGTTGTCGGAGCGGATTCGGGAGGCCCAACAGGAGGCCATGAAGGAGGAACATTGGAAGAGCGAGCGGATCGTGGGGCAGGTTTCCTCCTTCGACTATGACAGCCGGGGATTACTGACACTACACCGTAGGGTGTGGGTGTCATACCTCGGGGGTGTGCGCCAGGTTCTGATGGAGGAGGTGCACAAATATCGGCTTTCCATTCATCCCGGGGCGACAAAGATGTATAGGGATCTTCGTTTAGACTATTGGTGGACTTGCATGAAGCGGGATGTGGCATGGTTTATGGAGCGGTGCCTGACCTGCAGGAAGGTCAAGGCTGAGCATCAGAGACCTCACGGCAAGATGCAACCGTTGGATATTCCGCTTTGGAAATGGGAAGACATCACGATGGATTTTATCACAAAGCTTCCCAGGACCGCACGGGGAGTGGATTCGATTTGGGTCATCGTCGATCGATTGACCAAGAGCGCCCATTTTATCCCGATTCAGGAGAGTATTTCGGCCGAAAGGATGGCCGATATCCATATCAGGGAGGTAGTGGCACGGCACGGGGTGCCAGTGTCGGTAGTTTCAGACAGGGATGTGCGGTTCACTTCCAGGTTTTGGAAGAAGTTTCATGACGATCTGGGTACTCGTCTAAATTTTAGCACCACCTTTCACCCGCAGACGGATGGTCAGAGCGAGCGGACCATCCAGACCCTGGAGGATATGCTGCGAGCATGCGTATTAGACTTCGGAGGTAGTTGGGATACCTACCTTCCATTAGCAGAGTTCTCCTATAACAATAGTTATCATGCGAGCATTGATCGTCCTCCCTTCGAGATGCTGTATGGGAGGAAGTGCAGGACCCTGATATGTTGGGGCGAGGTTGGCCAGAGGGTGATGGGGAGCACTGAGGTAGTGCTCAAGATGACAGAGAAGATCCAGCAAGTCCGGAGCAGCCTTCAGACTGCTCAGAGTCGGCAGAAAAGCTATGCCGATAAGCGCCGATCAGACCTGGAGTTCCAGGTCGGGGATATGGTTCTCCTGAAGGTGTCGTCATGGAAAGGCATTATCCGATTTAGGAAACGGGGAAAGTTGGGCCCCAGGTACATTGGACCGTTCAGGGTTATAGCCCGGGTGGGCAAGGTGGCATATAGGTTGGATTTGCCAGCCAAACTCAGTCAGATACACAACACTTTCCATGTTTCTCAGCTGCGAAAGTGCTTGGTGGACGACTCAGCAGTGGTACCCTTGGAGGACATTCATGTTGATGGCAGCCTGAATTACATCGAGCGGCCTGTAGCGATCCTTGACCGGAAGTCGAAGGATCTGAGGAACAAAAGAGTGGAACTCGTGAAGGTGCAATGTCAGCACCGGAAGGGGTCGGAGTGGACTTGGGAGCCGATGGATGAGACGATGGAACATTACCCCGAGCTGTTTCAGGATCGAGCAGCAAACTTCGAGGACGAAGTCTAAAATAAGTGGGGGAGATTTGTAGCACCTAGTTCTTGGTACATATTCTTTTGTTAAATACTTTGCATTTTGGCCTTGGACTCAGCGAGTTGAAGGTCCAACTCGCCGAGTAGAAGCGAGAAGGGATGCGGGGCTTAAGCGAGGGACTCGGTGAGTAGACCCTGTTTGGATAAAAAGCCTAATCCGAGGGTTTGCACCCTATTTAAACACCTTAACTCGGCCTCCTTCGTCCCATTTGTTCCCAGAAGACCCCCATAGCAAACCCTAGTCGTTATTGAAGCAATCTAAGGCATTTGGAGTGAATTTGGTGCTTTTGTGATCCAAGGATGGAAGGAAAAGCTTGAAGGAACAAGATGAGGCTAAAGGGATCCGATTTTGTGCACCATTTTCAGCTCATTGAAGGTAAAAAGCCTGTACCTTGCTCTTCCATTTGCTAGATCCCATTTTCTGAAGTTTTAGGGCTTTTCTAAGCCATTTTGGTCACCAACCATGATTGCAAGCATGGTTTGGAGTTGATGATTCAGATCTAGGCCCTTACAGGGGTTACAAGGCAGAAAGGAGTGGCTCTTGCACTCAAAGAAGGCCCCATGATTTGAGAGGGCTTGTTTAAGGACCTTTTAAGCTCAAAGTCCCATGCAATCACGTAAGGGTTATAACTTTATGTGCTAGATCGATTGTAGAAGCTTAGATCTATCTTTTGATCAAAGGTTGTACGTCAGAAATCGAAGATCCAATGAGTGGTTGTGACCAACTCGACGAGTCCGTTCTTAGACTCAGCGAGTCCAAGGTTCTGTCCCATATCAGTTGAGGGTCATAAGGACCCAGTTGAGTGTGGAAAATTTTTAAGGGTGTCCCAGGGAGTGACCCAACGTTCTGGACTAATCCATTGTTCTGGAAATTCATGGGACTCGGCGAGTGCATGAACAGACTCGGCGAGTCCAAGGTAATCTTCTAAGGATGAAGATGAACTCGACGAGTTGTTCATACAACTCGGCGAGTCAAGGACAGGACCTGTGTATCAGTTGATGATGAACTCGACGAGTTGTTCATACAACTCGGCGAGTCGGATGAGGATTCAGTCGATGTTCATTTAGAAGGAAAACCCATCGAGTCATCGCCTAACTCGACGATTAAAGACGAGTATGAGGTCTAATGGAAGGATAGGGACTTAGTGAGTTGGCGAGCCAACTCGGCGAGTCAGGTCAACTAGAAGTTGACTTTGAGTTTGACCTGTTCAGGGGTAAAATGGTCATTTTACCCTAAGAGTAGATGTCAGTTTCTGACTAAGTGTTTGTGGGGATTGTAGCCGGAGGATTTCCGGAGCAGCAGCAGGCAGAGACTTCCCACACGGATTATCAGCAGCTACTTGTTCGAGGTGAGTTACCTTCCAGTAGTGGTGGGTCTACGGCCACAATGCCGGCCCACCAGTAGGGATCGTATGTTAGATGTTTGTCTTTGTGATATTCATCTGTGTTGCTACTACCTGATATGTTATATGCTAGCGTGATATGAGATGTGATAGTGATAGAGTTCGGTTGTTAGGACCGAAGGGTAGGTTAGGCACCCCAGATATTCCTAACAGTATGTTATGATATATTCAGCTGCTAGCATGATATGTTATATGAGATAGAGGTAGTAGGATGGGGAATAGTCCCCAAGATTCGGTTGTTAGGATTGAAGGGTAAGTCGGACACCCCAGATATGTCTGACAATAGATTATGCTATGATATATGTGATAGTAGTAGTAGGGGGTGAACTAGTCCCCGAGGTTCGGTTCTTAGGACCGAAGGGTAGTCAGCACCCCAGAATGGCTCGACATGGGTAGGTCAGAGCCCCAGAATGGCTTGACACGGGTAGGTCGGCACCCCATAATGGCCATACCGGGTAGGTCGGGCACCCCAGAAATGCCTGGGTGTATGTATATGATGTGATTGTATGGTATGTGGTACGATGGGGGAACTCACTAAGCTTCGTGCTTACAGTTTTCAGTTTTGGTTTCAGGTACCTCTTCAGCAAAGGGGAAGGAGCTGGCGCGGTAGCGACGCATCATACAGACGCTCTTTGTTTTCCACACCACGAGATATTCTGGGACTTGTACTCTGACATTATTATGTTTTACGATTCGGTTTTCTGATACGAGACATGTTTTTATTAAATGATATGATCGGATGATATTTTGTTACAAACGTTTTGCAAATCACTTAATCAAAAATGAAATTTTTGGACGTGAAAATTGGGTCGTTACACCGGTGGTTGGAAGTCAATGCTCTAAGTGGGGAGAATTGGAAAATTCTCAGGAGGATCGATAAGCGGTAGAGTTTGATTAGCTATTTGGGATCCAACAGTGTTTTAGTCAGCCAAGAGTGTGGGCTGGTATGAGTGAGTGACAGATCGATGGGGCGGAGTACAGACCAAGGATTCCGGATAAGGTGATTGGTTGTTATGAGGCCTAGGATTAGGCCGGGATCTGGGTATATGGAATGGAGTTGGAGTTTGGAACCCCTAGAGGGCTAGAACAGTATGTATGGGAGAGATTCCCAGGAGGAATAGCTCGGGATGATGTATGGATAGTTTGAGCAGACTGGGGAGACTGAAGGTCGCAAGGCGTATCAGTCAGGCCGGAAGGCGTACCGGTCAGACCGGAAGGCGTACCAGTCAGGTCGAAGGCCCGGTAAGGCGGTCCAGTCATACTGGAGACTCTGTATGTGTTAGTGGATCTGTATGCGGAGAATGGGTGATTATGTCGCCATGCAATAGCAGACAGTAGGTCTGGCCCCGGGTATTGATCATGTTAGTGAAAGGTGGGGTATGGACTTCGATAGTCCTCGTCATCAGATTCAGAGTATATGTGATGCATAAAATAGCGATTACTCTACAAGGGATAGTGTATAGTGGAGTGTGAGCACCGTGGCACTTGTCTGAAGTGACAAGGTCGGCAAGTAGATTTCCTTGGATAAGGAAAAAGGAAAGGTATGTAACTCCGGGAGGGAGTGTTGGATCACGGAAGTGAAAGCAGTAGTGAGAATGGATGATTGAGAGTATTTTCAATTATGGTTGTTGAGCACCGTGATTGTGCCACTGGTTTGGAAGCACATCCGGACTGGGTGTCTGTAGAGGCCGCGGAAGGAATTCCGGTGACATCGGACCTGAGGAGTCCGGAAGGGATGCAAGGGTAGGTCCTTGGAATCCAGGTATGGGAGCGATCATGGGTTATGTATATAGTGGTAATTCATCCTGGGGATGTTTGATGGTATCGTCAGTGTGTCGGGTTTTTCCAACCCGAGGATGTAGAGCAGGATCAGCATGTGTATATGATTGCAAAGGAGAACTCATGGGAGTTGCTCAGGAACTGAAGGGTGTGTCATCCTGTCAGCACGGAAAGAAAAGAGTTGGATTCGGAAAGGAAGCGGGATAAGTCCCGACAGTAAATTCGATAAAGTTACGACAAACGAGGAAAGGGATAGCAGTTGGTACCGAATCAGGACCCGGTGGTTCATGGTAATATCTACTTTTTCAAGAGACAAGTGATTGTGTGATTTGGGAAGGATGGAAGTATCATCGGGTGACCATTGGTTGATAAGTATGGTTGTCATAGAAAGAAGCCGGTGGTCGGCTTGAAGCAGTTGTCATGATTCTGTGAGGGAAGAGTTGGAATTTATAGAGGTTGATAGCAGTGTTCGGAGGAACCTGGGTCGATTGATACCAAGAGGTGCATTGTGGGAGTATTATCTGGAATTGTGTGCTGTAGTAGGCTTCGAGGGAGAAGCCTAATTTAAGTGGGGGAGAATTGTAACATCCCAAGTCAGAATTGAGAGTTTGGGGGGGGGGGGGGGGATAGTGTAAGTTGGAAAAGAGGAACTTGGCGAGTAGGAGCTGCAACTCGTCGAGTCTAAGCGTGTGCCGGACACATGTTAAGTGACCGGACTCGCCGAGTCGGAGGCTGGACTCGACGAGTCCGTGCTGGAATGAGAAACCCTAATTCCTAGGGTTTGCACCGTATTTAAGGAGACTTAAGCCCCCATTACGGCCCCTTATTACTCCCCTGAGAATTAGCAACCCTAAAATCATAAGTGAGAGCCTTGGGAGCAATTTGGAGCTTAGATAAGTGGATTTATGAGGGAAGTCTTAAAGATTAAGAAGCTTGGATCAAGGAGGCTTGAGGAGATTTGGTTTACTCTTCAGTTGGAGGTTGTTTTGAGGTAAGGATTCGTCATCTTGGATTTATTCCTTCTAGATCCACCTTTCATGGAGCTTTAGGGTTTGTTTGGAGGAATTTATGATGAGATCTTGATGCATGAGCTAGATCTGGAGTTGAAACTCCAGATCTGAGTTCTATATGGATTTTATGTGAAGAAAGCCCTTTGTTTAACTATGCAAAAGCCAACCCTAATGAGTTAAGTTCCATTTTAGCTTGGTTTCTGGTGAATGGGTCTTGGAAGCACGTAAAGGTAGCAACTTTATGTTGCTAATGAACCATAGGAACCCTGATCTATTGTTTGGAGCAAAGGAGAAGCTCTATAATTTCAGATTATGGAATAACCCGTGTGGACTCGGCGAGTCTGGGAGAAGACTCGGCGAATCGGGTAGGGTTTGGTCCGATTAGTCCTATGTGGACTCGGCGAGTTGGAAGAACAACTTGACGAGTCTGTTGAAGATTGCCTTGGACTCAACGAGTCTGTTCTTGGATTCGGCGAGTCTGTTCTTGGACTCGGCGAGTCTGGTCGTGGAACCATAACCTTTTCTGGTTAAGCCGTGAATCAGTGAGTCGAGGGATGAATCGGTGAGTTGAGCAGGATGGGACTCAGAGATTGTTGAACTCGACGAGTCTTGGGGCGACTCGGCGATTTGAGTCGTGATATAGGAGTTTTGAGTATGGGAACTCGACGAGTCAACGGGTTGACTCGATGAGTAGGGTCAACCAAGAAGGTTGACTTTGACTAAGGACTTGGACTTTGACCAAGGGTTGACTAGTTGACTTCCAGGGGTATTTTGGTATTTATTGGTTTGGTTATTTGGTAATGATCAGTGGTGGAGTTCGTGCTGGTGGACGGAGCAGCGTGGTCTTAATCCTTCAAGTCGGCAGTTGCAGGTGAGTTATCCTCACTATACTGACAGGGTCTACGACACCAAGGCCGACCCTTTATCGGATGGAAATCCGGGTATTGTTGTTATGTTATTGCTTTGCTATGTTTGCATCCCGGTAGTTAGGATGGTATACGTTAGGGACCTGGTTAAGGTCGGTATCCTGATAGTTAGGATGGTATATGTGTGACTGGAAGGTCTTATGTGCTATGCAGAGTATGAGATATATGTTGTTAGATGTTATGAGAGCTGTATGTGTTATTTTACGATATGAGCAGTATGTTATGGACTGGAAGGTCATCATGTTATATGCGGTTATATGATATTTATGTATGTGCTATGTATGCTATGTATGGTAAGGACCGGAAGGTTAATATGATATGGACCGGAAGGTCAATAGAGTATGGACCGGAAGGTCAACAGAGATATGGGATGGAAATCCCCTGAGACATTCGGATTGGAAGATCCCATGGAGTTATGGCCTGGAAGGGCGTATGTGTTGTTATGGCCTGGAAGGGCGTATGTGCTGTATGTAGTATTTTGGGGGTAACTCACTAAGCTTTCGGGCTTACAGTTTCAGTGTATTGTTTCAGGTACTTCAGGAGATCGCGGCAAGGCGAAGACGTGATCGTACCACTCCTCAGTTTTATGTTGATGTTCTGGAATACTCTGATAATAAATGAATTGAAAACCTTTTTGTAATAACTTAAGGAATATAGTTGTTTTTGAAAAGTTTAAATTGGTTGTAAATTTTTACAGTGTTACACTTTTGTTCCTTACAATCAAAAATTTTACATTTTTTCATAAAAAACACAAAAAACAGCCCAGGGCAAAGCCCGAGTTTTTCCGCTAGCTTTTTAGTATATAACACTAAACTAACAATCACAAATTGATCACCTATTTTATTGCGTACATTAATCTTTACGATATTTATTGCTGAAAATGTGTGTTCAATATTCATCGTAATAAATAAGATCAATGTAAGTTTAAAAAAAAAAAGATAAACCTTAAAAAAGATTAAGAGTTATTAGTTTATTACAATTTACAATGTATTATTATTCACAAACAAGAGTCGAATAATCAATTGCAAATAAATAAATAATTAAGAAGTATTAGTCTATTGTAATCTACCAAGTATTAATTATCAAAGATTCATAATATGAAAGTTTCTATCACTTCTATCACTCTTTTGAGTTTTCGACAGTTGACAACAACAATCACAAATAATCAATGGCAAATAAATAAAGAATTAAGACTAATAACTATTAATCTATTAATCACAAATAATCAATTGCAAATAAATAAGTTGACATCGATATTTTCCCCTTTTTCTTTATTTATTTATATGTTGCATTGGGTTATTATAATAAAACACGAGCTTTAAAAAATCTGGATTCGTGTTGCCGAACATCCTCCGTAATAAATAAAGAACTTTTTGTCACATGTCACAATCTCTTTGATTTTGGCACATGTTATTTTATGGTTATTTTCAATTAAATTTTTTCCATATGACATTTTGTGGATGATTCATTTTTATTAAATTTTACATAATATTTAATTAAATTTATCAATTGTAAATATAATAATAAATACATTTCAATTTCATTAGTTGACTTTCCTTCTAATTTCAAAATTTCTAAATTAAAGTATATTAGTTTTCTTTGTTTACTTATCTAAAATATTTGTTTAAATTTAAAAGAGAAAAAACACTTTAATAATTTAATATTTTTCTAATTTTTCTTATACATTCACACGTCTCAAAAGTTTAAAATTTTATATTTAATTTTTTTAAATGAACTCATGTAATACATAGATCTTACACCTAGTATAAAATACAAGATAAGTCATTTTAAATATTAAAAGTAGTTCCCAAATGATTTTTATATATAAGTTATTGAAAAAAAAGAAAATTTTAGATCCTGATTGAGATGGGTGTGATCCTCACTGATTTATGTAATGAACTAGGTGAATGCCCGCGCGTTGCGCATAAAAACATATATAGTTGAAGTCTTTGTAAATATATGTTTTTTTAAATATAAAAATAACGTTGTTTGCTAAATTTGATATAATAATTCATATACTAAATTGATATAATATATTCATTATTTTGAATTATATGATAATATATGCATCTATTATAACTGCATAATATTGATCATTTGAATGACTTTGACCCACGAGTTACACATGAATAAAATAAAATATAATATATGGTTTATTGTTATTTATTGTTGTTATTATTGTTAATTTAGTTTTTAAATTTTAATTTATTAATGTTTCAATTTCTATCAGTATACTTATTTAAATTTATAATGATTTATATACAACAACATCTTAATCTAATAAATTAAGTATAATATTTTAAAAATTAAAGACATAACTTTATATGTAGAAGTAAATATGTTATTTTAATATTGAAATTTAGTTTATTTATGGTTATACTTTAGGTTTGATATTTATTTAACTTTACTAACCAACTTATAATCATTATTAGAAAGACACTACAATTTATCACTTTTAACTATTTACAAAATATTATTTGGGTTATTTAAGTTAAACTAAATTTTATATTTAAGTTGATCCTGTAATGTTATATTTAAATTTATAATTTACATATTTTATACAAATTGTTCAAAAATTATAACTTTAAAATTGATAATGGTTTACACCCAACACGATATTAAAACTAATAAATTAAGTATAATATGTTAAAAGTTAAAAAACATAACTTTATAAGTAGAAGTAAAAATATTCTATTAATATTGAAATTTAGTTTGTATATGATTACACTTTATGATTGATATTTATTTAATCTTATTAACCAACTTATAACAATTATTAGGAAGAAATTGAAAAGTCATGAGAGTTTCAAATAAATATAGTGAAAGAAAAAATATATGAGAATTTCAAATGAATATGGTGAAAGAAAAATTATTAGCTTTATAAGATATATAAATATAGATATAGATAGATAGATAAATATAAATAGAGATATAGACATACACCTCCTTGTTTAAGAGCTTATAAACATTAGTAGTTACATTCTTGATAGCAAGCCAGCCTATTTTACTTTTAGATCTTTAAATATTTGAAATATTCAAAACATATCATAATATATACACATCCTACTGAGTTGGGTTATATTTAAACCCGTCGCCCATTATGTGTAAAACCGACCCGTTTTATCTATTTTTCTGTTTTATTTAATATTTATTATTAATTATTAATTGGAGCAAAAATAACCGGTAACCCTAAATGTCTCGCATCGCAGATTTCTCAATTCTCCTCATCGACGAACACAGTGAATTCGTGAAGTGAGGAATATCGATCTCGATCTGTCAAATGTCAATGGAACAATCGATTAAGCTGAAGTGAGTTGGTCTGCAAGCAACATCTCGATCCCTCTCAGTCTCAGGTTCCACTCTCCAACTCGACATCTATCTTCGTTCAGGTGCAGTTCTCGACATCAATCTTCTGTTATTGCTTCTGATTTCTCGATTTCTCCATCTATTTTGCGTTTGCTTTCTGTTTGCCTTCTGTTTTTAGTTTGCGATCTGTTTGCCTTCTCGATTTCTCCATGTTGATTAATATGAAAGACGATGGTGATTGATGGAACAATCTGATATACTTGAGAAGCTTATGGAAGTAATGTGAGCAGAGGCCAAAGTTTTAGAATTGGCGTAGGATGTAAGGTTAAGTTGTGGTTTATTATCTATAGGATAGGATATTACATGAATAGAAACTATGTAATACTTGTTCCTAAATTTATAATTATATATCATACAACATTCATGTTTCTTCTTTTGAATAGCTAACGTTTAAGTTCAATCTATTACTTAGCTTAGGACATATTAGAATACGTCCATCTTTAGTTCTTTACCTGGCTCCATTGCTCCACTGTTTGCTTTACTTACTGTTTGTATTAGAGTATCTAACTTATCTAATAGAATTGATGTTTAATTTAGATGCATAGATACCTTTTTGTCCATGGTTGTTAGTCTCAATATATTCAAATCAATAGAGTATGTTGCTATTTGTATGCAGAAGTTTGCTTATAAAGTGGACTAATTTGTAGTTTATTTTGTTAATTAATAGATAATAGATGAAGATGATCACGAAAGCGGCAACAACAATCCTATATTCCCTACTTAAAGATGGTGAAAAACGAGCCCTTGAAGATATCATAAGCGATTTCTCCTCAAAAATCCCAAAATCAATGCATAATGAAATCTTATCAGCACTTATCATGCTCTTGGATGACACTCACACCCCAAAATTCCTAAAATCCACAGAACGTTTGGTTGCATTTGCATTACTTCACCACACATATTCCCCCCTAAAATCACCCTCTACCAATCCCTACCTTTCTTTGCTCACAAACACTGCAAATGACGAAAAAACCGATACTTTGGAACGTGCATTCATCCTTCATCTCTTATCCTCTCCATCTCCGGTGATGAAACTATCTCCAGCGGATTTCATTACCAAATTCGATCCTTCATCTCACCGCTTCCCGGAGCCGCCACCACCACCGCCGGAAAACCCCCATCCGAAACCGTTCAATTCCCTCCTCAAAAACACCGCGATAAAAAACGCGATACCGGATCCCGACATCAGCTCGCCGGAGTTGGAGTTCCCGCCGCCAGATACCATAACCGGTCTAATCCAAACTTTATCATTGGAAGTGCTCTACCCTCACTGGGCCCGCCCTACACCGCCTCGCCTCCCGGTGCTAGATGGTGAACTCGTTTGGGTCAACCCTGAGTCGACTCACGAACCGCTTTGGGACACCGGGATGTGTGCCGACACGAGCCGTGGTGCAGCCGTCCGTGAACTAATCCTAAAAGCTTTAAAAGGCCCGTTGGCTCCATCTCAACAGGAACAGGTTTTACTGGAGTTGACCTCTGACCCGAAACTGGTGTACCACTGCGGTCTAACACCACGGAAGCTGCCGGAGCTAGTGGAGAACAACCCTCTGATTGCGGTGGAGGTGCTGATTAAGCTGATGAACTCGCCGGAAATTTCAGAGTATTTTACGGTTCTGGTGAATATGGATATGAGTTTGCATTCCATGGAGGTGGTCAACCGGTTGACCACTGCGGTTGAACTGCCGACTGAGTTTGTCCACATGTACATAACCAATTGTATATCCTCGTGTGAGAATATTAAGGATAAGTACATGCAGAACCGATTGGTGAGGCTCGTGTGTGTTTTCCTGCAGAGTTTGATCCGCAACAAGATCATTAATGTTCAGGATTTGTTTATTGAGGTTCAGGCCTTTTGTATCGAGTTTTCTAGGATCCGAGAAGCTGCAGGTTTGTTTCGCCTTCTTAAAACCTTGGAATAATAGTAATAATTCATAATTTCATATTCATGTTTTTTTTTTTTTGGTCTGCATAAAGATTTGTATTTGGTTGTGGTTTAGTAGGGATATAACATAATGGATGTTTTGGGAATGAATCTTCAACTTAGTTTTAATCTATGCCATGTGTAATATAATCAATCATATTATTATTAGCAAAATACTTGGACATCGGTACTATTGGTGATGAGGGTATTTATGTCTTTTGGACAATCAATAACAACTCTCTTTCCATTCTGCTACTTATGTTTAAACGGATTGAAAATTATACATAAAACCTAAAAAATGCTTTTCTTAAAAAATAGTTAGATTCTCGTTCTAATAATATCATTTAACATGTCAATCATGATTAGTAGTCAAGGGAGGTAGGTGGCAATACAGAAGGTAAATTACAAGATATTGTGATGACTAATTGGGAATATGCCAAATTAAATTGGAGATTACTCGGGTGGATCCCAGTGACAGAAGAAGTGATTTGTCAAATTTTGTACTAGGAACCTACAACACATTTGCAAAATTTGAATTGTCTTTAAATTTTTCCTATTACAGCTTTGTACAGTGAAAAATCTACCAGTTATAGCAATGTCATCGAAATACAAATTGTAATTTGGTAGATTTTTAAAAGTGCAATGTTGTAATAGAAAGAAATGAAAGTACATTGTTGTAATGGGATAAAAATGCCTTGAAACCAATTGTTTCATATGGTTCAGCAGCAGCAAAAAGAAGATAATGGTATCTTTTGTCTTAACAGGCTAAATGCTAAAAATAGCAATGTAATTTCTTCTCTGTATTATGTCATTGTGCTTTCAGTTTTATTTTATTTTTTATTTTTTAATTTTTTTTTACAACATTGTATATTGAAGAATGTAGCAGTTATGATGACATTGGATGGAATGTTTTTTGATACCGATGTCGAACTATTTTGGTTTTTGATGGGGTGTGGCACCGAAATATCCATTTAAGTTCATAAAATATAGTAGAAATTATGATGACATGGGGTGAAGTGTTTTTTGAACTTTAAGATAAGGTCCAACATTGGTGAATCTAGACTGGACACAATGGCTTTGGTTTGAGTCTCGGCAACCTCGGAGTTCACCGAGCCGATCGCCGAGCCCGGTTTGGCAATTCGGTGGAACTCTACTGAGTGTAGTGGACCAATGGGGCAACGGCTCTTTATGGTTTATTATTTTTTTGTTTTTTTGTTTTAAATTCATATAAATACAACCTAACTCTCATTCATTTAACACATCAAAACCATCTTCTACTTCTTAAACATTCTCTTTAAAAATGTCATCTTCATTGACTTCGTTGGGCATGCTTGATGCATTGCTTGAAATAACCATAAATGTCATTTAGGAGGCTGCACAAAAGATCCAAGAACTACGGCAACAAAATGCAGATAATGTGTGTCGCAGAAAAAGAAGGTACATACAAAGACATCGTGAGGCGGCTAGTCAACGGCTCATGCAAGATTACTTTGACGAAAATGTGACGTTTCATGGATATTACTTTCGTCGACGGTTATGTATGCATGAACCTCTGTTTTTGCGTATCGTCAACGACGTTCAAACGCTAGAGGTACAGTTGGTTTTACTCCTTTACAAATATGCACCACCACACTTCGTCAATTAGTGTATGCCACTTCCCCTAATGCATTAGATGAGAATCATAAGATGTCCGGACGTACTGCACAACAAAGCCTTCACAAATTTTGTAAGAATGTCATGAGATTATATGGTTCACAATATCTGCGCAAACCTACTTGTAATGACGTCCAACAGTTGTATGATCATCATTCAAATATGTACGGTACGGCTTCCCTGAAATGTTAGGAAGCCTAGATTGCCTCTATTGGGAATGAGGCAATTGTCTGAATGCCCATCAAAACGAATACACCCGAGACGATCATGGTTATCCAACTATCATACTTAAAGCGGTGGCCTCACAAGATTTGTGGATATGGTATACATTCTTTGGTTCTGTTGGTTCCTTCAATTGCATTAATGTTCTTAACGTGTCTTCGTTATTCGATTAACGATTCAAGTGTGTGGAATGTCATATAGAAATAAGTATTATCTTGTGGACGAGATCTATCCGGAACATGCTTGTTTTGTGAAGTCACTGTCTTTTCTAAATGATCGCAAAAGGTAGAAGTTTAAGAGAGCTCAAGAGAAGGTGAGAAAGGATGTTGAACGACAAGAAAGGATGTTGAATGAGCGTTTGGTATTCTGGGAAAACGTTGACATATTCTTAAATATCTTACACCTCATATGGAGGAGAAGAAAATAAGTGAGGTGATGTATACTTGTATCATATTGCATAATATGATTCTTGAAGACGAAGGAAATGCAATATGTGAGTATAACGAAACGAGATCGTTCCACTGACACAAGTTTTTGAGGTTGGAAGCTAGGAGTACTTTGTGAGGAAGGCAATAATTCATGATGTTGAGACGTGTCATGTTCTTCGTAGAGACTTGATGAAACATATTTGGATTGTCAACCACATTGATCTTAATGTGAAACCGGTCAATGATTTAGACAGTCAATTTTCCGATGAAGATGTCCTTTAGGTATATTTATGTTTGGCAGTTTTAATTTCTATGTTTTTATTTTTAAATTCTAAGTTTTTTTTGGGGGTTTGTTTGTTGTAATTTTCGATGAAGTTTAATGAAATTTTAGTTTTAAAATAATTTGGTTAAATCGATTATTTTTAATATAAATTAATTTTAGGAAAAAAAAATAACATGATAAGTGTGGTAGCCCAAGCCATATAAATGACATTTTTGCTACAGTGTGACAAATTTGATGTGACGTTTATATGGACCATGACAAATTTGACACTGCTCCCTTCAGAAGCAACAAAAGAAAAAAACTTAAAAGTAAATCCAAACTTTAGATCATTAAGCCGAAGAGCTTGACACATGGGATAGATGTGTCTAGAAAATAAGGATACTTTGTGAGCATGTTAAGGAATTCTCTAGATCAACTTTAGCCTTGATTCGTATCTTCTTAAAAATAGGGATGATGGCTACAAATGGGTGGGTGCATATGGGGTTGGAAAACCCCCTGTGTGGAAGGAGTAAGGATTAGGCATGCACAAAAAAACCGGTTCAAGATCCGAACCGGTCAAAGAACCAGTAAACCGGTTTACGATGAATCGGTCCACAGTGAACTGAACCACCGGTTTACACCCATTCGAGATTTTAGCCGTTGAAACTGGTTTAGAACTGATTTATATCGTGTGAACTGGTTTGGAATCGGTATGGAACTGAACCGAACCGGTTTAGAACCGATTGAACCGGTGTAGAACGGTGTAACCGGTTTAGATAGCTTCGATAAATTTTTTGAGTGAACCGGTTTGAGGCTGAACCGGTTTAAAGAACCGATTCATTTTGAAAAATGAATTGGTTTGTGCATGCCTAGTAAGGATAGTGGTTTGATGTGTGTGAGTTTGATCTACTTTTTGTATGAAATAGTTTTTTTTTTAGTTGTTTTTTTATTTTTTTTTTTAATTTTTAATTATAACTTGAAGCATGCATAAAAAATCTCAAATATAAATAGATACATATAACACAAAATCTAATGATTAACTAGAATGTAACTAAAATGAATTTAATTCTTAATACAATAAAATTAAAAGTTAAGAAAATTAACAATGTAGTAAACTGCGAATGTAAAAGACTCAGACGTTAAGAAGTTTATTACAATCCATTGTCATTATTGTTCGAGATGCTTGAATCTTAAGTATAGCCTCAATAAAAAAATGTTAAAAACTTGACATAATATGATCACGTAGAGTTTAAGCATTATTAGGGATGTCAAAAACCCACGTGGGACCCCGATATCGTATGAGACTAAATTTTTAAAAAATCCGGGAGCGGGAGTGGGGGCCGGGGCAGAATTAAACCCCGTTTATTTTCGGGACCGGGGTCGGAAGTTGGTATTTCCGTCTCGTACTCTTGCGGGGGCCCTGGTTGTACATTTATGTAAAAAAATATATATTTAATATAAAATACATATACACAATAGATTTTCTAATTTTAGGTTTAGGTTAGGTTTCATTTTTCCGTTTTCAATTAATGGTTATTGAAGATGTAGTGAATATACTTTTGGACATATAAGTATTTTATATTTGTAATGTTGGATTTGTCGTATTTTGTATTTGTAAGATTGTTGGAATTGTCGATTTGTAATGTTGGATTTTTAATTTTTTTAGTTTCTAAAACATTAGGTTTTAAGCTTTTAAAGTTATTAAAAATAGTCTTTTAGCCCAAAACAAAGCAGTTTTTTTAGCAAAAAAAATCGAATTTTAAGCCTATAAACTGGGGACTGGGGGCAATGGAGGTAACCGGGGGCTATGTAAACGGGAGATCCGGGGGCGAGGGAAACAACTTATTTCGGGGGCGGGGGCGGGGGCAACTATTTCCATTCCCGTTTGGTTCCGTTGACATCCCTAAGCATTATATGCCACCGGGTTGATACCGGGTCATAGACAGATTAGTTTTGGGTCGGATCGAGTAGAGACGACCTGCATGCCTTTCACAACTTCTCAGCTGCACTCCATGCAAAATCACCCTCTTGTCACTTCCAATCCCTTTCTCAATCCTCATCCTTAATTAACAACTTGTCCGATTCAGCCCCTATAGTTACCTACACTAAGCAAATCAAGTTAGAATTATAAAACAATTATTGTACCTTGGTTTAGTTTGTAGATAAATGAAATAATAGATATTTCAACATCCCCACCAACTAAACACAAAAACATTATTCCTTTTGAAATGGATCAATTAATCCTATTTTTTCACAAAGAAAATTATGTTAGCATTGAACCCAAAAATTGGTTTAAATATCAGCATCTCCTCTTCGGATTCAATCGTAATAATTTTTAATACCTCTATTGATACTTTTCTCTTATAAAATGTACATTCACCTTAAAATTTTTTTTTTTTTTTTTTTTTTTTTTTTTTTTTTAATGAAACACTTGTTCAGTGTGAACTTTATTGTAGATTCATCGTCACAAAAAACATTAACCAATGTTACTTTTACACCAAGATCAATTGTTTTTAGAACCAAGTAATTTCATGTGAAATAGATTCGATATCACCGTATTAAGATTCTATGGAAGAGCGAGAAACAATATATTGTTTCTTACTTTTCCATGAAATCAATGAACCTCCTAAATATTCATAAAAACCAACACTCTAGTTGTCAAACATTCAACCCATTTGCATAACATGTCCTGTTTAAAGCCTTAGAGTCCGTTTTAAGAATACTAATTCCTTTTACATGATACATTTCAAAAACCTTAATAACTACAATGCCATATTAGGATTTGAGTTACTTGTATCATGCATAAATTGACTTAAAACTTGTACAACATAAGAGATATCAAGTCTAGTAATTGTTAGATAAATTAATTTTCCAATCAGTTTCTGAAATTTGTTATGTTTTGTAACAAATCCTCTTTATTATCGATTCCTTCGTGTTTAGCAACAACATTAGAATCAAGTAGGGTTTTAACATGGTTACACTCGCATATTCCAAACTAATAGTACTTCCTTTGAGTTAGTCAAACCCTCCATAAACATCAATTACTTCAATTTTTAAGAGAAAACTTTAACTTGCTCATATTTTTAATGAAAAACTGATATTTTAAAAAATCTTTAACTCTTGCTATTCCATCAATACTATTACCACTAAGTATCATATCATCAATATAACCCAATAGCATAACAAGTGTAGAATATTTAGATCTCATAAATAAAAAAGTAATCATTCGTCATTTGCTCAAAACCAAAATCAAATATGGAGGATCACAACTTCTCATTCCATTTCCTTAGGGATTGTTTAAGGCCATACAAGCATTTTAACAGCGTCCATAACCTTGTATCACCCTTTGTATGATAACCTTGTGGTAAAAACATACACACACTTTCATCTAAGGTTCCATACAAAAAAACATTATTTATATCAAGTTGAAACAACACCCAATTATTAGTAATAACAAGAGCAATAATAGTCCTAACAGTAACCATTTTAGCAACAGATGAGCAAGTTTTCTCGTAATCTATTCCTCATGTAGATTATATCCCTTATCTACGGGTCTAAACTTACATCTTTCTACCTTCCCATTCGACTTATATTTTCTTTTGTATACCCAATGAAGACAACCAATTAGTTTTGACTGAGGGGTAAATCAGTAATTTCGAAGCTTTGATTTTTGAGAAGAGCTTATTAGGGTCTAATGAAGCCTTCCACAACTTCAACAACTAACTATCTTTTGATAAATTGATTTGACTTCCAAATACCCAAGGATGATCCTTACCTTATTCAAAGCTTGCCTTATCCCTATCAAGGACATCAAAACCATCCCCATCTCTTTCCAGAAGGCTTCTGGAATATTCTAATTAATCTCTAAGAATTAATTAATATTCTAGCATTTCAATTAATTAAAACGATTTAATTAATTCCAAAATAATTTCCAATTAATTTATTAATTACTTAATAAATTAACAACTTATTTTTCTCCATTTCCTTATTGCTAATTGTGTTATGAGGCCAACCCAAAATGACCTTGTTATTATTAGAAATATTACGAAACAGTTAATGACCTTAGACATATATTCCAACAAATTTGTCACTAACACTCAAGACAAAAATGTATTTATCCATTTGCATCTTTGTTGTTCAAATTGTCCCAAAATCCTCATGATTTCATTGTTTTGATCCATGACATGCCTTGAATCTACCATTTTGTAATTATTGAAATTACTTACAATGAACTTCTTACTAGAAGCATCCTCTGCCATGTATTTGGATTCAAGTGCATCCCAAAGATCTTTTGCAGATTCGTGATTTTGACAGAGATCAAAGAGAGAGTCAAGCATACCATTCAAGATGTGTACAAGAAAGATGTAATCATCATTGTCCCACTTGAATTGTCTTCTGGTATGTTCTATTGTTTCATCTTCCATCGGTTTTGGTGCAGAAGTGCTAAGAACATGAACAACTTTCAAAGTAGTGAGAAGGAAATGCAAATTCTTTTACCAACAACGAAAATAATTACCCTCAAACTTATCCGGTTTCTCGAATTTGGAACTCATGTCCCTGACAGATTCTGCCATTGATATTCTTCACAAATAACAAATTTTAAATGTTAGATTTTAGTTCTAAGAATATTAATATAAACTTGGATAATTCTAGAATCGTGATTGCAGTCATGTTCCAAAATCTATGATTTCGACCCTATTGCTTAGGGTATCATGAAGATACTTCAAGATTGACAATTTAGAAGTTAGGCCACTTCTAAATTTGAAACACATAAAATTACCTTGTTGTTTTGCGTTTTGAGAGACTGATAGATTCACATAATCAATTTCGGGTATCAAAAGTGTTAACCATTTTCATGGAACATCCATCTTTCTTTTATAGAATGAAGATGGTAGTTGGAAGTTGGTTACTTCCTTCTTGGCGCCAAAAATTCAGTTAAGAAGGTAATTATACATAAAATAACATCAAAATGGGTGGTTACAATGGTGGTTATAATACATAACCAACTATTACATCATCATGATTATATAGCCTATTTTGACCAGTCAGCGGAACCACCGCCTGGGGTTCTATCCCTTAGATCCCTCCAAGGGAGCTGCCCCTTGGAACACAGTACCGAGGTGCGCTGCCCTCGGATCCCCATATTCTTGAATTCACATTTATCACTCTTAGTGTGCACCACGCACCTCCAATCTAAAATAGTAAACCGAACTCATCATGTCTAGATAGTAATTATAATTGCACTAACATATGTTGATAACACTAATATGGTGTTTGTTTTTTGTCTGCATATTTTCTTGGCCTTTTTTGTTTGCGCCGTGCAGACTACGCACAAACATTAGTCTTGACAAATTATTTGTTTTTTAGAAGACAACAAACATAAAAATGTATGTGCGTCCTCTTCTTGGCCTAGATGTGGACTAGAGTCTTCTAACATGTTCATACATTATCTAGCCTAAAAACAATTTTTTTTCTTCTTCAAATGTTTTTTTTGTAACTTCTTCAAACATTACTATTTTTTGTTTGAATGTCTTTTTTTGTAATATTTTCTCATTTTAATTACAACGAAATACAATAGATATCAAACATATCCGTCATATCATACCATTTTACTTTATTTTTTTATATTACAACATATTATTTAAAAAATGACATAATTATCCTATTGTCATTAAAATATAAAATAATTTAGACAGATATATTAATCATAATGTCATATAAAAGAAATACAATAAAAAATTGGTTATGAAAAAGGAAAGTGTTATACAATAATACATAAAATTTGATCTAGAATTATTTATAAAAAGTCATAAAAGTGCTAAGTTCAAAAGATAATTTTTTTATAGAAAATTTTGAATAACCACAAAATGTCCGTATGATTCCTATTGAATCTCTTATATGAATTGAAATTGAAAAAAATTTGAATTTGATGGAACCTTTCAGTCTTATAAAACTTGAACTATTTAAATTTTAATATTGAAAAACTCTTTTAAATTTAATTAATCAGTTTATTTAAATTTTATTATTTTAGGAACTTGCAGACGTTAGAAAACAAACAATTTTCTTCTTGTACACTAGAGACGTTTGACCCACCTCTTCTACTGCAAATGTATGTAGATGTGTTCCGTAGATTGTAGACATTTTACTTCTGAAAAAACAAACACCTAAATCACCAACATTATTGACCCAAAATCTGAAATTTCTAATTTCAAATGGTGTTGAACCCGTCTCAAATTGGAGTCGATCCAAAATCAAATCCTATTTGTTTCAACATTAAAAGGTACTTTTTTTTATAAGAATTAAAAAAAAAGTAATTCTAAAAAACAAACGAAGATTTTTCCCATGAATTTTGAGCATTCGCATTTTCAATCATTCTCACTTGTTCCCATTGCATAGTAATCCATCATAGTGTAGGACGATAAGACACCAAATGTCTTTTAAGTATTTACAAATTACAATAAATAGTATGTACCAACCATCAACAAATGCTCACCATCTAAATCATTTAATAGCATTTTAATTTGTCTCAATTTTCATTTTTATTTTGTGGACCGGAATATTTGTTATATTACATTTTTTATGTCTAATATTTATTTAAAAAAAATATTGAATATAATTATTTGAAATACTGTAGCTTTAAGTTGTATGTAAATTTCATATTAAATTACAAAACAGTAACGAACAAAACCAAATGAGTTGGCTTCATTTGCATAATATTAGACATAAAAATGCCTAACATAAACAATAAATATTTGGATCCTCCAATATTTAAAGCACCTAAAATACCCTTTTAACGTTAACAATTAACAAACAAATGAAAATCAATATCATCCACACTAACTTATTTTATTTAGTTTAAATAAGTTGCAACATGTTATTTCTAGTTCGAGTTTCCTAAAAACCCATTTAAAGGACAAGTGCAAAAATCTCCACACATGATCAATCTATAAGTAAAAATCTAAACGCCATATAACTATGTCACATGTTTAAAACTAATTCTCAAGCTTTTAGGGTTGTGGAATATGAAGTTATAGTCTTCTAGATGAAGCCATGAGATGTCATGTCCCATCCCATGCATGCTTTTCCAAACTTAATTCTACAAATCTCCAAGTTAAAGAAAATTAAAGTAATATTTGGCTTCACACTTTGCCAACCCCAATTACAATACAAGCTAACCGGCTTTTTCTTTTTCTTTTTTATTTAATGGATTAAACATTACATTTTGTTTTGTTTTGACTTGATTTAGAAAGAATGACCTAATGGGTTAAGCCAAAAATCTAACTTAATGAATATTGTATATATATATATATTTTTTTTAAACTTAAGGTAAAATAATCATTTATTCATATTCACGATTTATTTGTACACAATATTTTATCCAAACAATCGTTAACCATTCAGTCATTTTACCATTTTACCCATCATTTCTCATCAAAAAGTTATTCTTACTTGATCTTCTTTAACAATCAAGATTACTAGTTGTTAAGCCTTTAAAGGAACACATATACAAATCCAAGATTTCACATCTATAAAGAAATCATCCAACATTCTAAATCTGTATTTTCTTTCCACCCATCCACCATGAAATACAATCAAATTTTCATTTCCAATTTCAACCACCATGAACATGAACATGAACATGAACATAACCTCAACCACAACTACACCCAAATCCCCTTCAAATGCAATGGTTGCAAAGAAGCTGGAATAGGATCCAACTATACATGCACCACATGTAACCACAACTTACACATCCATTGTGCTCCCCCTTCCCCTTCAATCTCCCACCCTTTTTACACCAAATGCACATTCCAATTCCTCCCCACCCCACCAGGCTCACTACCCCGCTACTGCAACGCCTGTGAAAAAGACATCTTAGGGTTTGTCTACCACTGCCACGCGTGCGGATTTGACCTACATCCATGTTGTGCAAAGCTTCCAACAATCTTGGATGATGGTGAGGTTAAGCTCTACTTGTGCCGGAAAGTGAGGTCATCCTGCCACCGGTGTGGCGGCAGAGGGCGGAGCTGGAGCTATAGGTCGGTATGCAAGAAGTATAATTTGCATGTGTCGTGTGCAAAGGAGATGTTGGTGGAAAGTTGGCATGACATATGTTATGGTGGTGGCATGTATGGGCAAAACTGGAATGTGGAGATAAAAATTCCTAGTTTGAAGGGGACACTTATGAAGAATTATCATAAAAAAACTAAAGGGAGAATGAAGAAATGTTGTAAGATAGCTGGTTTAGCTTTGCAATTTGTGATATCAGCTGTTCTTGGTGATCCGACTACTTTAATTGTAGGAGTTGTTGGTGCTTTAATGTCAGAATAGTGTATAAACTAGTTTATGTTTTTAAGGTTTTTAGTTAAGAACTAAATATGTGACATAAAATTGTACAAAAGGGTATGATATATGTATGTATAAAGAAGATTATCTTGGGAAGAGAAGAACTCAGCATATTCTTGATCCTAAAAGCAGATTTACTAACATGGTTTCCATAAGAAACTGGATATACAAACAATGGAATGAAAAAAGAATATCACTTAACCACACCCGTAATTTACATCAGGTAATGTGACAACAGATTTGAAAGGAATTTCCACTCTTTCTTTCACAAGGCATCGACTTTCACCATTTTCAACAACCAAAACCTTCCCAGGTGGACATTCAACCGTCATTTCTCCTTTTTCTTGATTCCTTTGTTCTTGAGACATGCCCAAAACCTTGGGTAGACTCCCTCTTCTACCGAATTCAAAACCAGACAAATGCAGAGCAGCTATAAAACCAACAATTGGAAGTACCCTTTTTGCAGCTGCAACAATAATTTGTCTCAGCCCCTGTAACGAGGTTTTGGGTTCTGAATGATGGAAACTTCCCTTTGGTTGACCGTTTGGAGGACCATTTGTGAGCGTTTTGGGTGTTAAAGAGAAATGTGATAGGTAACCTGTGTCAGGATCAAGGGAGGGAGAAGGGCGAGTTGGGTATGGAGGAAGAAGAAGATCGTTGTTTTCTTTCTCTACTGTTGAGCTAGCAAAAGCAGTGGCTTCACGTATGACATCTAAGTCCTCTCCTTTGTATGCTTTTAGCTTCTGTAGCAGCTTTTTGCGACTGTAATCGATCTCAGTGAGAGATGTTTCCTTTTCATACCATTGCTGCTGTTGTAATGACTGAAATTAGA
The DNA here is from genome assembly GCF_002870075.4 of Lactuca sativa. Taxonomy (NCBI): domain Eukaryota; kingdom Viridiplantae; phylum Streptophyta; class Magnoliopsida; order Asterales; family Asteraceae; genus Lactuca; species Lactuca sativa. The sequence goes on from NC_056627.2 coordinate 265,421,151, forward strand.
GGAAAGTGAGAACATTTGGTAAGAAACATGGAGTCTGTTTGGAACAACTCTGATATATCTACAGAATTACTACGTTTATTGATTTGATGTACGAAAAAACAAAACAGGGTCTTTTGGAATTCATTGGCGATATCTGCATTAACTTCATGAGTCATGACAAGAACTACCAATAGAATTGAATCAAACCCTAAATTTGTAACGAAACCCATACTAATTACAAGGTTTCAAGTCACAAATCAAAACAAAGCTCGTGGAGGAGTCCAGAATTAGGGTTTCTATAAATCCCCATAAAAATTCAATCGAAAAGAGCACAAACACACCTGCAAAGAAGAAAGTTGAGCCTCAAGGACCTCGAGGGAATCTCGGATGTTCAAAAGGCTTTCGGCTTCTTCTTCTTCATCATCTGCTTCTTCTTTATACTCTGTTCCTCCCTCTAGTGTTGTGGCATCAATAGATGATGCATTGTGAATGCAGTTGGTGATCTTGGACCGCAGCTCCGAAGCTCGAGCAAGTACCATACCTATACCGTCTTCTTCCATCTTGATTTACTTCTCGACTATGGTTGATAGGGTTTTGAAGCGCCAAAATTAGGGTTTACACGGATACAAGTGATTCTGCTGATTTCCCAACAGATAGACAAACGACTTTCCTCCTATCAAGCAGATAACATTTATTTTTCAGAAAAAATAAAAATAAAAAGAAAAATAATTTCGGAATCCCGGAGTCCCGGACCACGGATAGCATGCTTGACGTAATGACGCGTAGCCATGTTTAGCGCTTGGCCAAAATTTGGTTTATACTTGTGAAACAAGAGTATATATATACACTATAAAGTTCAAAATAGATATATCGACTATAATAATTATTTTTAAAAACTTCTTACAATCATATAGCTATAAAAATAAAAAATGATCTAAATAGCCATAATTTTTCACAAATGATCATCTTTAAAAAAAAAAAAAAAAAAAAAAGATCATCCAAATTATTATTATTTTGGCCAAAACGATCGTTTTAAACATGTTGACTGCGGAAAACTATGGTCGGTTGCAAAAATCTATGGGTCAAGACCTCATCCAGTGGAAGAGTATAAAAACCAATAAAAAAATCATTTTTCTCATTTTTACACTGTTTTTTTTCACAAAATACCATAAAATTCTCTCTAAAAAAATTATTATAAATAACAAGGATCTTTCCCAACGGTTTTTTTTTTTTTTTATCTCTACCTATGTTTTTTATTATTTTTAGCATGAAAATTAGAAACTATAGTATTTTGTAGGATATTTTAGCATGCGACTATACATTTTAGCAAATGTTTCGTATGTGAAAATCTATGTTTTCAATATTTTATAAAGTTACATGCAAAAAATTCAATATTTTTTTTAAAAACGTTATAGTTAAATTACCTTAGAAATATTCAATATTTTGATTTGGTTGCTCGTATGTAACAATTATCTGCTAATGTAGCATGTGTCGTAGTCATATCACGTGTCAATGAATACTAAGACCAATGTCGATAAGGTAAAAGTTATCATGGTCCGTTTAACCGATTTCTGCATCACATCGTTCGGACAGTGGGTATGCGTACCTCCTATCAAGGGGGACTCATTGTTTCTTCTATAAAGTTCCAAATTTCAAATCAAAATTTTATTTTTAAAACATAAGTAAAGCATCCATTTTCCATAAACATAGAAATACCAAGTTTTTTTTAAACCACAAAACCAATACATAGAATCCAATGTATCAGAATCATCGAAAACGGTGGAAGTCTAAAGTATAAAATAGTAATGATGCATACGTCGTACAGTCAAATTGGGTCGTTTCCAAGATCAACAGAACTACCTGGAAAATATTTAATCGAGAACTACTATAAAGCTTAGTGAGTTCCCAAAAGTACCATATATCACATTACATAAATAATGCTTACAAACAAAGCTCATAGTCAACACTTCAGTGGGTTTATAAGCACAAAGCAATTATCCCAAAGACATGTTGAACTTCCAATCGTTCTCCTTGTGGGTCTTGAAGGCTTACATTTATCTTCCCTTAGGTACCAACATTTTCCTAGTGGGCTTGAAGGCTTACAACCAACTTCCCCTAGGTTCCAACACATACCAAACATGTAGATTAACCAGCCTAAACACACAAACATACCCTAACAGTACCCATCCAACCTACCACATTATACATACAATGTCAAACACGATATAATGAGAAAACTGATAAAAAAGCTAAGATACACACATGTGAATGCTCAAGTATCAGTTATCTGAATTACCTAAACATATCAAAGGTCTAACCTTAGTCTACAGCTCAAATCCTTCCAAGTTTGACCAAAAGTCAAATTGATCAAAAATTCAATGGTCGACGGCAGGCGTGTTCTAACCTTGACTGGAACTCTACACCCCAAAAAACGATAAACTAGTCTGGATTCTTACAGGAGCGCGTCGCGGCCTCTAAAAGTGTGTTGTGTTTTATGGCTTAACAAACTCTTTTTTATTAAGTCCTTAATCCTTCAAGCCAAAGGCTAAATCCTTCAAATCTGAAACTCCAAAGGATCTTAATGGATAAAGTTTCCAACTTTATCCAGATCTATGGTCCAAACTTCTCAAATCTCAAACCCTAACTCATAATGGAACCTTAAAGACAAAAATCCCATGCATGGTTTAATGGAAATGCATGAACTTCCATTTTTCCACCTTCTAAAAGTCTAGAGAGCAATCCAAAATGTTCATATGGTTATGGAGTTTTTCAAACTCCAAGAACATTATGAAATGGAACAAAAAGGGATCAAAACACCAACTAAACAATAAATCTAAAGAAGTAGAGATCAAGATTGGAACTTTATACTTATAATGGTCCAGAAATATGGTGAACTTGTTGGATCTAGTCCGGAATCAACCCTCCTTCCACCAAAGAGAACTTCCTTAACCTTCAAGTTTCATAAAAAGGATGAAATCAACTCAAGAACACAAAAGGAGGCTAGGGTTTGCAAAGGGGGATCTTTATGAGAAAATCTCTAGGGTTTAGTGCCTTAACTTGCCAGCTAAGGCAGGTCATGCCCTAAATGAAGTGTGTCATGCTTTTCCACATGGCAGGCATACCGCTATCCAGTCCCAAATCAAGTCTCATTTGTATAAAATCAAAGACTTAATCAAAATGCGTATTGGGAATCGGGTGTCACATCTTCATTGGTTGATGTTGAATGAGGTTAGTCGGATGATTGACTACTATCCGAGGAGCGGTTACAGTTTTTGATCGGCGCTTCAAAACTCAAACTATAATGATACATTATTAAAAGTATGAAAAATCATATATCTCATTTCCATTACCAAAAGTTATGTCCATAGCTCTCATCCGACAATTGTTTCATTTCTCTTTTTGTCTATCATTCTTACTCTAGTATTTACCAGTGTTATAAAAAATCTTGACTGAGTTCCGATTAATCTCTTATTAATCCTTAGACGCTACCTAACCGACTAGAGGCGTCTGGCGATTAATCCATGTCTACAAAATGAGCAAAACAACACCAAACGATAAAATTCTAACACTTTGAAAAAAATATATATATCGCAAAAGAAACTATTTGAGGAATAATTAGGGTTGCAATAATCATATTAACATATTTTTTACGATATTAGTGGTATTCACGAACTTTGTTATGATATTAGTCATATTTAAATTTTTAAAATTCAACGAAATATCAATTTAAGGTCCTCACTTAATCCCCTGATTAATCCTCGCCTAACAGATTAATCTTTTAACCTTAGTCCACCGACAAACTAACATCGAACGTTTTTTACAACCTTAGTAATTACCTTTGTCTATCATTCTTACTTTGGCATTTAAACATTTGGCTTTCACAACACTTGAACCACCATCTATAATATGTTTCATTTCTCTTTTTGAATCAAAAAGTTGTCAAAACATCATCTAAAACTAGACTGTCACGACTATAATTTATAGTATCATAAAAATGACTATATGATTCGTGAAATAATGACGATAAGAACATGCCAAGCCTTCATCTCCATATCCAACGTCCATATTCTTCAAGTAATCGACTAACTCTTTGAATGTGGATATGTGTTCAGCTAAAGAGCTCATTTCACTCATTTTGAGATTTAAATCATTGCTTCAAATGGAAGTTGTTTGGTAAGTTCTTAATCATCAATACTTACTCAAACTTTAGCTACGAGGAAGTCACTGAAGTTCGACAAGTGAAAACTTGTCAAACTTATCAGAACCAACTACTTTAGCCATAAAGAGCCACAAGTTTGAATACATCTTGTAAGACATCATTTGACAAGTGCAAACGAATTTGGCATAAAGCCTTAAAAATTTTCATCTTCTTTTCCTCTTAAGACCATTTAGCGGTCATTTTCTCAAAACCCAAAAATGAATTGTGTAAATCCATTTTATCGGTACATCTATCATCTTTACTTTCCACAAAGGACACCTAATGTGTCGATCAAATTGGGGAATATCATGCTTCATCGTAGACATGATGAATCACTTGATAAAACAATCTCAATAAACTAATACTAAAATTTAGAAGTTCTGATACCAATTGTTGTAAACGTGGGTGAAATATACCCAATGGATCCAAACATTTTATAATATTTTTCAAAATCAGAAATATCATGTGAGGGAAGGGTTAGAATTTTGGAAAATATCTTCCAAAACCAGAAGAAGTTTTTTTTTTTTTTTTTTTTGAAAAAAGATATTTTAAGTCTTTTGTCTTATGAAAAACAATAAGTCTCTTCAAATGTATTTCCTACCGTAAAGATAAGAGTGTCAAAAAGAGCTTTTGTCAAAGACACCACCAAAGATTTACATGCAAAGCTACGAACACTGGAAGCTTCCAGGAGTCAATCTACTATAAACTTACAGAGTTTACGCAGCTTAAACAAAAAGATTATAGTAAGCTCTTAGGGTGGAGGGAGTCGTTCCCTCTCAACCCACCGAACCCACTGCCACATCAATTTTTGTCTCTAATTTTTCTTCATTTTTTCCAACACACAACACACAAAAATCCTATCTTTTTTGAACCCACTCAATTAAAAAAAATACAAATCAACTAAGGTATAAGTTTTAAAACACATGGTACAAGAGAAACTAAGAAAGAAAAAGTAGAGAAATGTGATGAAGTGGGTTAGTGAAACCAATCAATCCACTCATTGAAACGGGAGTGGTACCGCCGATAACTCTATTGCTAATTAAGATTTTACATTTGATTGTTTTGTATTTTTTTTTAATTGAATGTGTTGAGTGGGTTCAAAAAGATAGGTTTCCGTGTGTTGTAGGTTCGAAAAGATGAAGAAAAATAAAAAAGAAAAAATGATGTGGCAGTGGGTTCAGTGGAAATGACTCCTTCTTCCCTTAACGATGATTGGATTATTAGGGTTAGAAAAAAAAAAAAAAAGCCATATTTGCGTGGCCTTGCTTAATGCCAAAGAAAAGAAAGCAACTCTCAATATAAATGTGATCCCCACGTGGAACATTTAGTAAAGTTTTTGCCGACTGATGACTTTAGCCCTTCAACAATAAAGTACTATCATTTTTGAAGATATAATTAATAATTCCACACATAGATTAGTAACCACAATCAAGATCAACCAACATACAAAATAATCTGAACACTTGGTAATGATACCATCAAACTTTTGTGATTCTATGGAAACCTTACAACATGAACAACATATAATCATACATTCTATTTCTCATAGAATGAGATTCTAGAACAAAAGCTCAACACATAACAAACGTCACCACCAACTAATCCATCTAGATTAGAAAAATATGAGAAAATTTTATTATCAAAGATTAGAAACACTTGGGTTCTAAGATGAAACAACAGCATTGGCAAGGCTTCTAATAAACGGTGAATATTTTTGAAATTGTTATTCAAGGGACAATAAAAAAACGTTGAACTAAGATCAAACACAAATACCATTTGCACCCCTTTGAGGAAAAACAAATCTCTGCAACTAAAAGTCTATAACCATTCAATAAATTTAAGGAGAAAGACAACTCACCTTTCACCATACCAAAATATTTAATATAGAAATTAATTATGCAATTTCATGTTTTGATCTCTTGCTATAAAAATTTACATATGCAAGAGAAACATAAACAACTCCAGATCATATAAGCTAAAGAAGCATAGTAATCTCGCTTATACAGTTTGTGAGAAAATTAAATAACGAAAACTGAAGTTATGCGGGACCCACTCGATCTTCTTTGAAGATTTACCCGTTCGAATCAACTTGAAGCTCCTCAAGTAAAACTCGGGGACATAGTGTTCAATCATGTCCATCAACCCGTTCATGCACAAACTTGATTCTTTCGCGTACATTTCCACAAGCTTTGGGAGAAACAACTTTTGCCCTTTTTTTATTCTAATGTTTGTATAAATGTACTCTTCTTTTGCCACTTCAAGTTCCTGGAAAACGCTCTTTGGTGTGTAGATTCGCACCTGAAAATAACGTAAAAAATAAATAAATAAATAATGCCCATGATTACCAAGTACAAGACATGACAATACAAGAAGAAAATGTTGCATTGTGTTTGACATGCATTGAACTGAAAATATTGAGACTATACATGTAAATAGGACAAAAGTTACAATTTTTTGTCTCGTCCAAAAACATAGGACGACAAGGTCTGGATTGCAATCTCTTGTATGTGAAAAGGACATAAATGTCCTCATTCTCCTTTTCATCGTCATCAAATTTAGCCTTAGAAAGCTTGTCCAGTCTCATCCAGTCCAGTCTAGGAATTCAAGATCGAAAATTGCATACCATGGGATCAGAATGGCTTCCAGAACAAAGTGCAAAATATAAGAGAGGTTGTGAGTGATCTATCGCATAGTCTTTTTGTGCACCATTGGATTTGCACTTAGGCTTTGAGAATAGTAGAGATTGAAGCCACTACAAGCAAGAAAAATGCCATTAGTTTCATTGGGAACCATAAGATTAACACTTCAATTTTTAATGATTGGTGAAGCTTACTTGTCCTGGATGAGGTAACCTGCATCCTAGTATCATTCTTTGGATATCACCAACACTTATGACATGACCACCCACATTATATGCAGCCTGAAACACGTATAAAGACATGGACTTAATGAGGTCGGACTTAATCTCATAAACAATATACTATAAGTTTTTATTTTTGACTTAATGTACAAAGAGCAAGAAATTTGGGAAATAAGGTTTTCCCATTAAGTCTAAAACTTCTACAAATTTATCATCATTAAACTTTTCCTTCAAGCGTGTCGTTATTTTCCTAAATATTTTTTGAACATCATTTAATTTTTTTATGCGAAAAGACAAACAAGACTTATAGGTTTACCTTCAAGACCAAAGAGATCCTCTTCAAAGCACCACGTGGAGTTCCATAAATCAAGAATGCCTGTAATGTAACATGAGCATTGTCATGGATCAAGTTCCCTAGAATCACATAAATGCTTGAAACAAAAATTTGTGATTTTTACATGCATCACTAGCGCGTTATGAACATTGATCCAGAAAGCTAGCTTTTCTTCAGGCTTCAACTTTCTAGGATCAACTTGTTCCAATTGCGAAACTAGAGACCTGCAAAAAGATCTCACTTTTCAGATCATTAGGCATGAAAGAAACATGGGTTCGGATAAAAAAACCTAAAGGGTGTCTGAAACTCGCCTAAAGATTCGTTCTTGATGTTCAACATTACTCGATCTTTGATCATTTCTGCAAATACCTTGCACCTCAACCACACTTGACCAAGATTCACTGAACTCTATTGATGCTTCAAAATCCTTATGTACCCATGTTGTTTCACCTTCGCATTGTGGACTCCATAAAACAAACTGGTCTTGTGGTGAAGAACCAGTAGGCGACGAAAGGAACCCATGACTCAACAATGGTGGATCAGCAATTTGACAGTATATGGTGGAGATGCATTTCACCATCTCCTCAGAAAGCCGATTTGCAGACATACAAATATCACGATTCTCTGCCAGACTAACACTTGAAAGATCATCCGTAGAACGCTGGTAAATCAATATTATGATATATATAAGAATTCAAATTGTAATGCTTGACTCAAGATTCCAAGATAAAAAAAAAAAAATTGCAATTTTTGAGTAGCGTGTAGACTCTAGAGTTAGTTCATCTGCTCATGTCCTATATTGTTCACCTTTTTGGGGAGGATACAAAAGCTGCAACTTTTGTCCTTCTGACTAGTCCTTAAAGATTGATTGCTTGTTAAGTTACCTCTAGCATTGCTAATGGCAATGAATGGTACGACTCTAGAGCTTCATGAACAGTTTTTTCAAGAGCTTTGGCTCTTAAGGAAAGTGAAGAGTGGCTTCGAAGAACATGAGAATCCTCAATTGATTTCTTTGGTGATGGATTTATGTATTCTTGGAAAGCTTTTCTGTACATTGAGAGGAGATGCTCTTCCAAATGCTTAACTTCGAATTCCAGTATAGATATCTCCTTGATCAGATCTTTAACGGGCTGATTAGCAGGGGAACCGATCTTAAAAGAATGAATTTTTGATAAATATATGCGCAAAATGAGTTTTTTTTTTACCTTCGGAAGTAAATCTTGATTGATGGGATCATGTAAATGAGGTTGATTAACTGTTGCTTTCTCCAATTCTTTGCGTATTATGAACTGATCCTTGAGTTCCTTTTGAAGTTGTAAAATCTGATAAAAGATCCCAAATAGATGATTATTGAACGTAAGAGAATTAATGAAAGTTCGAATTTTTACCTCTTTGTTTAGCGAGTCTTTGGTGTTCTGGAATTGAATTTCTCCGTGTTCTTTGCGATGTTTTTCCTGTTTCATTGACTATCGAACGATTCAATACTAAAATCAAGACTTGTACTGATTGAAATACTAAAAAAAAAAAATCAATAAATCTCACCATTTTCATATGCCGAGGAGCTGTGAAATTTGTGTTCTTATGGTCATAGATTCTTCGCTCTCTATACATTTAAAGAAGAGAAATAGGTTCAATAGAAAAACTTGATTTTTCAAAATTTTCAAACAAATGAAATCTGGAATGTGAATTGTATTAAAAACATACAAAAGGTTTCAATCATAAACAGAAAAACGCAAGCTTTTTGATACGTAGATTGTCGCTAACAAAGCACATTTTAAAGAAAGTCGCAGAGGAAAATCATCGAACAGTAGGTGTGCACACGTGTGAAGATTGAAGAATACCTCTTACAGTACTCGTGCCTGTAAACAAATGATTCCATGTTTGCTTCAAACTTCAAAAAAGAAATAGGAGAATTGGAGATGGACCCACTTTAATGAATCATCATTAATTGCGATAAAGACCACATATTCTTAACATTACATCATCAACTACAACAAGAAGGACAACAAAATCAAGATCCCTCAAGACCAGAGGACGTGTTTTGAAACAGAGTAAGCCTAAAACCATTATTGATTCTCCAAAATTTTGACTTTTTAACTAATAATTCAAATGGGTTTTATCTAAAGTCACTAATAATTAAAACAATGAAGCTTCTGAATGACATGCCATCCTCCTCTGTAACAATGGCAGCTCATGTATGTCTTCTTGAACTATATCATCATTTTTACATTAATCAAATATATTTACAGTTACTTTGATTTACACGAATGTTAATGTGTTAAAGTTAAACTATAACAAATGTAAATATATTTGATCAGTCACTAGTCTTCGAAAGTGATGCTACCTTTGTGTATGCGCCTTTTGCAAAGTGTTGGCTTTTGTTTTGTTGCATCAAAAGGAGTAATCCAAGTCCAAAAAATCGACACATGATGGAAAATTCAATATTGTAGTGTTTGGTATTCAATGATTGAAAATATGCTTCTAACCTAAAACTAATTTTGCAATTTCTTTCTTTTTTCCCTCTATTTTCAAGAATGCAAACTTTGACCTCCCCACCTGTAAGAAAAAGGTCAAATGAAATTTTGAAACTGGTTGTATAAGTAATTTTTCCATTTTTAACTAACCAAACCACAGTAATTTGATGAGGGATGTTGATAAATACAAACACAAACATATTGTGAATCTAACCTCACAAAAATCGTTCTCAAAAGGGCACATAACAAGTTTGACTTCTGAGTGTCAAACTAAACAGAGTTTGAAATTGAAAAGAATTAATCTTTTTACGTAAACAGATCTTATAGGCTATAGCTATGTTAAAATATATAAAAGATACCAAGATATAAAGAAAATGGGAGACAAAAAGCTACGAGAATATATGCTAATTTAGAATCTTTAAAACCAACATGTATTGTTGACTTTATCTTTTGGTAAAACCAATCTTGATATTTGCTGAGATTTAGTATGGGGTTTCTGTAGCATTATGGTTTTAACTGTAGATTAATTGAACAAAAAAGGAGCCTAAAAAGGGGTGAAAGTCGAAGAGTCAAATGGAAAGCAAAAAAGAATTGGTTAAAAAGAAAAGAAGTTGACTGGTTAGTGTGGTGGTGTAGCCTTTTTTTGTCTAATTCCAAGTTAAAGGTCTCCAGACTCCACTAGGGTCTGGATGGGATAATGGTGCACCAAGGTCCCATTTTTATGGGCTGGAAAACACCAACAAAGCTTTCTAAAGTTTTTCATATCATCTCCCAAGAAAATAGAACATATAGTTGGCAATTACCACACATTTTTATCTAAAAATTGATTTATTTTGAACACATTTTATCTCTATGTGATTATATAGGTATAATTTCATTAGGATCAAGCAAGCAAATGAGAACTCAAATGTTTATAGGAACCCAATAATTTTTTTCCTGATGAAAATTTTCTATCGATACACCAAAATCGGAATATGTTTCAATCGTTTTGAACATTCGTTTTAAAAAAACTTGTTCACATGTGCATGTATATACACGGGTGCACATTCTTGCATACAATCTCTGATATTAAGGTAGTATTTGTTTTTCGAAATAAAAACGTCTGAAGTTTGCAAACCACACATGTAACCCTCTGCAGCAGAAAAGATGAACCAAACTACTGCAACATGTAATAAGAAGTTTGTTTGTATTTTAACATCTACAGAATGTTGCAATAAACAAAAATTAACCATACAATAGTTAAAAATTATTCTAAATCAAAATTTTATTTAGTTTAATCATATCCAAATCAAATATAAAGATCATTGTGATTATATGATTTTTAAAGACATTTATATAACATAATTAAACATGATATTTGCTAAATAACAATAAATAAAATTGTTAATTCAGCGAACAACATGTTCATTTTTTAAATTTTCGAAGACGATTGTTATTTTTCGGTTAGCTTCAATAAATTTGTAATTTTAATGATTAGCTTTATAATTTATTAATATTTGGTTATAAACAATGTAACATAAAAAAAATATTTATATGAAATTTGCCAAATAGTTTTGAAATTACGTAATATAAACTTGAATTGTTTATAATATCTTTCATAATATTATTAAAATAATAAACATGTTAAAAAAATTAAAACAAATCTATGTTGAATAATGGAGTATAACATAAACTAAGATTTTGAAAATGAGGGTCAGTGATGCGCTACATAGCACACGCGCAACGGTTTTTAAGTCGGAAGTTTTTTAAAAACCAAACAACCATGAAGGGTCAAGTGTTGCGTTTGCGTGGCGCAGCCAAAAGTGATCAAGTTTTTCTTAAAACAAACAACCTCTAAGTCTCTTAGGCGTTGTTTGTTTTTTAAGATACAAAATGTTTGTAGTCTACATGCCATATTTGTGGAAGAAAAGTTGGACAAAACGTGTGCAGTTTGCAAGAAGAATACAGATTGTTTTTAAAGTCTGCAAACTGTTAAAATAAACTGAAGTTTAACGTATACTAACTTTTTAAAACTTAATATATATATATATATATATATATATATATATATATATATATATATATATATATATATATATATATATATATATATATATATAAAAGTTAAATAATTAATAACCGTTTAAAATAAGTTTAATTATATTTTATTTTAATTTCGGTTAAAGGTCTTAAGAAAAAATATGAAAGCAATTATTTTCAAAGTATGTAAATTTTGAAAAAAAAAAAAAAGAAACAAAATAGATTTTTTTTGAACTTCTAAAACATCATTTATAATGAGTATGCAAATTAAATAATTTTTTTTTGAACGAACTTCATTTTGCATAATCATTATTTATTGTATATATATTATTAATTGTTAAAAAATTGATGAACAAGAATCTTTTAGGATTTAGATTTCTACCACAAATTTTTCTATGTTTTAAACATTTGCCACAACGTTTTTCAAATTTTAAATTTAACCCCTTAAATCCTCCACGACTGCATTAAACCAACTCCATTATTTTTACCCAATATTATTTCCTCTCCACCATTTTCTTCCTTTGATGGCTTCACGTAGATTTATGATCCGTTTGATAGGTTCCGATTTTGATGGTTCTCTTCAACCCATTAAACCGACTGCATTAAACCGACTCCACTATTTTTACCCAATATTATTTCCTCTCCACCATTTTCTTCCTTTGATGGCTTCACGTAGATTTATGATTCGTTTGATAGGTTCCGATTTTGATGGTTCTCTTCAACCCACCATAACTAACGTTCATCTCTTGTGACAACTCGAAATTTTCATTCGGTCAAACCCTAGCAGTCAATCACTTCATATCATAAGTCAAGTTCACTTTTACTTGTTTTGGGGAAAACTTAGTTCGTTTGATTATTTTAATATTATTTTTAAACGAACGGGTGAAAGAAAGTGTCGTCTCGGGTTTTGATTTTTAAAAACCGCAAACACCTCGCGTCTTAGAAGTTCCCGGCCAAACTATTTTGTTTGGGTCGAAAAATCATCCCAAAAATCTGTGAACTCATGCTTATCCATGAGTTTACTCCCCAAGACTAGCCATTTGTGTTTACTCCCCAAATACCAAAAGAGTAAACTCATAGTATCCTTTCAAGTATCATCCTAGATTTTGTTCTAGATCTTCAAACTAGTAAGTGTTCTAACCATTTCAAGTTGGTTTAATACTTAATCTAGTGTTTGTACATCTATTCATCCATTCATTTATGTATTTTGATTAGATTACCAAAAACACCAAGAACACACACTAAGTGTTCTTGGACTTTTAGCTCAAATCAAGCTTCCTAATAGTAAGTACTTCCATCCTTGAGTGTTATTAAGCTAGTATTACATTTAAACATCAAGAAAATATGTCAAGAACACAAGGTTTGAGGTGTTCACGGTCCAAGAATGTTCTTGGGCTGTAAACACCAAGAATAGCACCAAAGTGTGCCTAAGTCCCTTGTTTAGCCCTAGTTTGATGTTTAAGCATTACCTTGACATTTTTAAACCTTCCATTGATGTGTTTAAGCCTTGAAAAACACCAAAGACAAACATTTATAGAAGTTTACGGTTTGGGGATCTCCCAAAACCGTAAACACCCTAAAGTGTGTTTAAATGGGTCATATTCCTTCCTTAGGCCTAAAAACTAACCTAGACAATTACCTAGTTGTGTTAAGGACTTGAAAACATGGAAATACCCTTTTCCATAAGGGTTTACGGTAGTAAACCCAAAGGGAAATGACCATGAGGCCGTAAACTCCTCCAAGGAGTGTTTTTTGTTGCCCTAGTCCCTTCCAAAGGCCAAACCACCAAGTAGAAATGCTTCAAAGGACTTGCAAAACCTCAAAACAACTTATGGTCAAAAAGAGAGGAGTTTACGACCGTAAACTCATTAGGTCAAGGTCATGAAAACCGTAAACTCCAAGGGAGTTTACCCTTGAACCCCAAACACAATAGCAAAGTCCTTTAACACTTAGATGAAATCCTTATGACTTGTAGCACTTAAATATGGTGTTTTACATGCCTTAGTATGTCTTAACTTTATCAATTAGTGGTTTAAAGTCTAATTGAATACATATATGTGTGATTATATGTTAACTAGGATCATTGAGTGTGAACAAGTCTTCACTTGTTACCTAGCTATCCTACATCATTCAGTTCATCTAAATCACCATCTACAAGTGAGTTCATACCACTTAATCAATGTTTAAATGATTTTAAATGCTTTAATGGGGGGGGGGGGGGGGGGGAATACAAGTAGAAAACAACATGTTATCAAATCTTTCTTATGTATTTATAACTGTGTTTTCATCCAGCAGATTTCACATACTTCAAAATGTGATGCATGAAATGGTTTTCTATCTTAAAAATACTTTGTTATCAAATGTATTACTTTTGAAATGTTTATTTAAAATGACATCAATTCATTGTTAATTATTGTTCAAAACTCATAGATGTTTTACAAAACCATTTTTACCTTCTTTAACAAAACTACATCTGTACACTTATGTTCTTATATATGTATTGATGTTATAGTTTTCATCCTTCATTCAATTTCTCACACTCTTGTGTAGCAAGGGTGTATAAACCTGCTTGGACAACCAATTACCTTCCAGTTAACTATTATAGGGATAGTTAGAAGATACAAAACATTATTCCTATTACAAGGAATTACATCAAAGTCAGTTCATTCATGAGTTTATACTATACATTACATGTTACATGAATACACTTACATGAGTATGCTTACATGGATACACTTACATGAATACATTACATGAGTACTTTTACGTAGATACATTTTCCTGTATACATTTACATGGATACTTGTACCTCGATTCACTAGGATGATTTATTAGTACCTTCTGTGTAAATTGTCCTGCCTATCCCAGTTCAACGGGATGTCTAGACGGGACTAACCATTCCGAAACCCACTTGTTAGCACCAGTGGTTGATGAACATCTACGGATGCCTACGGTTATTACTTATACTAGGAGTACCTTTACAGGACTAACCATTTTTTGGGCCTACTGTTCGCTATAGAGGTTGATGAACATCTACGGATGCCTACGGTTAATACTTATATTAGGAATACTTTTACGGGACTAACCCTTCCTCCCACCTGCTGTAGCTACAGAGGAAAATTGAACAATCTACGGATGTTCAAAGGTTATACATTTTGCAAATCGCGATGTCGTGTTAATCCTAATACAAAAGGATAACACTTACATGATTATATTTTTCCTATTACTTTATTTTGTGATACATTCACATAAACGATGAGCTAGACTAAGTACTGTTTGTAATAGTCAAAAAGAAGGAAAAACTATCATTATCATAGCAAAACATTTGGGTCTTGGTAGAAGACGATTATATTCTTTTCCTATTTACTTTATTTTGTGATACATTCACATAAACGATGAGTTAGACTAAGTACTGTTTGTAATAGTCAAAAAGAAGGAAAAACTATCATTGTCATAACAAAACACTCGGGTCTTAGTAGAAGACTACATTTCATACTAGTAGGAAATATGGGATTTTCTAGGGTTTTTCATACTTATATCAACTGTTTCATTTAAAGATTTACATGGCATTCATAACAGCTTTCCAAAACAGGACAATGACACTTAAATACTTATGAATTCACCCGCTTTAGGCTGATACTCTCTTTCAAAATAACTTGTATTCTCAGGTCACCAGTTAGACAGGTACGATGGCCAGGTTTTGAGAAGACGGAGCACAAACAAGACCCGTCTTCTTTGATTATTTATTTTATTGTTGTACATTATGAAAGAACACACATGTATTAAAACTTTACTTTTAATGCAATGGATGATGTTGTTGCTTGTTTACTACTTAACACTGTTATGATACTTCACATGACATCTTCCACCCCGGAACGTTTCCGCCGTTCTTGGTTTTGGGGTGTGACAGATTGGTATCAGAGCACTATTTATAGTGAATTAAGTATATCAACCCATAAAAGATATACTAACTATAAATACATTCGGATTAAAACACTCTGTCTAAGAGTTATACTTTTAAATAATAAATTATTTAAGTAAGTATACGTGCCTGCATTCATACTAAAATCAGTGTTACAATGACAAGAACAAAAGTATTACGATTGTTGAATATCACAAGTAAGCCTAGGGATATATGGTCAGTCTTGGGAATGGCATAGCCTGATCAACTATGCTGGTCCGAGGAGTGATTAGCATATGCCCAAGAATGGTTGTGATATGGCAACAAGTCTAAAAACTTACCAACATTACCACCATGAGAACATTATAACAGAACCTAGTCTAAAATACCATAAGGGTGTTTTGTGTTACCATAATTACTTACTTGAGAACTAAAAAGGGTCTTCATTACTAAGTTGATAGTTGCTAAGTGGATACACTAAGTCTATATGTAACTAGGATGTTATAGACTTAGAATCGGTGAAATTTTGCTTTACCCCTATTCCTTGTGAATTTAGAGTTAAGGTCACTTATTCGAAGGCCTATCCTGTGTTGATTACATAGAACTGATATGCACTTTACAAATAGCGATATAACTAATGAAGATTCTTCTAATAATTATCTAGATAGTTCGTCTAATAATTATTTCCTTACCCAAATTCTCGCGTCGATAACATGGTTGGACTCCATCCCCACGGTAACCCATACCTTCCGAACAAGGTCATTGCTGGATGGTTTGAAGAAGAGCCAGAGAATGATCATCCTATCCCTGTGAATGATCACCATGATGAAGACCTTTCGTACGGTGCTAACTCCGAACCCGAGGTTGAGAACCTACCCCAGGCAGCTCCCTTTCAAATTCCTAACCCTCGTCTGGCTTTTCATGGCCCGACGCCTGAGTGGGTGGAATGCTTGGAAACATGGAGCCAAGGACAAGATCAGCCCATGCCATTTAATGATGACCGAAGCTTCTATGACCTGAGCAATGGGGGCTCAGCAGACATAATCTAGCCAATCTTGGTCCGTAGAGTGGCCCGAAATGAGATTCAAGGCAGGACAGCCCTACATCAGATCACTAAAGTAGTCGCCGATGCGAGAATGCATGCCCTATGCACCATTCGTCTAGAAGATGCTCGTAAGAGATCTGAGAGAAACCATGAAACCCTGCTACAAGCACTGGTTGAATCACGAGCCGGAGTCATAGAACTTCAAGTACGCCAGAGGGTGTACGAAAGACACCTACTTGATGTGGAACGCCAACTGGCTGAACTGAGAGTTCACCAGAGGGATGACCGTCGCCAGTAGTAGATGACTTACTTTATTTTCCTTGTTAGAAAGGAATCGTTTTTTTTTTCTGTCTATGCCTGATGTGGCATTTTCTATGAAACTATCTTGTACTGTAAGTACTTTTGGTTAGGTCTTTATGCTGTCAAGAACTATCTTCTCTGGATATGATGAAAGAGCTTTTTACAAGGTCATTTTCCCGAACTTGTACGTCATGAATATCAAAGATATTGACAGTTGGCTAACTTCTGTGTCATTCTTTATTCAAATACTCTTATCATACTTTCATTAGAGTCTATTTGAAACATGCTCTAGTCAAGTCATTGGACTATAGCAATTTGACTCCGGAGACATCTCCAAGTCTCTTTTAATGGTTGGATCATGTTATTCACCAACCAACGATACCTCGGCTAGAACGACAAACATCTTGAGACCATTGTACGAACTTACTTCCGATCTTTGCTAGGACTGCATCATAGGGATGTAGGTCAAACCTTCGTGAACATACTTCCATTCTGTACTAGGACTGCATCATAGGGATGTAGGTCAAACCTTAGAGAACATACTTCTATACTTTACATGAGCGATCGAACTACGTCTAGGTTCAACCATTCTCGCTCACAAATTCATTTTTCTTTCCGTGTAACAGAATCATGTCGCCAAAGAAAGACAATCAACCCCTCAACCGAACACCAACTCTTCAGATTGATGCAGCTACCTTTCAAGCTACAGTCTCGGCTGTCGTGTCAGCTATGCTGACCCACCTTAACACTAACAACGCAAATGTTGGCGGGATTGTTAACACAAATTCCAATTCAAATAACAATCAAGCACCTCAACAAGCAGCAAACTATCATGACACCCCGAGTCCCAAGACCAAGTGTAACAAACGAAAGTCTTGGGCTAAATCTAAGGACAAATCGCTTCGAAGGGCGAACAGGAAACAACCATCAGTAACAACCTTCACAGCCACGACATCGGTACCTCCTACTGCCATCCCTTCAGGTATCCCAATTGTCCCTAACCCAGCCATACAATATGATGGAAATCTCCCAAAATGCATCCAATGTAGTTATCACCACCATGGACCTTGTGGGGAGATGCAGTGCTCAAACTGCAACAGAAAGGGGCACACCATGCGTTACTGCAAGAGCCTAACAAGGCCGAACAACCAAGTGCCCAGCACCAGTGTAAACCATGCTTGCTACGGTTGTGGCAAGGTAGGTCACTACAGAAGGAACTGCCCAGAGGCAGCAAATGCTGGCACAGACGGAAGTATGCTACCGACCACCGCCGCAAGAGAGACTACTCCGGACCCACGTTAATGTAATTAAGGCGTTTCGTTGTAACAGACTTATAAACTATCCAAAACTAGTGCAACCATAGTCTTATCTTTTGCGAGATCCCGTCCGTTTAGGGATGCTCGTGCTGCGTATACTTGTATTTTGTAGTATACCTTGTTCGCATCAATAGTCTTGTAGTAAATCTAAAAGTACAGTAACTCTGTTAGAGATTGCACTGTTGTGTTTTGTCTGTAACACCTTATGTTCAGATCTAATGTCTTTAGTTTCCATATAAATTCCGACTTTATCATACGACTCGAGTAAATTCGATCCTCGCAATACCAGCTTCATAAGTACATCTCTTTCTCAGTAAACGTCTTTTAGCGAAGCCGTCATATTAGAACACCGAAGTACTCATGCATGAAGTACCTTATAGTTCTTTTCCTTTCCGAAGGAATCCCCGCAGTATCACTCGTGCAGTACGTCAAGTTCAATCCAAAGACTCATACGGTTGATTTATCACTGAAGAATGTATACATGAGAGTGATATATAATCAATGTTCTACAGATTTAGAATTGATGATTCCACTTTAACTTCTTTTCCCTCGACGGGATGTAAGCTGAAGGAAGAATCAGTTATTCGACTACCTTTTCAATCTTAATTATATACGACTCGTATACACAAGATTGTGATCGTTGAACCATGTATGAATTCTGATATGAACTTCAGGACGGAGACGGCCCAAGAGTACGAGTAATTGCATTGGCATAGGAACAAACTTAGAACCCAATATGACTCTTATAACCAGATCGCCTTACAGTCTAATGACCTACAGAGATACAAGAACAACCCACTCAACGAACTACTCAGCAATAGAATTGGAAGACCAGGCTTCTCACCCTTGAGAGCTCCGGTCTTATTCTTCCAGAAGTCAACGGATTGCATCAAATGTACCTCGACGATTGGGGACTCCGTTATGATTTCCTTTAGAAATCGTTATCTCTGCCTCGCATAGATGAGTTGATTTAGCAAACGCAGGGAAAGAATTACTTTCAGAAATGGACCTGAGATCCGAATATCACCAATTCGAGTGTTAGGTAAGGATGTCCTGAAGACTACCCTCCGAACTCGATGCGGACACTTCGAGTCCGTAGTGATACCCCTCGGATAGGACCAATACGCCCATAGTATTCATGAGCTAAATGAATAGGGTACGCCTTTCTTACTGGGATCAGTTCGTCATTTCTCCATGTAATGACTTACTTGTCTACCCTCGTAGTAAGAAAGAACCCATGGAAACTTTACCTTTAGAGGAACTTTCGCGAAGTTCTCTAAACACGAGTTTTGAAATTGAAGAGTCGGATTCCTAAGACACCCTGTTAGTGTTGTGGGAATTTTTTAGTACTCTTTCAATTTGTCAAAACCGTTGAGAATTTGTCAACACCAGAGACGCCGACAGAAATTCGCCAAATTCTAGGTCGTGCAGACCTACTATCGTAGTCCAATCAGAACTCCTCGCAAATCACAGAAACCCTTTCGACTTTGACTCGGCAAGGGGTGGCCCTTGACCGGGAAGTTAAGCAAGAGAAAGAACCACTGGAATTCCAAGTGAGAGACCAAATTCTTTAGGAAATCTCACTTTGGGAATGGCTTAATATGCTTCGTAAAGCGTGGAAAGCTAAATCCAATATAGTTAGGACCTCCGAGATTCTTACCAGAATCGGTCCTGTATCTCACAAACTAGACCTACTCCGCGAACTCAGTAACGTACATTTTTACCCTTCGCGTCTCGATCTTGAAAACGTACCTTTCCGTTAGGACTCTCATAAGCCCACTCGACGAGATCGAGATTAACGAGATCATCGCCTTCGTATTAGAACCTTAGTGACCCTCGACCGAGTGGTCAAGCGGACGAAGCAGCGTCGCCTCCCAATAGTGAAGGTTCGTTGGGATACCAACCGAGGACCCGATTTCACTTAGGAGCGCGAGAACCAATCGATTAGGAAGTTTCTAACCTCTCGACTCAATCATTCATACTTACTTCCTTACCTAAATTCTAATTTCGGGACGAAATTCCCTTTAACAGGGGGATGATGTTACAACTCGAAATTTTCATTCGGTCAAACCCTAGCAGTCAATCACTTCATATTATAAGTCAAGTTCACTTTTACTTGTTTTGGGGAAAACTTAGTTCGTTTGATTATTTTAATATTATTTTTAAACGAACGGGTGAAAGAAAGTGTCGTCTCGGGTTTTGATTTTTAAAAACCGCAAACACCTCGCGTCTTAGAAGTTCCCGGCCAAACTATTTTGTTTGGGTCGAAAAATCATCCCAAAAATCTGTGAACTCATGCTTATCCATGAGTTTACTCCCCAAGACTAGCCATTTGTGTTTACTCCCCAAATACCAAAAGAGTAAACTCATAGTATCCTTTCAAGTATCATCCTAGATTTTGTTCTAGATCTTCAAACTAGTAAGTGTTCTAACCATTTCAAGTTGGTTTAATACTTAATCTAGTGTTTGTACATCTATTCATCCATTCATTTATGTATTTTGATTAGATTACCAAAAACACCAAGAACACACACTAAGTGTTCTTGGACTTTTAGCTCAAATCAAGCTTCCTAATAGTAAGTACTTCCATCCTTGAGTGTTATTAAGCTAGTATTACATTTAAACATCAAGAAAATATGTCAAGAACACAAGGTTTGAGGTGTTCACGGTCCAAGAATGTTCTTGGGCTGTAAACACCAAGAATAGCACCAAAGTGTGCCTAAGTCCCTTGTTTAGCCCTAGTTTGATGTTTAAGCATTACCTTGACATTTTTAAACCTTCCATTGATGTGTTTAAGCCTTGAAAAACACCAAAGACAAACATTTATAGAAGTTTACGGTTTGGGGATCTCCCAAAACCGTAAACACCCTAAAGTGTGTTTAAATGGGTCATATTCCTTCCTTAGGCCTAAAAACTAACCTAGACAATTACCTAGTTGTGTTAAGGACTTGAAAACATGGCAATACCCTTTTCCATAAGGGTTTACGGTAGTAAACCCAAAGGGAAATGACCATGAGGCCGTAAACTCCTCCAAGGAGTGTTTTTGTTGCCCTAGTCCCTTCCAAAAGGCCAAACCACCAAGTAGAAATGCTTCAAAACAACTTATGGTCAAAAAGAGAGGAGTTTACGACCGTAAACTCATTAGGTCAAGGTCATGAAAACTGTAAACTCCAAGGGAATTTACCCTTGAACCCCAAACACAATAGCAAAGTCCTTTAGCACTTAGATGAAATCCTTATGACTTGTAGCACTTAAATAAGGTGTTTTACATGCCTTAGGATGTCTTAACTTTGTCAATTATTGGTTTAAAGTCTAATTGAATACATATATGTGTGATTATATGTTAACTAGGATCATTGAGTGTGAACAAGTCTTCACTTGTCACCTAGCTATCCTACATCATTCAGTTCATCCAAATCACCATCTACAGGTGAGTTCATACCACTTAATCAATCTTTAAATGATTTTAAACGCTTTAATGGGGGGGGGGGGGGAATATAAGTAGAAAACAACATGTTATCAAATCTTTCATATGTATTTATAACTATGTTTTCATCTAGCATATTTCACATACTTCAAAATGTGATGCATGAAATGGTTTTCTATCTTAAAAATACTTTGTTATCAAATGTATTACTTTTGAAATGTTTATTTAAAATGACATCAATTCATTGTTAATTATTGTTCAAAACTCATAGATGTTTTACAAAACCATTTTTACCTTCTTTAACAAAACTACATCTGTACACTTATGTTCTTATATATCTATTGATGTTATAGTTTTCATCCTTCATTCAATTTCTCACACTCTTGTGTAGCAAGGGTGTATAAACCTGCTTGGACAACCAATTACCTTCCAGTTAACTATTATAGGGATAGTTAGAAGATACAAAACATTATTCCTATTACAAGGAATTACATCAAAGTCAGTTCATTCATGAGTTTATACTATACATTACATGTTACATGAATACACTTACATGAGTACGCTTACATGGATACACTTACATGAATACATTACATGAGTACTTTTACGTAGATACATTTTCCTGTATACATTTACATGGATACTTGTACCTCGATTCACTAGGATGATTTATTAGTACCTTCTGTGTAAATTGTCCTGCCTATCCCAATTCAACGAGATGTCTAGACAGGACTAACCATTCCGAAACCCACCTGTTAGCACCAGTGGTTGATGAACATCTACGGATGCCTACGGTTATTACTTATACTATGAGTACCTTTACGGGACTAACCATTCCTTGGGCCTACTGTTCGCTACAGAGGTTCATGAACATCTACGGATGCCTATGGTTAATACTTATATTAGGACTACTTTTACGGGACTAACCCTTCCTCCCACCTGCTGTAGCTACAGAGGAAAATTGAAAAATCTACGGATGTTCAAAGGTTATACATTTCGCAAATCGCGATGTCGTGTTAATCCTAATACAAAAGGATAACACTTACATGATTATATTTTTCCTATTACTTTATTTTGTGATACATTCACATAAACGATGAGCTAGACTAAGTACTGTTTGTAATAGTCAAAAAGAAGGAAAAACTATCATTATCATAGCAAAACATTCGGGTCTTGGTAGAAGACGATTATATTCTTTTCCTATTTACTTTATTTTGTGATATATTCACATAAACGATGAGTTAGACTAAGTACTGTTTGTAATAGTCAAAAAGAAGGAAAAACTATCATTGTCATAACAAAACACTCGGGTCTTAGTAGAAGACTATATTTCATACTAGTAGGAAATATGGGATTTTCTAGGGTTTTTCATACTTATATCAACTGTTTCATTTAAAGATTTACATGGCATTCATAACAGCTTTCCAAAACAAGACAATGACACTAGATAGTTCGTCTAATAGTTATTTCCTTACCCAAATTCTCGCGTCGATAACATGGTTGGACTCCATCCCCACGGCAACCCGTACCTTCCGAACGAGGTCATTGTTGGATGGTTTGAAGAAGAGCCAGAGAATGATCATCCTATCCCTGTGAATGATCACCATGATGAAGACCTTTCGGACGGTGCTAACTCCGAACCCGAGGTTGAGAACCTACCCCAGGCAGCTCCCTTTCAAATTCCTAACCCTCGTCCGACTTTTCATGGCCCGACGCCTGAGTGGGTGGAATGCTTGGAAACGTGGAGCCAATGACAAGATCAGCCCATGCCATTTAATGATGACCGAAGCTTCTATGACCTGAGCAATGGGGGCTTAACAGACATAATCTTGCCAATCTTGGTCCGCAGAGTGGCCCGAAATGAGATTCAAGGCAAGACAGCCCTACATCAGATCACTGAAGTAGTCGCCGATGCGAGAATGCATGCCCTATGCACCATTCGTCTAGAAGATGCTCGTAAGAGATCTGAGAGAAACCATGAAACCCTGCTACAAGCACTGGTTGAATCACGAGCCGGAGTCATAGAACTTCAAGTACGCCAGAGGGTGTACGAAAGACACCTACTTGATGTGGAACGCCAACTGGCTGAACTGAGAGTTCACCAGAGGGATGACCGTCGCCAGTAGTAGATGACTTACTTTATTTTCCTTGTTAGAAAGGAATCGTTTTTTTTTTCTGTCTATGCCTGATGTGGCATTTTCTATGAAACTATCTTGTACTGTATGTACTTTTGGTTAGGTCTTTATGCTGTCAAGAACTATCTTCTCTGGATATGATGAAAGAGCTTTTTACAAGGTCATTTTCCCGAACTTGTACGTCATGAATATCAAAGATATTGACAGTCGGCTAACTTCTATGTCATTCTTTATTCAAATACTCTTATCATACTTTCATTAGAGTCTATTTGAAACATGCTCTAGTCAAGTCATTGGACTATAGTAATTTGACTCCGGAGACATCTCCAAGTCTCTTTTAATGGTTGGATCATGTTATTCACCAACCAACGATACCTCGGCTAGAACGACAAACATCTTGAGACCATTGTACGAACTTACTTCCGATCTTTGCTAGGACTGCATCATAGGGATGTAGGTCAAACCTTCGTGAACATACTTCCATTCTGTACTAGGACTGCATCATAGGGATGTAGGTCAAACCTTAGAGAACATACTTCTATACTTTACATGAGCGATCGAACTACGTCTAGGTTCAACCATTCTCGCTGACAAATTCATTTTTCTTTCCGTGTAACAGAATCATGTCGCCAAAGAAAGACAATCAACCCCTCAACCGAACACCAACTCTTCAGATTGATGCAGCTACCTTTCAAGCTACAGTCTCGGCTGCCGTGTCAGCTATTCTGACCCACCTTAACACTAACAACGCAAATGTTGGCGGGATTGTTAACACAAATTCCAATTCAAATAACAATCAAGCACCTCAACAAGCAGCAAACTATCACGACACCCCGAGTCCCAAGACCAAGTGTAACAAACGAAAGTCTTGGGCTAAATCTAAGGACAAATCGCTTCGAAGGGCGAACAGGAAACAACCATCAGTAACAACCTTCACAGCCACGACATCGGTACCTCCTACTGCCATCCCTTCAGGTATCCCAATTGTCCCTAACCCAGCCATACAATATGATGGAAATCTCCCAAAATGCATCCAATGTAGTTATCACCACCATGGACCTTGTGGGGAGATGCAGTGCTCAAACTGCAACAGAAAGGGGCACACCATGCGTTACTGCAAGAGCCTAACAAGGCCGAACAACCAAGTGCCCAGCACCAGTGTAAACCATGCTTGCTACGGTTGTGGCAAGGTAGGTCACTACAGAAGGAACTGCCCAGAGGCAGCAAATGCTGGCACAGACGGAAGTATGCTACCGACCACCGCCGCAAGAGAGACTACTCCGGACCCACGTTAATGTAATTAAGGCGTTTCGTTGTAACAGACTTATAAACTATCCAAAACTAGTGCAACCATAGTCTTATCTTTTGCGAGATCCCGTCCGTTTAGGGATGCTCGTGCTGCGTATACTTGTATTTTGTAGTATACCTTGTTCGCATCAATAGTCTTGTAGTAAATCTAAAAGTACAATAACTCTGTTAGAGATTGCACTGTTGTGTTTTGTCTGTAACACCTTATGTTCAAATCTAATGTCTTTAGTTTCCATATGATTCCGACTTTATCATACGACTCGAGTAAATTCGATCCTCGCAATACCAGCTTCATAAGTACATCTCTTTCTCAGTAAACGTCTTTTAGCGAAGCCGTCATATTAGAACACCGAAGTACTCATGCATGAAGTACCTTATAGTTCTTTTCCTTTCCGAAGGAATCCCCGCAGTATCACTCGTGCAGTACGTCAAGTTCAATCCAAAGATTCATACGGCTGATCTATCACTGAAGAATGTATACATGAGAGTGATATATAATCAATGTTCTACAGATTTAGAATTGATGATTCCACTTTAACTTCTTTTCCCTCGACGGGATGTGAGCTGAAGGAAGAATCAGTTATTCGACTACCTTTTCAATCTTAATTATATACGACTCGTATACACGAGATTGTGATCGTTGAACCATGTATGAATTCTAATATGAACTTCAGGACGGAGACTGCCCAAGTGTACGAGTAATTGCATTGGCATATGAACAAACTTAGAACCCAATATGACTCTTATAACTAGATCGCCTTACAGTCTAAACACCTACAGAGACACAAGAACAACCCGGACAACTCAGCGAACTACTCAGCAATAGAATTGGAAGACCATGCTTCTCACCCTTGAGAGCTCCGGTCTTATTCTTCCAGAAGTCGACGGATTGCATCATATGTACCTCGACGATCGGGGGTAATAAAGGGGATTCGGGGGCGGGGGTTTGAGTAGGAAGGCTAAACATTCCGGGGGCGGGGGTGGGGGTGGGGGAACGAGAAAATTTCGGGGGCGGGGGCGGGAGATACATTCCCCACCCCGTTTGCCCCCGTTGACATCCCCACTATTTCTTCCATTGTCAACTATTTTTCTCAATGGAGCACCCGAAGAACAACGAGGTTTGTCCATTTTAATCAAAATTTTACCGTATTGTTGATTATGAGTAGTTTTTGTATATGAAGATAACTTCTTTTTTTGAAAAAACCGAAATAAAAATAAAACCATAGGTTTCGTAAGAAACCTATGGTTTTAATTTTTCTTTCGGTTTTTATAAAAAAAACATTTTATCCTCATATACAAAACTACTACTAATCAACAATACAGTAAAATTTTGATTAAAAATGGACGTACCTCGTTGTTCTTTGGGTGCTCCATTGAGAAAAAAATAATAGAAAATGGAAGAAAAAATAAGGAAAAAGTAACATAAACTGACAAATAAGACATTATATATTATGGGTCAATTGGTTACAAAACAGTAGACGGGTTACGAAAGAGTAGTCCATTGCGACGAAAGAGTAGTTTTCGAAGGTTGATCGTAGTCAACCTTCGTTGACCGTAGTCAACCCTAACCTATCTACTATTTTGTGGGCTAACTTTGGCTAATGTGTTTTTTTTTTTTGCTAATTTTAGATAGGTAATTAGTGTATTTGGCTAGATTAGTATTTTCCCCTTAAATCAAATATTGCAAACATAAACATTAATAAAAATATATTGATAAATCAAAGAAACCAAGTATAAATTTATATATATTTATAATCGTTAATACTTATGTGGTTAAGATAAATTCATATTTTAAACCTTATTCGTTAAAAACTACTATGATTTTCAACTTGTTTATTATAGTACAACCCAAAAGATTTATAACTAATAATATTTATATAGTGAAATAAATATGATGTTAAATTTAGTGTTGGTTAGTCTTATTGTCATTTAATTCTTAAGACTCTATATAAAAACACTTCAGTTTTGGATGAATATTTTTTTTTATGATTATAATTTTTTAACTAATTATTTAAATAGTTTTTTATTAAAAATATAAACGGGTTGGCGGGTTAACCCGTTTATTTTTTGAGAAACTCATATATAACCCGTTTAATAAACGGGTTGGCGGGTTGGCAGGTTGGCAGGTTGAAAAACCCAACCCAAACCCATTTATTTCGTGTCGTGTCACGGATCGTGTCGAGAATTGTTAGCCCTACGAAGGAGGCCATTAAAACTCATGTGGTTATATATAAACTAGACGAATCCTCACGTGTTACGTCAGAATACATTTATATAGTTTTTTTTAACAGCAACCACACACATCCACACAATTATATAATCCTTCTCCTAATTCTATAGATTGTGATTTAATATTTATAAATGAAAAAACAATGTTAATAAATGTATATAAAACATATAATGATTTCTATATAACGAATAACAAATAATATAAAAAATAAATATTTTATGATGTTATTGATCATTTTAAGATTTCTAAATTGTATATAAATTGTACGCTAATTTATGTATTTAATGAATAACAAATATATGAAAAACATAAATACTACAACTTTTAATAACATAAAAACATTACAATGTCTATTATACCATTTTGTAACAAAAAAATCTTATTAAACACTGATAAATCATACAAAAAATATATAGAAGACACATATTATATATATATATATATATATATATATATATATATATATATATATACACACACACACATACATACATGTTATTGAAATAATCATATCGTTATTATTAACTTTGAAATAATTATATTTATACGAATTTGATATAAAACTCATTATAGCATGTTTGATGTCTTTAAGACATACAACAAAAAAGTATTAATAACATTAAACTAATTATGAAAGAATACTTGTTGTTTCAAGAAAAAATTTGCATTGTTATAACCATGATCCGGCAAAACATTCTTTTTTTTTAACTTTTCATATTTAATTAAAAATATCTTAAAACACGTAATTGCTTGTGAAAAAACTTATTTATATATTACTAACTAGGCGGATGCTCGCGCGTTGCGCAGAAACTCTTATATAGTTGAAATCTTTAAAAATATATGTTTTTTAAATATAACAATAACGTTGTTGTTAAATTTGATATAATAATTTGCATACTAAATTGATATAATATATTGATTATTTTGAATTATATGATAATATATATACATCTATTATAACTGTATAATTTCAACCGTTTGAATGACTTTTTTCCGCAAGTTACCCATGAATAAAAATAAATATAATATATGGTTTAATGTTATTTATAGTTTTTGTTATTGTTAATTAATTTTTTTAATTTTCTTTCTTAACGTTTTAATTTCTATCATTATAATTATTTAAAACATCATATATTGTTTTTTGATTTTAAAGGTAACAATATAATCATTTATATAGAGTTATTTTTAACTATTGGTATTGTAAGTTATTTGTAAACTACTTATTTTTAACTATTTACAAAATATTATTTGAGTTGTTTAAGTTAAACTAAAATTTATATTTAAGTTGGTTCTGTAATGTTATATATAAGTTTATAATTTAAATATTTTATACAAATTTTTCAAAAGTTGTAGCTTTAAAATGATAATGGTTTACATCCAACAATATATTAAAACTAATAAATTAACTATAATATGTAAAAAGTTAAAAAAAAAAAACATAACTTTATAAGTAGAAATAAAGATATTCTTTTAATATTGAAATCTAGTTTATATATGATTACACTTTTGGTTTGATATTTATTTAATCTTATTATCAAACTTATAATTACTATTAGAAAGAAATTAAAAAGTCATGGGAGTTTCAAATGAATGTGATGAAAGGAAAATTCATGAGAGTTTCAAATGAATGTGGTGAAAGAAAAAAATGTTTCCTTTATGATATGATATGATAAGATATGATATGATACGGATAAAATGTATATAAATGAGAGGAAAATAAAAAGTCACTACCCATTACTAACCATAAGTTACAAAACTTTTAAGTTGTAGTGATTAATAACTTTATATTTGAAATTATAAGTGTTAGGGCCAGGATCCTCAACCCTCATCAGATATTCAGGATCCTTAACTATCTTAGGATCTTGATTATTATCGTTATCATTATTTGACTAATATTTATAATGGTTATATTTTGTTATTAATTGACACATGTGCAGAATTAGTCAAGAGAAGACTTATTCTCAATAGAGTTTCGTCTCAACTATGCTAAAGACCAAGAATACTAAGTCAAATAACGTTCATGAAGCTGGTCATGGAGGATCCCGAATATATCGAACATCTTGTTAGCTAGTTTAGACTATAAATTGACATTTGTACTTTGCACACAACACACAATTTTTTACTCTAAGATTACTCTATGAAATTATTCACTTGTTCTTACTAAGATATTCTCTATAATCACCATTTTACATTAATAAAATCATCAAGGCAGGTGATCATTATCACCTCCCAAGGTTTTGTGTCGGATATCCTAGCAAGGATCGAGAGCTTTCCTTGTAAACAATTGTGTCACTCTCTTTTATCATTTGCTATTGCACAATTCGAACATCACATCCTCTCATTCTGTAAAATCCCTAAAATTTCATAAAATTTAAACTTTACAAAACAACCCTTTTTCTATAGAAGGGTTTACAAAAACCGTTATTCCCAACATATTATTTAAAAACCAGAATCTCTTTCAACATAGTTTTCAAAACATTCACATTATTAAATTTTCCCATAAATCATAAGTCTAAAATGCGAGGATGTGTACGGTCACGCCACGCCTTCACCTTGCCATGATTCACTGAAGTACATGAAACCATAAACCAAAACTGTAAACTCGAAGCTTAGTGAGTTCCCCCAAAGTACCAACACCCAAACAGATAACATATACAAATAACAACATGCATACAGAGCCTTCAGCATGTATGGACCACCTCACCGGGCCTATAGCCTGTCTGGACCGCTCGTCAGGCCTTCGGCCTAACTGGACCGCCTCGCAGGGCCTACAGCCTATTCGGACCACCCTGGGTTTGTTGGCCTTCAGCACAAAGCAGGATCGCCTCAACCCAACCACACACACATGTCGACATATACATAACAATAAACATATAACCAACCAAACAAACAAACAGGCAGATCTAACAGATCATTACAGCATAGTAACATCCTATCTACCAGGATACCGATCTAACAGATCACTATAGCCTACAAGCATACGATATACCAGGATAACAATCCAAAAGGGTCGACATTGGTGCCTTCGACCCATAAGCACAGTGATGAAGACTCACCTCGAATGCAAAAGCTCCCCAAAAGAGATCCCTAGCTGCTACCCTGTCGATTTCTCAAGCTATCGATACCAACAACACACCCAATTATCAATTAGGTTCCATGCCATAAACCAATATCCAAACTTGGGTTAAAATGACCATTTAAACCCTGGCCCAACATATACCAAAACTGAGGCCCAAAACCAAAAGATCCTTTAAGGCCCACTAATGGCCTAAATTTCCAAATTGGGCCCAACCCCATATGGGTCTTATCCTAATCCCATAATTTTCTTAAATACATTCAGATTACCACAAACACCCCCTTGAGACAAACTTGGTCAAAGACATAAGTCAAAAGTCAAAGTCAACAGTCCAAGTTGACCCAACTCGTCGAGTTGTCCTTCCACTCATCGAGTTTCTCCATCAATCTACACAGATCGAGAAAACCTAAGTCAACTCGCCGAGTTTACCCATCAACTCGTCGAATTGTAACACCCCGAGTTCAGAGGTGCAAGTTCAGGGTTCTTAGTGTAAATATGGGAGATCGACTCGGCGAGTCGATGGATAGACTCGGCGAGTCGAGTCGCGGTTCTGTTCAAGTGTTAAGTGACCAACTCGACGAGTCGGCGGCTGGACTCGGCGAGTTGGTGCTGAAAGGAGAAAACCCTAATTCCGGGAGTTTTTCCCTATATAAAGCACATTATAGCCACCCTTAGCCTCTTTGCTACCCATTTGAGATCCAGAAACCCTCATCTCGTGTGTGCCTCCATTGTTGAGAAGATTGAAGCTTTGAAGAAGGAATTAGTGAAGAGAAAGTTGGAGGAAGTTGAGGATAGCATCAAGAGAGCTTGTGGGTCTGAAGTCTACATCTGTTTAGACTCATCCCTAAGGTAAGAGGACCTTACCTTAAGCTATTTCCTTGTTATTTCTTCCATGGTGTGTGATTTGGGGTTCTTTAGAAAGGTTGGGATCTATTTCGGGTATAGAGACTAGATCTGAGGTTGCAACTTCAGATCTAGATTGGTTTGGAGCCATGAGATCAGAAAGTGATAGCTTTGAGGCGTGATTGAGAGTGTCCTTGTCTTAAACCTTCATTTTTAGCTTGTTGGAGCTTGTTGAGCCTTGCATGCACGTAAAGTTGGAAACTTTACGTGTGAATATGGCCCTAGGAGTCCAAATCTATGTATTAGAAGCATTGGAATGGCCTGAAATCATCTGGATGAAGATGTCACGTCTGGACTCGACGAGTCACATGGGTGCACTCGACGAGTTGTATGAATATGTGCATGGACTCGGCGAGTTGGAAGAACAACTCGGCGAGTCTGTTGATGATTGCCTTGGACTCTGCGAGTCTGTTCTTGGACTCGACGATTCTGGTCGTGAGGTCCTAACCTTTTCTGGTTGAGCTATGAATCGGTGAGTCGAAGGACGACTCGGTGAGTTGAGCGAGAAAGGACTCAGAGTTTGTTGGACTCGGCGAGTCTTAGGGTGACTCGGCGAGTTGAGTCGTGGATTGGGAGCTTCTGAGTATAGGGACTCGACGAGTCAGCGGGTTGACTCGGCGAGTAGAGTCAGTCAGGAAGGTTAACTTTGACTGAGGACTTTGAATTTGACCAAGAGTTGACCAGTTGACTTCCAGGGGTATTTTGGTAATTATTGGTATTCATTGAGTTCAGTCTTTTGGTATTGAACAGTGGTGGAGTTCGTGTCGGAGATTAGAGCAGCGTGATCTTATCTTTTCAGTCAGCAGTTGCAAGGTGAGTTATCCTCACTATATCAACAGGGTCTAAGGCACCAAGGCCGACCCTTTATCGGATGGAAATTTGGGTAGTTGTTTGTTATGTTATTGCTTTGTTATGTTTGCATCCTGGTAGTTAGGATGGGGTATGTTAAAGACCTGGTTAGGGTCGGTATCCTGGTTTATAGGATGATGCTATGCTAGTGACCGGTTAGGTCGGAATCCTGGTAGGGATATGCTATGTATGTGATCTGCTAAGATCGGTTTGATTAGTTGTGAATTGATATATGATTATATGTTTATGTGCACATGGTTGTTGGACTGGGGTTGGGTTGAGGCGGGTCCTGCTTTGTGCTGTAGGCCAACATACCCAGGGCGGACCGGTTATCCCGAAGGCCCAACGAGCGGCCCGGATAGACTGTAGGCCCCAAAAGGGTGGACCAGACGTGCCGAGGCTCGGAGAGTGGACCAGGCCGACTGAAGGCCCGGTGCGGGCGGACCAGTCATACTGTAGACTCAGAGAGTGGACCAGTTGGATTGAAGTCCCGGTGCGGGCGGACCAATCACATTGTACACTCGATGTATATGGCTAGACTCGGAGGGTGGACCAGGTGTACTGTAGGCCCGGTGCGGCGGACAGTCACACAGTAGACCCGAAGTGCATGGCTGTTCTGTTCTATTATGATATGACATGTTATGTGGTTGGTATTTTGGGGGTATCTCACTAAGCTTTCGTGCTTACGGTTGTGGTTTAACGTTTTAGGTACTTCAGGAGACCGTGGCAAGGCAAATGCGTGATCGTACCGCTCCTCATGTTTATGTTTTATGATATGGTTCTGGGAATACTCTGATAATAAATGTATTGAAAACCTTTTTGTAATAACTTAATGAAATTGAGGTGGTTTTTGAAAAGTTTAAATTGGTTGGAATTTTTAGAGTGTTACAGTCGAGTTCCTCTATCCATCTGAAAATATTGCGGAAAACCTAGTCAACTCGTTGAGTTTATCTATAAACTCGCTGAGTTCGCTCAAAGTCCAACACCTTAATTCATTAAGAACCTAAACCGAAAAGGCATGGGACTTACTCCTAGTGTACGCACAACGTACTCGATCGAAGCAGAAGGAATTGCGACTGAGGTGTAGTACGCACGACGTATTGGGAATTACTCCCAGTGTATGCACCCCTAAGGCAAAACTTGTGATAAGGTCTTAATGCCTTAAGACCCCTAAGGCCATATGGTTGCAAACTTTATGCCTTTTCATGGCTACAAGAAGCCCAACACTAAAAACCTACCTTACTCAAACCTTTTCTACACCATAACTCTTGCATAGGGACAAATCTAGATCCAACCTTGCATTTTTATGACTTAAAATGCCTTAAAACGTCTTAAAGGACACCTTAAAGGCTTTGGAGTACCTCTTACTGATATTGTCATATTTATACATATTTTTAGGCAATATTTGAATACATTTTTATACATATTCTGGTTATTTGCAAAGATAAATGGTATTTTGTAGTCAAAAGGAGCAATCTTGAAGAATAAGGGCCAAAAGCGACAGGAAGCGAAACTTTGAAGGTTGGATGAATTAAAATAAGAAAATCCCAACAAAAAGCTCAATTCACGACGTGGACTTCACCTACACGACGTAGGGTGGTTGATTCTAGAAGATAAGTGCATAGGAAGTCAGAGTCCTTGCCCGATAAGGATTCACCCTAATTCACGACGTGAAGTGAAAAATTACGAAAACTATATAAATCCTTGGCACTTATGATTTTGGGAGTTCTTCAGGAGATTGGAGGGCTTAGAAAACGAGTTCTGAAGGAAAACAAGTCGAAGAATTCGAGCATTAAGCATCCAAGGAAGAAGAAGTGATTGAAGATCATAACTTTTACTTTAAGTTGGTACATTTAACTATGTTTTCAATTGTTGAATTTGTGTATTTGAATTCAGCTTTGAGTAGTTGAATCTAGTTGCTTCTGTTTAGCTAGATGAAGATTCAACTCATGGTTGAGTTTATTAGTTATGGATCTTACTAGTTGGTTAAATGCTTGTGTCTGGTTGTTAATACCTAACATGCTAACATTTGATACTTAAATTGCTTGAATTCATGTTCTGTGTAATTTAGTGAGTATTAAATTGCATAAACTTGAAACCTAGTAATTTAGTGACCATTAGGTTACTAGATCTTGGATATAACCAATCTTAGATAAGTAATTAAAGTTATTGAATTTGACTGTGCTGGAGAACATATATTGTGACTATAATTATGTTTGCTTAATCAATCTTACATAGCTTCATTCATAACTCATAATTAGTTATTTGTTAAATTATGTGTGACCATGCATAGTTCTACATGAATTAGTTAAACATTAGTATATTAGGACATAAATTACTAATAATACAATAATTGGTAACCAATGTGAATTATCCATAATTAGTAACTAACCATTGAGGAGAAGTGGATTCAAACTAAAAAGAAGTGGTTTAGTCATTGATTGAATTTGGTAATTGAGTGAATAAGTTTGTCTGAACTTGAAAAATCAGATAAAAATTAATTAAAGTTTTGCTTGTTCTTAGATTAATTTTTAGCAGTTAAATTAATTAAAATTGTTCCTTGCGATCGACACCCGACTTACCCAAAGCGATACTATAACTGACTAGGTATACTGTCTATAGGTGCATAGTTAGCATAAGCTTGTTAGGATATAAATTTAAAAGTTGAAAGGTATAATTAGTGCACATCACTTACTCAGCAAGCTCTTTGTTTTGGGACAAAAGGATGAAAATCAAGGCTTAACTAAGATCTAAAGACACATAAGCCAAGTTTGAAGCTTTATACATCCAAATGGTGCACATTGAAGAGAAGATGTTGGATCCAAAGTCTTGAGAGAAAAGCCTACCCCTTGAAGGTGCTTCTTCACAAACAAGGAGGCACACAACTCACTCCAAAAGCTCAAAATGCTTAAAATGAACTAAGGTTTGCAAGGAGGGTCGATCTTGGGATGAAGGCTGATAAAGGGAAAGGTTTTGAGGCTATAATGGTGTTTAAATAGTGCACAAACCCTAAATATTAGGGTTTTGGTTTGAACCACATACGCTCGACGTAACGGAGTACACTCAATGTATTGGTGCGGCCACAATACACCCAACATACCAACGCGTACGCCCCGCGTAGTCGAGTAGCACCAACATGCACAAGCCTTTTAGTGTATACGCTTAGCGTACAGTTGAGTATGCCCCGTACTTAGTTAGTTGGATTTTTGCACTTTAGGCTTCGAATTGGGCCTTTTTATTGGGCTTAGGTTTTTGGGTTCTTGATGGATCATTTCAGAATAAGTGTTTTGGACTAGGGAAAAGTTATTGGCCTTTAGGGTGGGACGGGAGTTGATTTTCAAAGTTGATGATGATACGATTCAATCAAAGGTATTCATATTTTGCTTTTAGGGTTCTAATTTTTACTAATAATACTATTATTATTAATTTTGATACGCAAGTAAGTGGGGGGATGGTTGAGTGTAATCTACGATGAGAAAGATTTATATGATTATATATGACTATTCCAATTTTCACTCAAGCATTTGCTTTATTTGGGTGTGTGGGGACGTATGGTTTGTGTTTAATGTCATTTATGAGTTATGATAGTATACATTTACTATTCGTTGCGTTATCTATAATTTTTATCAGTTATGGTAAGTGGTGGCAAAAAAAACCCCAAAAAAACACACACTACCTATAATTTATTTTTTTATAAAGATAGTGAACATCTTTATTAATTTAATTATAACATTAAAATTTTAATTTCCAACTTAACATACTTAATTTTTTTTTTGCTTAAATATGATGTTAAATGTTAAACAAACTACTAAAATGTCTTGAGACTATTTTCTAACACAATTTTTTTTCCAAAAGGTAATTTTTAATGTAAATAACAACACGGATACTTGAAGAAAACATTAAATCAAATTTTAATTTTAACTAAAAACTATGTAAAACTGAAAAAATTACATTACATTGAAAATAATCGTTTGAAAAATCTATTATTATCAAAATTGAAAAGAGAAATTAAATATACTTCTATTTTTGTGTTCCTACAAATCCTCCTATCCAAATAAATCAAGACATGTGTCATATTAATATACTAAAATTTCATTAAATGAGCGTTAAATGTTACACATGTCACTATTTAATTGGGTAGGAAGATTTGTAGGAACAAAAAATAGAAAGATATTTAATTTCTCAATTGAAAATGATTAAAATAATAGTTTTTAAATCATGCAACCAGATATAAATTATTTTGTTAATATAAATACTTGAAATTTCCATTTTTAACCTTCTAATAATAGTTATTTATTTAATCATATGACCTAATTAATATCTAATTTGTATATATTGTTTATTTTAGGATAAAAATTATTAGCATACTTAATAGCTAATAGCGATAAATTAGTTACTTTTTGATATATATATATATATATATATATATATATATATATATATATATATATATATATATATATATATATATATATATATATATATATATATATATAGAGAGAGAGAGAGAGAGAGAGAGAGAGAGAGAAATCAATACAGAACCATTATTAATCAAGGAACTAAGGAACCAATCCAAAGCGTTGGAATTTAAAGCGATCAACGGCAAAAAGAAGAGTTGTAAACTTTTATAATTGATGCACATGTACCGGATTATAACAAAACTCACTTCTTTTTTTTTTTCATTTAAAATTTTTTTAGGCAAAGTTTTTTATCGAAAAAAAATACCGAATATACCGTTGTTCACGATTTTTCGTCTTCTTTCCATATAGATCCATGACGATATATAAAAAACGAACTTTTTTTTCGAAAAAAACTCACTTAATTTTCTTAGTTTTTTCAATATTTAAGTTTATTTTTATAAAAAAAACTAATTATACCAAAAATATTAATTTTTTGTACTTTGTTAATAAATATCAACACCGATTAAAAAAATAATAATAAAAAAAAAAACTCGAACAGTGTAGATTCACACTGTGAATTTAAACTATAAATATTTCAATTTTTAACATTCACAATATGAAAAATATTGAACAGTTCAGATTCACATTGTGAATTTGAATTACAATTATGTACACCGTGAATCTGAGAAGGTTCACAAAAAAAAAAAAAAACTCGATCAGTGTAGGTTCACACTGTGAATCTAAACTGTAAATATTTCAAATTTTAACTTCACAATGTGAAAAAGCTTCGATCAGTTCAGATTCACATTGTGAATCTGACTTATTATTATGCACACTGTGAATCTAAGGAGGTTCACAATGTGAATCGGAACAGGTTTACAATATGAATCTAAACAGATTCACAATGTGAATCTGAACTGAAATATCGTTTTTTTTTAACATGAATATTAATTTATGTTTAAAAAGTACAAAAATATGAATTTTGATATATTTATTAATTTATTTTCTATAAAAAAATAAATCTTAACTTTTTTCATCAAAGAAAATGAATTGAGGTTTTTTCGAAAAAAAAATCGATTTTTATATATCATCATGGATCTCTATGGAAAGAGGACGAAAAATTGTGAACGACGGTATATTTGGTTTTTTTTTTTTGATAAAAAACATGGCCTAATAAAATATTTTAAACGAAAAAAAGTTGTGGGTTTTTTTTGTAAATGGTAGATTTTTTTGTATAATCTGTTGTATGTGCGTTCAATGTAAAAGTGTAAATTTATTTCCTTGACCGTTGATCGTTATAATTTCTGATGCTCACGATTGGTTTCTTGGTTAATTATGGTTCTCTATTGAACCTCACCCTATATATATATATATATATATATATATATATATATATATATATATATATATATATATATATATATATATATATATATATATATATATATATATATATATATATATATATATATATATAGGTTCAGGTTCATTTGAGACCATTCTAATTTTGTGAGACCGTGAGACCAAATCTAAAAATAATTTTAAAATGCAAAATAAATGGAAAAATCCAAAAATTCTTTTTTTAAATGTTATTTTCGGAACTTGAATTAACTAATAAAAATTAAAAAAAATAAAAAAAAATAAAAAAAAAATCCGTTTTTTTTTTTGAAAAATACGTGAAATATTCTAAATAGAATATTTCACTGACATATTCTAAAAAATAATTTTAAAATGCAAAATAAATGGAAAAATCTAAAAATTCTTTTTTTAAATATTATTTTCGGAACTTGAATTAACTAAAAAAAATAAAAAAAAATAAAAAAAAAATTCTATTTTTTTTTGAAAAATACGTGAAATATTCTAAATAGAATATTACACTGTACATATTCTAAAAATAATTTTAAAATGCAAAATAAATGGAAAAATCAAAAAATTCTTTTTTTAAATATTATTTTCGGAACATGAATTAACTAAAAAAAATAAAAATAAATAAATAAATGCGTCTCACGGTCTCACAAAATATAAGTGGTCTCAAATGAACCTAACCATATATATATATATATATATATATATATATATATATATATATATATATATATATATATATATATATATATATATATATATATATATATATATATATTACTCCTACACAACACACAAAAATTCACTTAATATATTTATATTTCGCAATCACATGAATACCTTTCAATTGCAATTCTTTTTAATATATTTGTTTTATTTGTATGTGGCTGTAAAAAACAATTATATGTCTATATCCAAGATTTACGGCCATCATGTACTTCCCCTATCCCAAATTAATTATCTATTTTTTATTTTAAAAGTTTTTTTCTTTAATTTTGACCTTAAATATTTTTAATGTTATATATTACTTGATAAAACTTATAACAATAAAAAGAAATTTAAAATACAATCCATTCATATATTTTGCATCCAGTATTTTCTAAAGAATACAAAAAAATTTTAAGATCAAAGTTTACGAATAAAGACTTCAAAAGTTAAATATGGACAATTAATTTGGGATGAATGTAGTATTTTTTTCTCGAACCAACAATCAAATTATTTTCAATATTCTATATTTACCAACTTTTATTAGCTATTATTTTCTTCAACTCTGAACACTCCATTTGTGTATTCTATTTGATCGTCTTTGGTAGTTAAATGTTGTTTAAATAACTAATTTATGTGTATAAATTATAATAGGTGATAAACTGAAAATTATTTTGTTCAAATATGTAAAATAATAACAAACGGTAAATTTAAAACTAATATTTCTTAATCATAAGAAATATTTTTTGAATGTATTATTGTAACACCCGTTGTACAGATTGGATCAGTATAAGGCAAAAAGTAGTAAAAGGCATGGTTTTTAGGAAAAATAATGTGTCATAACGTGACCATAGGGTGGTCACGACGTGACGAGCCAAATATGGAGCACATTCATTTGATGAATACCACGACATGGAAGTAAGGTGGCCATGACGTAGCAAGTGTTTTGTCCCAAGCCCGTGGTTTTAGGATTTCTCTCGTATTTAAGCATCTTATCCCAAGGATTTAGGGTATCCTCCTCAGCCTCCATCACTCTCAAATCTTAGAACCCTAACCCTAATCCCCCTTAGTGATTCTTGGCTCATTTTGGTGCTTTTGGTAGCTTGAAGAAGATGAAGAATGTGTTCTAGTGTGTTGATCCAACAAGGAAACTTCATAATCATTCTATTATGCATATTTTGGACCTTAGTAAGTCCTTAAGTTTCCATCTTTTGATGTTTTCCTCTTTAGATCTAGGTTTTATGTCATGTTTTGGTCCCTTTGATATGGGTTGTGTGGTTTGAAGAGATAGAGTTTTCAACTTTATGGTTTCTCTAAGTCCCTTGAGCATCATATTTTATAGATTTAGGATTGGTGGTGATTTAAAGAATTTGCATGAGTTTTAGGTCATATTTCATCTTTTGACCTAGATTTGGAAAGGACATGCATAGGGCATGCATGTCCATAAAAGTTTGCATTTTTAGGGATCATTAGGGTCCCTAAAACCCTTCTAGAAGTTTTGGACTGGAGGCTTTAAGGATTAAGTGTTTTGTGGGTGACTTCATGCCTTAAGTGTCATTAAGGACTTAGGGTTTGAGATTTTGGCTTATTGGGATGTCTTAATGGATAAAGTTGGAAACTTTATCCATCAAGACCTTTGGAAGAATCAGATCTGATCTTTGGAGCTCATGGAATGGATGAAAAACAACTTAATCCATTAAGTTGTTGAGACGCAATTCCCACGATGTGACATCTAGTTGTCACGACGTGACGATAGGGCGATAGGTCGACTATTTTGTCTTATTCTACCATAACATGGCGATTCTCTGAGGTTGACTTAGACAGTTGACCTTGACCATTGACTTGTTGACCTAGGTTGACTTTTGGCTAATTGCTAATTCTTGAGTATAAACTGAGGTTGAACCTTGTTTGATTCGATAGGTGTGTGGTAGCATCGTCTGCGTGGCATTGAGCTGAGTTTTAGTTGACTTCATGAATCAGGTGAGTCTTCTCACTATACTTTGTAGGATGCTACCTATCTTTGTGACTCTTGCATTTGCATGTTGAATTGGGCCCATTTGTATGTATGTTAGGTTAGGCCCATTTGCATGTTGGGTTGGACAAATTTTTATGTATGTTGGGCTGGTCCCATTTGTATGTTGGGTTGTTATATGGTATGTGGTATTTTGGGGAACTCACTAAACTTTGTGCTTACGGTTTTGTGGTTTAAACATTTTTCAAGTACTTCCAATTCCACAGGGAAGGGTCTGGCTTGATTGCACTGCATCCCAGATGATTTTTCCGCAGTGATAATTGTTGTTTTTACTCTGATGTTTGTGATACATTTTACTATGACTGATTTTGGGAAACAAGTATTGATGTATGGATTTGGTGTTTAAAAATGAAAATTTTGTCGGTATTTTTAGGACGT
Source organism: Lactuca sativa (assembly GCF_002870075.4). Taxonomy (NCBI): domain Eukaryota; kingdom Viridiplantae; phylum Streptophyta; class Magnoliopsida; order Asterales; family Asteraceae; genus Lactuca; species Lactuca sativa. The sequence goes on from NC_056627.2 coordinate 265,462,385, forward strand.
TAGAATTACACATTACCATTTGTTTACCTCTCCACACAAACCACGAATATTTAAGTTCAACGAGGAATCTTTTTAAACCATAAAATTAAGAAACTAATTTTGACTATTGGAGACGAAATAATCAATGACCAAAAAATGGGTATATTTAGAAGTTTGACGCACATGCACCAGATTATGTAAAAAACTTTGTTTTTTTAACTTTTAGGTCATATTTTTTATTGAAAGAAAAAATAATATACTAAAATTCATATTTTTTGTCATCTATGAATAGACATCCATATCGATATATAAAATATTTTGTTTTTTTCCACTTTGATTTCGACAGATTTACACTGTAAATGTATAATTCAATTTTTAGTATTCACATTTCATAATGTGAATTTGAATTGTGTATATGCCAGTTTTAAAATTCACATTATATAAAAATTTGATATTGACACTGTGAATCTAAAAGACTTGTGAGATTTTTTTTATACATGTCAATGTGGATGTCTATTATGAATTTTGATATATTTAATTTTTTTTATGATAAAGGATTAGTCACAAAAAATAGAAAAAGTGAGTTTTTTTAATAAGAGTGTACATACACGTCCATAACTAATAGAACTTTATGGATGAGGTTGGTTCTTTGGTTTTTTGATTTAGAAGGGTTCCTCATTGAACTTTTACCAACCATGAATGCACCCTTTTATTTATTTAACTCAACACTATTATAAATATTTTTTTGTTGTTTTACATGCATCATGTTTATATTTCATCGCATGAGTGCAACTCCTACGTTATAAATAAATATTAAATTGACATGTGTTTAACTGAAAGGAAAATTACATTAAAACTTGTAAGTTTTGCAAAAAAAAAAGGACAGTTTTATACTTTTAAGTTAATATGATATTTATGTGTGAAAATGTAACATCCTGATGACGCGCTACTTTTAACTTTAACCTTAAGTATGAAAGAACATTGCATTATGACTGTTGGGTTTGGAAAAAATTGCAAAAATGACCCATAATGGCATTTTGGTAATTTTGGCCAGATGGTTAATACGTTGAGCGTACGTTGTGTACGCTAGGCGTATTGGGGCGGACCCTAGTACGGCTGGCATACACCACGTATGCAGAGCGTACGTGAAAAACTTCAAACTCTAATTTTTAGAGTTTTGTTCATATTTAAGCATCATTATCTTTCATTTCTCATTCCCTCACCAGCCTCCATCTGAGAAAACAACCCCAAGCTAACCCTAAGTAAGAAGAGTGCATCTTGAGCTTATCTTGGTGTTTTGTGGCATTTTGGAAGAAGAAGAAGGTGGTGAAAAGAGCTTGGAGCTTGGAAGCAACTTGGATATTAGATTATCTCCTTGCTAGCAACATCCAGGAGGTAAAAAGTTCATAAGTTGATCACTCTATCCTATAGATCTATCCATTTCTTCATTTAGGGCACTTTTGGTCCCAAATATGGTGATTCTTGAGCATGACATGTTCTTAACCAAATAAGTCGTCCTTTCATACCTTATGAGGGGTCTTGAGTCATAAAAATGTGGTCTTGATGCCTAGTTTTTTTTTCTCCATGCATGCTTTAGAAGGTCTTAAGGCATTAAGATGTTGGGATTTTGTGTATTAAGCACTTAATGGACATGCAAAGTCATAAAGTTGGAAACTCTATTGCTCTTAGTGGTATTTTAGCCTTGATCTGAAGTTTGGACGTGAGAGCTTAACACATTAAGCTTTTATTGAAGATTCTGAGTGTACGTCGTGCGTACCTCAGCATACGCCGCACGTACGTGGTCAAACCCCCGACTCCGGTCAAGGAAGGATTACACCCAACGTGGGAGTTGAGTATACCCCGCGTACTCAACTGAGTGAACCAAGTGGACTCCTTGACCCATTGACTTTGACTTTGAGTTTGACCAGGGTTGACCAAGTTTGACTTAAGGTATTTTGGGCATTTGAAGCTATAGTTAAGCCTTGGTCTCTATCTGTTGAATAGGTGACTTGTAGAGTCAGTATTTGGAGCAGTGTATTGTTTAGCTATTCGTCATACTGTGAGGTGAGTTTCCTCACTGTTCTTGTGGGTCGAAGGTACCAACACCAATCCTTTTGTTAGGTATCCTGGTATATAGGATGTTGCTATACAGTAGTGATTTGTAGATCTTCTTGCTAGTCTGTTAACTGATTACATAATTATCTGTTGTTGGATATATGTTATTGTTATGTGCATGTCGACATGGTAAGGTGGGGTTGAGACTGTACTATTTTGTGTTGTAAATCAACAGACTGGGGCATTCCAACTGTAAGGTTATGGGCCAGGGGATTCCAACTGGAAGGTTGTGGGTCATGCGTAATCTAACCAAGAGGTTGTGGACCCGTTATGTATTGGGCATTCCAACTGTAAGGTTATAGGCGGGGGTATTCCAACCGTAAGGTTGTGGGCCATGGGTAATCCAACCAAGAGTTTGTGGACCAGTTATTTGTTTGAGTATATGTTTGTGTGGTGGTATTAAGCTTTGGCTTACAGTTTTAGTTTGTGGTTTTAGGTATTTCTGAGGATCGTGGGAAGGCGAAGGCATGATCGTACACAACTTCTTGTTTTGTCACTAGATCTTGGGGAAAAACTCTGATTTGAATTAATACTTTGAAAACAATGACTATTTTGTAAATAATGATGATGAATGATTGATTTTTAAAAATTTTAAATTTTTGTGATTTTTGAGTGTTATAGAAAATGCATAAACATTGCAAGTTTTTATTTTTCATGTCATTTATTAGATTTTAAATTATCTAGACGGTTATCATACCATGTGGCTATCATGGTGGCAGATGACAGGTCTTACTAGTTGATGTGACGTGCCATGTCAACTTCTTAAACTCATTTAAAAAATTAAATCAAGGGACAACATGAATGTAAAATCCATAATTGAAAAATTATTAAAATACTATGGTTGAACAATTATCGCGACATATAATCATGATAAAAATACGATTTTACAAAAACCTTTCATAAAATTTATCAGAATTTACAAATTGTTTGGTTTTACAACAATAATATCAACAACCATAATAAAGAGAATGATTAAACAATTTGAAGCCTTCGATAAGTCTTCTACAAGCCTTCATTACTAACGCCCCTCTTTTTCCCTAGCTTTTCAACCTGAGTACATAACACGTTTAAAGAGTACATAACACCATTTAAAAACAAATACACAATTCAAAAGACTTATGAGATACATGAGTTTGGAATCAACAAAATATTTCTGAACACTCTTTAAAAACTATGCATAAACATATTTTTAAACTCCCAAGAACATGAAAATTTCTTTCAACTTTCATAATAAATTTAACAAGTTATAACTATTAACTAACATATACTTCATTAATTACCAACTCAAAAACTATGGGGAATCGATACCCCTCTAAAAACATATTTCAAAACATAAACTCACCCGATTATTTTATATACTATGGGGATTCTATAACCCTAGTCGGTCTATAACCAACTTCTACTTATTTAGGAAGAGTTTGACCCTTCGTGATAGTATGGGGTCTATAACCCTCTTGAAAACTACTTTACTAGGTAGGAGGTTAGGATTCCTTCTGATGCTTTTCGGGTATGTCATTTTCTGTTTTCTTCTGGGTTGTTGTCGGTAATTTGTATTGCATTGGAATTTTGCTTGGGTTGGGTAAAAAATATTATGGGTTGATTTTCTGCTATTATCTGGATTATAGTATCAAGTATTATGATATGCCATTCCGTAAGTCGGGAATCTTTGATGAATCTTCAGAGGGTCGTATCTTGTTGAGTGGGTTCAGCGTGTCCCGTTGTTGTTCTAGGTATTTGTCGGGATCACTTCAGGAGTATGGCTTAGAAGACATTTTGTGATTTTTTCAGGGTTAACGGGTTAGTTCTCCAGTGAAGTCAGGGTTCAGTGGTTTTATCATCCATTCGGGAATGGTCTGAGGTTGCCCATGGAAGAACTTTTGAGTTCCAGCACTACCGTTGCTTGGAGAGGAGCGGTAGCAGGAAGATGGTGGTATCAGTTGCGTGATTTGTTTGATCATTGGTGTGGTATAAATGGAAGTGATTGGATTATCATATTGGTTAAGGTTTCGATAGTATTCTTCAGGATTTTAGGAATTGGTGTTGGATTAGTGTCTAAGCCCGTAACTATATTTGGTATCTACTTTACCCAGTTGTGCATGGTCCTTTTGGGTTGCCTTCACCAAATAAACTTGATAGGATGATTTATGGAGAAAGAGGATTAATTATGATTTATTAATTTATTATATGAATAATATATTAAAGGAGAAATCATATTGTTTAATTAATATTAGTCAAGAATTAATTGACGGTTAGTTTTGTGACTAAAAGACATTAATTAAACTTAGGGGAATGAAATTGTAATTATAAGATAATTGCAATTGGGCTATGGATCACCTTGGAACATAGGTTGGACGAATTCTATGGGAAGCCCATAAGGAATTCGTCCAAGAGGTGTTCTAAAGGGAGTCCATGGGCTGCTTGGAGTCTAAGCAGTCAAATTAGGGTTTCCTTTTTTGATAACCTTAATGGTCTCACTATATAAAGACCCCTATGGCCCCAAAAACGTGGTGAACACTTTTGGAAGAACTCTAGGACGTTTTTTGGTGCTCCTCCTCCTTCTCATAAATCATTCTCTTGCTCTTGGTGTTTGTAAACCATTAGAGGAGTGACATTTGTGACTCTAAGCTCCAAGGAAAGAAAATTGAAGAGAGTCAAGCCATTCTACAAGAGGTAATCATCTAGATCTGTTCTTACATGTCAATTTTGAAATTAGTATGCTAGATCTAGGGTTTATAAGTCTTGGATGAATTGCATGTACAATAGAGAAACCTAGATCCAAGCTTTAGGGTTTGCATGACCATATAGCGTGTTCTTTTGTATAAAACCCATCAATGGTATCAAAGACTTGATTGGTTTCTTTTGTATTTGATGTTTACATGTTCATCCATTGCTTGAAAAATCGATTTCTGCCCTCTGCCCATTTGAACTCGGCGAGTCACTTGTTGGACTCGACAAAGGGAAAATCGGGATTTTTGCTATTTTTGCTGAAGGATAATTACCAAAAACGTTTTTCATCAATGAAATCCGAATTTTATCTATATTTGGTGATTATCCTTACCAAAATAGAAGATAATTGTCAAAATTAAGATAATTACCCGTTTTATAAGACAAATATTAATTATTTGTAATTTTGTTTTTGAATTATCTAGTAAGAAATTGAATTAGGTCAAATTTAGATAATTACCAATTATTTGATTAATTTTAATTATTTTGCGATTTGATCTAGATAGTTTTGATAAGTTTCAAAACTTTCCCTCAAGTTTTAGAATTTAAATTTTTTGATTAAAAGTTTAATTTTGAAATATTTAAATTCTAAACCCTAATGATTTGAAATGTTTCAAAACTTGCCCTCAAGTTTTGGAATTTAAATTTTAATTAAAAGTTTAATTTTAAAATGTCAAATTCTAAAACCCTAATTTTTGAAAAAGATCAAATTGCATCCTTATGATTTTATTAAATTAATTAGGTGTATAATTAAAAGAGGGTTAATAAATCCATAATGATATTGTTTACATTTAATTAAACTAAAAGTGTAAGTCTTACCCATCTCACTCTTGACTAGTGGAGGGTCGTTAGCCGAACGGGTAGGATAGGGCAAACCCTTTCCATTAAAAGTATAATGAATTATAAAGTAACTAAATGTTTTTACAAAATTCCCAATCTTAGTTACTTTAGGCAAAAGTGAATTTGATGCAATTCCATGAAATTACACTTTGTACCCTTGCTAAGACATTAGTGGAGCATGTGTGATTAAATGGCACACTAATTGGGTTTTAAGCAAAGGTAGCAAAGGGTGATTCGATGTTTGTCATAGTTCGGTGGAGCGTATATGGTTAACCGGCACATCGAATTGGTGACTGTAACAGTGGGGGCACCATGTAAGTTTGCACGGTTATTCACACCATGTTTTGTGATCCTCGGCATCCTAGTCATAAATCGAGGGGAATATCGAGATTTAAACATGTCATTGAAAAGTTCAATGAATCTCAAAGGATCTAGGAGTTTTCAATACATTTAAAACTAATTCTCTTTTTCGTTTTTCATGGTGGAAAATTAGTGAATCGTTATTCACTTACCTTCAAATGTTCTGCAATTTGGGTTACGTCGTCTCTCTCCCAAGTTGTAGAGTATTACGTTGGGTCCTAGCCTTAATATCTCATTTGGGTGTTTTATTAAGGACTCAATCAATCAACTAACTTGAATTTTCTCTCATTTTGTAAATGTCAAAGTATGACAAATATGGTCTTCCCAAATCCTTTGGAACAAGCTTTCCACATGAAGATGATATTCCACGATTCGATCGAGGAACAAGAGATCATATTTCACTTCCTCCACCTCCTCCTATTGTTCTCCCTAACCCACAAGTTCAAAGGCTTGAAAAGTTCAAGCTCACTCAAGCCCTGTTGGCGATGAAACATGAAGATGGAAAACCCGTGTGCTCACATCCTAGGGATGAAATCACACATCGATAGGTTGATAATGTTGGGTGCAACTTTCCCAAAGAAGTTGGTTGTAGACTGGGTTCTTCAGTCACTCCCTGAATCATATAATCAGTTCATAAGAGAGTATTATATGATGGATCTTCACGCAACCCTCATTGACCTAACTTACATGCTTATTGCTGCTGAATCAGAAATGATTTGGCAAAGTAATGGAGCATATTTGTCTGGTAATTCAACCAACCATGCTTCTGTGGTCACTCCAAAAGAAGCCACATGTTTCTGCTGCCAAGCGAAGGGGCGTTGGATACGAAACTACCCCGATCACCCGAGGAATCTAAAATATGGGAGAGTCAAGGAGTATGGATCTACTTCAGGTAAAATCCACTATCTAACTCCATTAAGTTCCTATTCATTTATTCTTAATACATGATGTGATAAGATTAAATTTGGATGTTTTTGCAGGATCAGAGAAAAGAGAGGAAGCTTGATGAAAGAGCGAGATGAGTCTGATCACGAAGAAATGGATTACGATCACATGGATTCAAAGATCATATTTTGAGCTTAGGAAGTTATGATAGATTTGTTAGGAATGTTTGATTACATAGTTTTTCAGTTGATTTTGCATTGTAAGGACATGTTTTCCGTTGATTTTATGAATAAAATATTTTTTTTGGTTTGTCTTATATATATATATATATATATATATATATATATATATATATATATATATATATATATATATCCTTGCAATGAAATCGTTTTGAAAAATTGGTGTTTGTGTATTTCTATAAATGGATGTGATTCTTAGTTATGTTATTTATGGAAGTGGCGAATTTCTCTAAGTAAGGAAATATTCCCATTGCCCAAATTTCAACTGGATAGAAGCTTGGAATCATATGATTAAAGTCATGTGATGTATGGAAATCTTAGTACTTAGAAAATTTAAGACTAATTCCTTGACAAAGAGTCAAGTGAAGGACTAGAAGATTGGGTCCACAATGTTGTGCACTAGTTGAGTCCATCATAAATATCAACAAGATTATTCATCATATTTATTAAAATATTAGTGAATCTGATCATGCTTATAGGATTAAGCATGGTTATGAATCATTGAAAAGTGTTAATAAATGACAGAACGAATAAGAAGAATCAATGAAGGCCGAAAGATAAAAGGTATTCCAATATAAGAAGAAGGGAGAGTACTTTTGTATCATGTTTACGATCGTCTTAATGATTAAGAACCATATCAGAATTCATCCTCTAAGGACACCTTAGTGCACTAGTTTGGCTAAGAAGAGGAATTGAGAATTGTTGTAGTGGTTAAGTCAATAAGATGTATCGTACTTCGTTTCAAAATCAAGTCTTAGAGTCATACTCCAAGATTGTGACTTGAGTGACATAATCTTAAGTAGGAATGTTCTTACACTTGCACATTTTGGTAAGTTGTGATTTCTTGAATAAGACAAAGACCAACTAGTACCAAATTGCGTGTAGGTTTTGTCTTGATATAGACACACACTAACTCTTGGATATTTGTTTTGTCAAGAAGTGTTTCTTGATAAGAGAATCTAATATGTCAAGAGGTTAGTGGGAGTCTAAAGATCTTGAAAAGTTTCAAGAACAAATCAAGAAGTAAACCTATTAAACGCTAGCACACGACTTAAGGTTTATAACCTATCGTGTTGACAATGTTTTATTTCTATGTCATTCCAGTAAAGTTACTTATACATATGAGTTGTACGAGTTCTCAATTGACTGGATAAGGGAAAACACCTTGTTCAATGAAAGTACATTGACTGGAAAAGTGAGCTGCTAAATAACTTGGAAGCAATGGTGGGACCCTTGATGGCAAGAAATTAAGAATGAACAAGTTCTGTCCATAAGAGTTTGAATTTGTCACAAACATTATCTTATGATTATGCTTATGACAAATTTGCATGGATGGGAACACATGCACCATAAAATCCAAGTGTCATTAGGTTTATCTCCTTCACGAAAATGATTGTGAGGAAACGCTTTCACTAAGATATATTTTAAGGAGATAGCGATTATGTAAATTGCATTATCAAATTCGATTATGATAACGACATCCTTCTTCATAGTTCGAATTGTGAGATTTGGCAATTAGTTTGAACATTTGGGACTTAGTAATATATGATCTGAATTAGTTTTAGCACACATGTGAGTTGTATAAGGAAAGGCGTGTGAGTTTGAGAAGCTTAGATAAAAGGCTTATTGAAGCACATCGTATTGGAAATATGAACTTTGGAAGTCAATAAGTATTGTCTTCTAGAAGTCCAACTGTTTTCTGAATACGTGTCAAAACTAGTGGGGGTATAAATGTTATGTTGGAATGGATATAATCATCATGTTAGTGGGAGCATGATTATTATTATTTTAAGTATTGCAAGTTGGCAATATTAATTATAGAAAAACAAAAGTTTCACTTTGCAAAGTTGCAGTGGTTGAAAAGTTGTTTTTGCTATAATTAAAGGAGATAATGTTGTACTTCGTTTCCAATCTAAAAGCTTAGATCGAGAAATTTTAATTGAATTTAGTCGAGGATATATTTATTATTTGCATTCTCAAAGTTCGATTATGATTACGACATCCCTCTTCATAGTTCGAATTTAGTCTAACCATCGGGTATATGATCGATTTCATATGCTATAATATTCGACCGTTCTAAAAAATTTCCAAATGCCTAGGGCATTTAGAGGGGAAAAGGGAATAGAACTGGATTTGACTAAAGTAATTCAACAACTGTCAAGGACAATGTAATGATTGGTCGCTTGCGGACAATTGGAAGTATAGTCATAGATAGACCATATTGGCATTATTATGAATAGATAAGATTCTATTTAGAATGAGTTGTCATATGGCAAATATGAAAATTTTTCCTTATTGGGAGTTGGACGTTAAGAATCTATGTCTAGATTAGAAACTTCTATGCAAGAAGGATGTTCAAAGGAATGTACTTTTAATGTGAGACTTCATGACTATGGAATTGTCTTGTAACAATCTCCAATAGAGAACTTTGTAATTTCATTGGAAAAGTCTTGGTGATTTTGGCGCTCTGATATTACGAAAGGACTATTGCATAAAATGTTAGAATCTAACATATTCTAATAGTGGTGAGAATTTTGTATTCTTACACTAATTGATTAGGATTAGGAACTGTGAAATGAGCATCATTGGAAATGTGTTCATTTGATCTATTTTACAAAGTTAGGACTATAGGAAAATATAGTGTGCATGCTAAGAGCATGGGACAACTGTTGTTATGATTCAAGTAAGAAGTTGATTAACCGAAACAACAAATAATGAATAATCAATATGGTGATTAAATAAAAGGTGTTTTATTTTTACTCAAAATTTTGGGGCCATATGGGATTAGTATTATTCTTGTGTTTCACTTTGCATGTTTTGACTTCCCGAATAATAAGATTATTCAAACCCTCCACAGTCGCTCATACTTTGGAAGTAAGTATGAAAGAAGATTGTCATGGGTTTGTCTGTAGGTTGACTAAAGCATTTAGACATAGCACAAGTTTGCTGCAGAGCTCATGAGTTCTGCTCTAAGATTAAAGTATTGGATTAAACCCACGCTCACTTGGATCGCTTCATGGATTTTATCACGAGTGATTGGTGAGACGGTAATATTTTATATTCTTGAAACCAAGATGTGTGAGTTGTATCTTGCTAGTTGGTTACACATTGATAATATGTAAATGCACCAGTAACTTGGTGTTATAAAACGTATTGTTATGTGTGATTCGATGAGTGAGTACAAGCGAACATTGAGTCGAAGTTTATCCATTCCTTTTACCCAAAGTGGGATAAAAGCGATATCTATGGGCCCCTCGATGATTTAGTGATGACACCCTAAACGCTTGGCCAAGTCGGGACTAAGTTGGTGTGTTCAATTGTGGTCTTTTCTCAGTCATCATAAATCGAAAATCGGGAAAAAACACATGAATGAAGAGTATGATTAAAATCCATGTCTCAGTTCATACAATATCTAAAGGACAGGTTGCTGATAAGATCATAGTTCGACAACGTCTTTGAGAGCTACGATTGCTAATCGGATTGTACTTACATGATAGTTACTAGACTTATCCAAGTGGGAGACTATTGGATTAGTGTCTAAGCCCGTAAATATATTTGGTATGTACTTGACCCGGTTGTGCATGGTCCTTTTGGGTTGCCTTCACCAAAGCAACTTGATAGAATGATTTATAGAGAAAGAGGATTAATTATGATTTATTAATATATTATATAAATAATATATTAAAGGAGAAATCATATTGTTTAATTAATATTAGTCAAGAATTAATTGATAGTTAGTTTTGTGACTAAAAGACATTAATTAAACTTAAGGGACTGAATTGTAATTATAAGATAATTGCAATTGGGCTATGGATCACTTTGGAATATAGGTTGTACAAATTCTATGGGAAGCCTATAAGGAATTCGTCCAAAGGGTGTTCTAAAGGGAGTCCATGGGTTGCTTGGAGTCTAAGCAGTCAAATTAGGGTTTCCTTGTTTGATAACCTTAATGGCCTCACTATATAAAGACCCCTATGGCCCCAAAAACATGGTGAACTCTTTTGGAAGAACCCTAGGACGTTTTTGGTGCTCCTCCTCGTTCTCATAAATCATTATCTTGCTCTTGGTGTTTGTAAACCATTAGAGGAGTGACATTTGTGTAACATCCCAAAATTTAAGACCAAAAATTTTGTTTTAATTAAGTTATTATATAAAACCAACAGTATAAAAACATTCATATTAATATCTCATGTCAAACCAAAGTGTCAATAATCAAAACATATTATCACAAAACCAAATCAGAGTGTAATCCCAAAGATCTCATGTGCGGAAAACATAGTGTGATGCACTGCGATCGAGCAGGCTCCTTTCCTTGAAAACAAGGTACCTGAAACCAAAACTGAAAACCGTAAGCACGAAACTTAGTGAGTTTCCCAGATACCACATACCATACATACCAACTGGTCCATATATTCCATACATAACCAAGATATCCATAATGAAGTAAGGTGCTATGTGCCAAACATAGTCTTACTAAGGTGTTATGTGCCACACATAGTCTTGCGGTTATGCCACGGGCCGAACGTGGTCTTCCTGGTCAATCCTGGGGCCACTCCCTCGGTCTTACAGACAAGTGCCAAGGGCCACCCCTGGTCTTCCATGCAAGCATCACCAAGACAATTATACATACTACTCTACTAGGAAACTCAACATATAGTGTGCCAGGAGCCACCTCCCGGTCTTTCATACATAATAGCATACAGTGCGCCAGGGGCCACCTCCTGGTCTTTCATACATAATAGCATACAGTACGCCAGGATCCACCTCCTGGTCTTTCATATATATTGCCTAGGGCTAACCCTCGGGTCTTCCTACCAAACGTAATAACATATTGTGTGCCAAGAGCCGTCTCCTGGTCTTTCACACGTAATGCCTAGGGCTAACCCCTAGGTTTTCTTATCATACATAAACTAAATGGGTTGGCATTGTGGCCGTAGACCCATACAAACAGTGAGGAGACTCACCTTGAACTGCTGAAATTGCTGATAACCCTCTGGCTGCTATCCACAACTCTCCGAACTGCTGCTCCTCTAGCTCCCCAAGCTACCAATACCAAAAATATCAACACTTAGCCTAACTGTCCTCAAGAAGCCAACTTAGTCAGCTTTGGCTAAAGTCCTGGTCAAAGTCAACATTCCAGTTGACTCGACTCGTCGAGTTGTTCTACCAATTCGCTGAGTCCATGCTCCTCAAGTCCCACAAGAACCCTGACTTCACTCGTCGAGTCTAGCGAGAACTCAACGAGATTTCCTTCATCTAACACTTCGGGACTATCTTCAACCGACTCGCCGAGTTCATCCTTGAACTCATCGAGTTCATCTTCATAACTAAGAAGATTGCCTTGGACTCGCCGAGTTCCTCTTCAACTCGTTGAGTACTATGACCTTCAGGTCCATTACAAACCCAGGCTGGTTGAATCCTTTACTAACTCCACTCACTTATCCGAATCACAAACAGAAGGGTTTGGGTTTGCGACCCGACTTGCCGAGTCCATGAACTAACTCGTCGAGTCCACCTTGTGACATCTCCATTCTACCGATTACAGTCCATTCCAACACCTTTAACCCATAGATCTGGACTTCTAATGCCAGCATTGCACGTAAAGTTGCTAATTTTACGTGCATGCAAGGTGCTATGGAGCTAAAACTCCTAATCCAAGCTAAAATTAAGGTCTAGGACATGAAATGGAGCCATAGTTGGATAAAGCTATGCACTCAGAGCTCCTCAAGCTCAGAAATGCCCAGATCTGCAGTCCTTTTCGTCCTCAAATGCCGAATACTCATATTGGCCTTGGAAATGACCTAAAAAGAGGGAAAATACAAGCTAGAAAGGGAATCTAGATGATTAACAACCAAGGTTTAAGCTTTATACCTCCAAATGATCTGCAATGCTACCCCAACTCTGGATCTATAGCTTTTTCTTGCACCACCAAGGTCCTTCTTCCTTCTCCAAGCTTCAATTCACTCTTAAGGCAAGAACTAGCTCAACAATGGAGTTGGGTGGCTAGGGTTTGGATTTCTGGACCAGAGAGGCCACAAATGAAACCCTAGGGAGGAGAATAGGATGCTTAAATAGGGCACCAAGTCCCGAAATTAGGATTTCCAAACCCAGACCAGACTCGTCGAGTCCACTGCCGACTCACCGAGTTGGTCACTTAATCTGCGACACGGAACCCACTCTGACTCGTCGAGTTCCTCCTTAGACTCGATGATTTGACCCCTTAAACTTAGGGTTTTCTTTCCTTTCCAGGTCTTCTGGATTCTGGGTGTTACAGTTTGTGACTCTAAGCTCCAAGGAAAAAAGATTGAAGAGATTCAAGTCATTCTACAGGAGGTAATCATCTAGATTTGTTCTTACATGACAATTTCGAAATTAGTATGCTAGATAGGGTTTATAAGTCTTGGATGAATTGCATGTATAATAGAGAAACCTAGATCCAAGCTTTAGGGTTTGCATGAGCACATAGCGTGTTCTTTTGTATAAAACCCATCAATTAGGTGATCATTTAGTTTGGCTAACGATAGAACGTTAGTATTGATAAGCACATATCATAGACAGTTCATGCTATATAAGGTTTGTGGGTTAGGAATCCATCGGATTTAAGGGATGAGAGAACTTTGTCGAATCCAAGTGGGGGAGAAATGATCAGGTTCTTCCAGAAGTCAGGAAAGGTGTGAACTAGGGCAAGTTTCACATCTTGACCAGAATGAGAGATGGCTCAAGTGGCCGTTTATATTGAGGTGGTAAAAGTAGGAGTTCAGGAAACTTCCAACCGCTGGTCGGCGTATTCCTTATTATGCATAACAGGCTTGTGGTTTAGCTTAGGTTGAGGGCTTCAGAATTCGAAGTACAACCCGAGCACCTGATTGGGTGCAGGTTTTGGCTCAAGGTGAGTGGGGTGTGATGATTAGGGTGTGGCTAGGCCATGGGTGATAACTGTGGTTGGATTGAAGTGTTATAAGACTATGATGGGATTCTAAAATTCACTAGGCTGAAGTAGATAAACGTTGGGGTGGTCGTGAGTGAAAAAGGGGAATCAGTTGTACCTTGGGCACATTGACCATGATTGTCGAGGAGTATTTCTCTGTTATGGGTTGAGGACCATTGGGGTCTGAGGCGGAGTCAGGCTTGTGTACCTCTAGGCGGGTGGGACTCGTGATTAAGGATGCTCCGTGGTTTAGCTGGGTGGGACCCGTGGGCGAGGCCCATATGATTATAGCAATGCAAGTGGGACCTGGTAGCGACCGTTGGGTCCAAATTTTGGATCTTGAGTTGCAGTATTAAGTGGATGGTGAGTGTGTGACGCAGAGGGGTTTATAGGCTGGGTAGCCTTGTTATTTGGACTCTTGGGAACCTGGTGGTTGGACCAGGTGCGAGTGATGTGTATATAAATGCACTAGTTTTAATCCTACTTTTAATATATAATTAGATACACAAAGGCAGTGGACCTGTCAATTGGTGGTATAGTTGTATAACTAGGGTATCGAACACAGGGAAAGGTAATTAAACTAATGACTAGAATTAACTAAAACAAGTAATAAAAGTAAAAGGTTTTCTCTAGTTTTGCAAGACTAGAAACTTTAACACATTAACTAACACGCGGTTTAATTAACTAACAGCTAAAAAAAACAAGTAAAAACCAACTAAATTCAATGATAAAAGGCTTCTGTTTAGGTTCGATTCATTTACTCCTATGGTTGATTTTATGGCAAGTGCAATGGATTAATTGTTATTGGCTACCGATTAAAGTGATTAGATTCACATTCGCTATTACCAATCCTTAGAAAATAAATTAATTTAAGCAGTGATCAAGTGATTAAACTAATGAATTTCCTAGTTAATTTGTTTGGATTAAATAAGACTTGTAATTAGCTAATCAAATTATTAATTCAATTAACTTCTTGTTGATGGTTTATCACACAAGCTCACACATTAATTTACCCATTCTCTAGTTAATCCTAGTTTTACATTCGCTATTCCTAGGCACATAATAATGTTTTCACATAAATCACATGAGGTAAGCAATTAAGAGTTGTCCATACAGCTTAATTACTTATCAATTAACAGAAAATAGTTATGGTTAATGCATAAGGTTCTTTAACAAGCTTAATGAAACATAATTCACCAATAAATAATTAATCCAACCATAAATCAATCCATAGTTGTAAATTTATCTACCCTAAACAGAAACTATAAGGTTTTAGCTCATAATTATAGTAGAGAATAATCAAAAAACGAAGTTTAATAGAAACTATAAGGTTCTATTAAAGAATAAAGTAAAGAGTAAGAGAATAATCAATCCATAGTTGTAAATTTATCTACCCTAAATAGAAACTATAAGGTTCTATTAAAGAATAAAGTAAAGAGTAAAACTTGTGTTGCCTTAAATCTCCTTAGAATTGAAGGTTAGGGTTTCTCTCACGATTTCCAGAGCTTCAGCTGCCTTCCTAGTCGCAAAATACTTCCCAAGGATTCCAGCCAGAGGTTTTAATTCGACAATTTGGCTTCTATTTATAGTTTTCACAAAACAGGGGCTACTCGCTGAGTAAATAACCAACTCGCCGAGTCCCCTTTAAGAGTCCGTATACGACAAGTACTTTGTATTTTTGCTTCGCGAACCTTCGTGGGGACTCGTCGAGTAGTCGATGCAACTCGCCGAGTCCTTCAAGATTTTAACTCTTTTCTTCTTTTTTCTTCTTTCTTCAATTCTTGAGTTCCCGATCGTATTTCCCGCTTCCTTTTGCTTCCGATCTCATCTTTTAGAATGAAAATACAATTTAAACATAATTAAGTACCTTTTGTCCATAAATTGCAATAAATTAGATAGAAAATAATAAAATTCTAATCGAAATATATAGCTAACTATGCACATATCAGCGAGATTGGTCGTCTCAGCGATGGTTGGGAACTTTTATATCTCGGTCTAGAAATGGGTTGTCATTATCAGAAGGTCTTGGGTGATATGCAAGTGTAGATGTGTGGATCTTGGGTAATGAGTTAAGCATTGGGTTAGTTTTGGTTGAAATCTCGAGTCGGGAATTGCAAGTGTTTTGTGCGGGATTTTCATTTCAGTGGAATAAGGATTGGTGTATTTATATGTTGAGGCATCGGTCAAAGGGTTCAAGGGTAATGAATGGATTCAGCTTTGATGATAGATCAGGCTCTCATGATTGTGTATTGGATTGGTTTTATTGGTGAAGGGCATCTAGATAAATCGGGACAGTCTTATTGTTTTGGAGCTTGTGTGTGGAGTAGCTTGTTATTTAGAGAAGATGTTAGGTTACTTTAAAGTTGGGATTGTATAATCTCAAAGTAAATGATTTGAAACCTGTTGCGCAGCTCTCATCTGAGTCTAACCATTACACGGATAAGTCTCCTACTCGAAGGATTATTTGAGCCTCCGGTCAAGTATAAGTATCATGTTAGGAAAATTGGTCTGTGGTTATGTCTTTTATTGGGAATATCAAGTATCAGAAGTTGAGTAGTAAGTTGGGAAATTAAGTGGGATAGATTCAACAATGGTTCAGTATGGACGGTCTGTCATGGAGTCAGACCATCTCGAGACTTCAGGTCTCAGTATGAGTAGATATGGTTATTTTGCAAGGGGTTATTTTCAGGAAGTGAAAGGATCGTTCATATGCGGGTTGGGGAGCCCTGCGAGGGTTGGTTTCGGTTGCCTTAGGGAAGACTAGGGTATGCTCGAGGTGTTGGTCATTTTTCTCAGGTTGTTTGGCATGTCGAGAATGGTAAGGAATGATTTCGAGGACGAAATCTGATTTAAGTGAGGGAGAGTTGTAACACCCTATTTCAAATCGTTTTCATTTCGTAGTGGTGATCAAGGATTGGGTATCAACAGGTTTAGAATCCTTCAATAAGTTAGTTTTGGGCTCATTTGGAGGTGGATGATGTATATTTTATGATTTGGGTATTCGGTTGGTGTTTGGAGTAAAAGGGGTATTTCGGTAATTTTTCAGATTGGGGTTCTAAGGAAATAGATGTTTGATCGGGATATGGTAAGGCGGGTACGAGTTGATTAAATCATAGAGTTTCTCGTTACCTTTTCGCGGATATATGGATCGTTGTAATCGGATGTGTATCGAAGAAGTTTTGGTCTTTAGAATGTTTAAGGTTTAAAGGGAAGTCCGAGTACACTGGGCGTACCTGGAAAGTACGCGGGGGGTACAGGTGCGAAGGTTGGTACGTAAGGTGTAGTGTAGGGTACACTGGACATACGAGGGTTAGAGGAAAACCTTAATATTAGGTATTGGACCCTATATAAGCACATTTAGTCCTTAAGGTTGGCCTCTTTACCAACCTCTAAGTCCTCAAAACCCTAGAAATCGATCTTTAACCTTCATGATGGTATTTTGAGCTCATGGTGTCCATTTTTTGTGTGGTTGGTCCCTTTCCAAGAAGATGGAGTTTGGTGGAAGAATGGGGATTAAAGAAGAGCTTATGGATCTGGATTATGGGCTTCATTTCCAAATTGTTTGAGGTAAAAAGCTATGAACTTGATCATGGATGTCTTAGATCTAGCATGTATGAGTTTTTGGTTCATTTTGGCCCCAATAGTAAGATCTAGTAGTTTGGTACCACTCCAGGAGCTATGAGTTGCCACTCTTGATGTTTCTGGGGTTCTTGATGCATAAAGTTGCCTCCTTTAAGGTTTGGAATCCCCCATGTTTGAGTTGGTGTCCGTTTGGTGAAATTTTAATGCTTTAAGTTGATGTTGGGTTCTTTTGAGGCATGCAAAGTTATCAAGTCAATGACTTTATGGGTCTAGACGTCCTTTAAGAAGTAGATCTATGGTTTGGACTCCTGATCTTGAGCATTAAGTGATTAATAGAGCAAAATTGGCTTAATAGAGGATTATGTTGCGCGTACAAGTCTGTACGTGCAATGTACAAGCCATCAAGCGTATACACGCAACGTACAGTTGAGTACGCCCTATGAACTCAATCAGAATGGGTTTCACATCTTTGGGTCATTTCATGGACCTAGTTTCTTTAGTTCTTAGTAGGTCATCTGAAAGTGGGCTTGTAACGACCCAAAAATCACTACTAAAAATTTCTTTTAAATCATTACTAAAACCATATTTATAAAAACGTATCATAAGTCATAACATAATTTTCGAGTATTAAATTCAAAACATAATCTCATTATCAGAGTAAAACATTCCCCAGGCTAACTGACTATGGTGTGTGAACTGTAACCTCTCCGAGCTCCTCTTTTGAAAACTGAGTACCTGAAACCAAAACTGAAAACCGTAAGCACGAAGCTTAGTGAGCTCCCCCAAACTACCACATACCATACAACATATAAAGCACTAATTGGGCCTTGCCCACTGCATCGGACCGATGTACGGACTAACTGGGACCTTGTCCCCTGCATCGGACCGAAGTCCGGACTCACTGGGGCCTTTCCCCCTGCATCGTACCGAAGTCCGTAAACTGACTGGGACCTTGTCCCCTGCATCGGACCGAAGTCCGGACTAACCGGGGCCTTGCCCCCTGCATCGGACCGAAGTCCAGAAACTGACTGGGACCTTGGCCCCTGCATCGGACCGAAGTCCGGACTAACTGCATCGGACTAAAGTCCAGAACTAACTGAACAAAGCATAACATAAACATATCAACTAACATGAACACACATATACTGCATACTGCATCGAGCCGTGACCCGGAACACATAACACATAAATCCTGTCTGAGCCACGAAGGCATCAAACATACTAACTATTGCATCGGACCGAAGTCCGGAAACTACTGCTAGCTAAACGGGCCGACATTGTGACCTTAGACCCGTTCATACTAGAAGGAAACTCACCTCGAAATGCTGACTGCTGAAAGCTCGAGTGAAAGATCCCCGAATGCTGTCTCGGCTGCTCTCCGGCTATCATGACAAGTCAAACACTAAATCAAAAGGGGAATCTTTTGATGGGTAAAATGACTATTTTACCCCTACTATGGTGTGGGTCATAACCAAGGCCCAAAACCTTTAATTCTTCTAAGCCCATCCATGGCCCCACTAAAGGCCCACTAATGGCCCAATTTGCTCCTTTGGGCCCAAATCCCTTTATTGGACCTTACTCAAGCCCACTGCTAAATCCTTGATCCTTAGCAACTGAATTCTGATGGCCTAATAAGGCCCAAGGACCCAAGTCTCAACTCAGCCCACACCGAGGCCCAAAATGCAATAAGCCCAACTGACTGCGTTACGCGGGGCGTACTCTAATGTACGCTTAGCGTACTGGCCTGCTAGAGAGTACGCGGGGCGTACCTGCAATTACGCTCGACGTACTCATTCTGTTAAGACACTTTTCACTTAAGTGCTTAATACTCCGACTCAAGAGCCATAAACTTAGATCTAGGTCTTATTCCATGCCCTAATCCATAAAGTTGCTTACTTTATGGCTTCCATGACTTACATAAGTCCCAAATCCAAAACCCATGACTAATTCCATGAAAGAAGGTCTTAACTCATGCATGAACTCATTTGGACCATAAAGATCGGAACTTTAATGCTTATGGGACTCATATGACTCTAAGGGAGGCAACCCTGGTCCTAGAAACGGGCTTAAGTCATAAAGTCCCAATCTTGGGACCAAAAAGGTCCATAAACTTGTACTAAAGAGATCTAAGAGGTTAATCATCAAGCTCAAGACTTTTTACCTTGCAAAGGTCCGAAATGAAGCACTTATCCCAGATCTACAAGCTCTAGCTTCAAAGGTTCCTCCTTGCCAACCTTCTTCTCTTGCTTCCAAGCTTTAATCCACCAAAATGGGTTCTCCAAGGTCAAGATCTCATAAAATGAAAGTAGGGACGTTCTAGGGTTTCTTCTGAGGTTGAGGAGGCTCATATAAGGGTTGGGGTTGGAACCATAATGTCCTTTATATAGTGTTCAATCCGAAATTAGGGTTTCATAACTTTTAGCGTATGCTGGGCGTACGCCTTGGACATCCGCGACCAAGCCGCCTCATTACGCTGGGCGTAACCCAACTTACGTTGGGTGTACCCACGCGTGTTCCAAACATGCATGAATGGTCTTCTATGCAAACTTTTCTCTTTAAGGGCCATTCTTGCCAAATCTTCAAAGTGTCATAACTCCTTCATTCTAGATCCGATTCCGACGAACTTTATATCCATGGAAAGGTGACGAGAAACTCTACGTTTCTAACAACACAACCCGGCCCGAAAACTTCTCGAATAATAACTTCAAATTAATAAAGGACTAAAACGCCCCTGGCCTTGGCCTCTGAAATTCCATAAACGAATATTTTAGAACCGGGCGTTACAGGGCTTTTGGACTAAGGAAATTAATGGGCTTTAGGGAAATGACCATTGGAGGGTTTTGGGCCTAATTTGGAAAATTAGGCCGTAAGTGGGCCCTGGAAGATTAGTTAGTATTGGGCCTTTTATATTGTGGATTTGGGTCTTAGTCATGGATCAAATTAAACCAGGGGTAAAATGGTCATTTTACCCCAAGTATGGTGTATTGGATATTGATTTGATATTCACAGTTCAAGGAATCTGTCAGCCAGCAACCAAAGATTGTATGTGTGTTCCGGCAGTGCGAGGTGAGTCTCCTCACTGGGTTTAGCGGTTCGAAGGCACCAATATCGGCTCATGGTTTATGTTAGGATGTTATATTCCTGTTCGACACTTGCGCGCATTATATGATGATATGTTTACCGGGCAAGGCCCGATGCCAGGTGAGGCCTGAGGAGAATATCGTATGTTAATTATCGGTATGTGTCTTATAATTACCGGACGACGCCCGGTGACTGTATGGTATGCTATAGTCTTTGTGATTATTGCATGTGCTAGTATGGATATATGTCTATATGATTATATGGTTATATGGTAATGTGTGTATCGGGCGGGGCTCGATGACGGGCGAGGCCCGATGACTGGAAGATATGCTAGTGTTTATGATCATCTATATGTTAGCATGATTATTTGATATTTTGTATGTGTCTAGTGGGACAGGCCCAATGATAAGCGAGGCCTGAGAATAACAGATCTGTAATCCGAGTAGGGCTCCATGTCGGGTGGGGCCCGAGGCTGAGTGGAACTCGAGACCGGGCGAGGCCCAGTAGTGTGTGGGGGCCCAGTATGTGATTTATTTATGTGTGGTATGTGGTATCTTGGAGAACTCACTAAGCTTTGTGCTTACGATGTTCAGTTTATGTTTCAGGTACTTCGGTTTTCAATGGAAGAGCTCAGGATGGTTGTAGGGGACACACCACATGTTTCCGCATCTGTTATTTACTCTGATTCGATGATGTTTTACTAAATCTTGGTATCAACTTTTTATTAATTCAAATATGAAATTTTATGTTATTATTTTTGGGACATTACATCAAGACACTAGCACGCATGCATTTTCATAAAACATGCATTTTTTTCAAAATGTGAATACATCTAACTTGTTTATAAAAACATGGCATGCTATGATTATAAAACATTACTGCTAATCATGATATTTTTAACACTTTTCCATAAAATGTCATGATGTCAACTATAACTTTATTGCTATGAAAACTTGCTATCATAAAGATTCAAGTGTTAAAATACTTGACATCGCACATAGTCATATAGATAAATAAGCTTTGTTATGTACTAAAAATAATTCTACATGTACTTTTTGGATTAAGGTGTCTAAGCCAATAAATAAACTGCTACATTCTTGTAATTAGAAACAAAATCCTTTTGGGTTGCCCTCCAAATAGAATTTGATTAGAATGACATTTATAGAGAGATGATGATTTATTAGATTATTATATTGATTAATAGACTAATTGGAAATTTTGAGGAAATGATTTATTAATATATTATATCATTAATATGTTAATTGGTAAATGAAAATTGATTTGTTAATTTATGTGATTAATAAATTAATATGAAATAAATTAAAATTAATTGATTATTAATTAGAATTAATCTGGAATTAATTCGGGATTAATTGGAATTAATTAAAGGTCTAAGGGTTGAATTATAATTGTTTATAGTTGAGCGAGAAATGAGTATTCTAGAACCCAAATAGGTGGTGAATGAAATTAGGAGAGATTCTAGAGTTTCTAGAATTCTAGGGTTTCCAGAAGCCTCCTGGTAGTAAATAAGAAAAACATTTGAATTTTGATTAAATCAATTATTTAATTATTCAAATCTTGTTTTGTCATTAAGTTACCTAAACTATAAATAGGATCCCTTGGGACCTCAAATTCGTTCATACTTTTCCAAAAAGGATAATTTAGCCGAAATTATCCTATCTCCTCTCTCCTCTTGTTTTCTAGTTCTAGGGTTTGGGTGTGAGCTATTAGAGACATCACCTTTTGGTGTTAAGCTTTCCAAGACCTACACTACAAGGAGATTAGAATGATTTGTTTACTACAACAAATCAAGAGGTATGTAACTCTACACTTATTAATTTCGAATTACACTAGGGTTATGCTAGGTTTAATTGTTCATTGTATGTTGCTATCAAGGTGTACGAATAGATCTTTTATAGGATGCATGTACCATATTAAGTGTTAATTATTTTTTGCATTGTATAATTTTGTTTTCTATCAAATCCATCAGTGATATCAGAGCTTAGGCTTGTCAAAAATTGATTGCACATGAGTTGAATCGAACTAAACTTTTTTTTTTGGTAAAATACTGATCTCACGACGTTAGCACAATTTTTTTCCAGATTTTTGGTAATTATCTTCCTAATTTGATTTATGATGTTATTTTTGGTAATTATCAAATTTATTCTGTTAGATTCTGAATTTTGAATGTCTTATGTGATAATCCTTAAAACCCTAAATATTATGAGATATCATTATTTGATAATTTTTAATTAGTTATATTAAACTGAATTATCTCTTATTAATTTAATAATTATTTAATAGTAATGTAATTAAAAGATAATTATAAATTCATAATATGTTTAAATTGATTATTTAATTATATGATAATCTAAATAATTAATATTTAAACCTCATATTTTGAAAAGATTTAAAATACACCTTATACTATATATGATTAAAAGTTTAATGTATTATATGTATAAGACAAATCAGACAAATCATTAGTAGGCTTCATTCACGAAGCCATACTCTAGGGGGGTATAACGAAATGACCTATAAAATGACCGTTGAATGGTTCATTAGCCGAACGGGTTTGATAGGACATAACCTCTAAAAGTATGATACTGCAAATTAACTAAACCTTTTAAAAATTCCACTCTAGTTACTTTAGGAAAAAATGTGAAATTGTATGCTAATCCATGAAAACGCACATCGTTTCCTTATGAGTCGTTAGTGGAGCGTGTGTAGTTAACCAATTGTAAGGCCCTAATTTGCCTGTGTATCAATCAGATCCGTTTGATGGTGCGGAATCCCAATCAAACGGATGATGTCAGATCAAATATAAGAGAAAGAGAAGAAGAATAATATGAATCTCAATGTATTGATAAATAGAATGATGATCCGGATACAAGAGATTCACACACACTAACACACACTTGATCTTCTCTCTCTCTAGGCTGTACACTCCTTCGTGTTCATCAAATCTATACTCCTCACCCCTATATATATATATATATATATATATATATATATATATATATATATATATATATATATATATATATATATACAAGGGAATATGGGCTTGGTGAACATGGGCTGTGAATGGGTTTACGTCCGCAAACCTGTTTACGATCGTAAACACGTATACGGCCGTAAACACCAAGTTGTTTACGGTCCAAGACACAAAAATACATTTTCCTAGAAAAGTAAAGTATAAACCATATTTTTGACCCAACACCGACACACTAATTTGGGAGGATAAAGGTGAAATTATGAAACAACTCATGTTTATGATTGTTAATGAAGTGTATGTGGTTAACCGACACATCAATGAGAGATTATAAATTGATTGATGGTGTTTAATCGGGTTTGCATGGTTATCCATATCTTAATTGTGATCCTCAGCATCCCAGTCACAATTGGTAAGAGCATAATCGAGATTAAACATGTCATTGATAAGATTAAATGAATCTTAGATATCTAGGATTTTCATGTGATTAAAATTGGTGAGATGACTCTATCTACCCAAAATAGATTCGAATTTGATCGCGACATCCCTCTTCAAAGTTCGAATCGAAAATATGGATCCTAGACTTAATTTAAATTTTGGGTTAATAATTAAGTATTGCAATCAACCAAATTGAATTCTTTATTCTCCCAAATTTTAGATGTCAAATCAAGACAATGATGGTCTTTCCTCGTTCTTCTGAAGATGAACTTCCACATTTTGAT
Source organism: Lactuca sativa (assembly GCF_002870075.4). Classification (NCBI taxonomy): domain Eukaryota; kingdom Viridiplantae; phylum Streptophyta; class Magnoliopsida; order Asterales; family Asteraceae; genus Lactuca; species Lactuca sativa. The sequence continues at coordinate 265,486,838 of NC_056627.2, forward strand.
AAAGGTAAAAAAAATTCTCTTATTTGGGGAATGGTGGAACTGGACATCATGCTTCTTAAATTCTTCCACCACCTCCTCCTGTGACTATCCCAACGTCACGTTTTCTTCAAGTTGAAAGATATGAAACTACTCAAGCATTATTGGCATATAAACATGAAAGATGGAAATTTCTTTTGTGTGTGCACGTTCTGAAAATGAAGTTGTACATTGAAAAATTAGAAATAATGGGTGTCATATTCCTAAAGGAGCAAGCCATTGATTTGGTTCTTCTTTCTCTTCCATAGTCATATGGTCATTCCATAGAGAACTTTCATATGAGGAATCTCGATGTGACCCTAAGGGATATGACCTATATGTTGATGGTTGTTGAATCAAAAATTCTTGAGAACACAACTAAAGCATAAATGCTTGTAGGGTCTAATACCAAATTTTCCATGGACATTGATAATGGTAACATTTGTGATCAAGAAAAGACTACTCTTCCCAATTGAAAGGGATCGGCCAAGGTCAAACCGTTTGATCGTATGGTAAAGAGAAAAGCTCATTATGAGATCATTCCACATGTTGACCCAATGAGTCCATTTGAAATTGTGAAATGAGATCATTCCACATGTTGACCCAATGATTCCATTGAAATACCTAAAAGATCTAGATAGTGACAAGAATTTGAAATTGTGAAATGAGCATCATTGGAATAATATCCAATTGATATGTTCATAAATGAAGGACCATAGAAAGGCATAGTATACATGTTCATAACATGACATGACTGATGTTTGATTCAAGTAGTTAGTTGATTACTCGAATCATTTTGCAATGAATAAAGTCGTAATAATTATGGTGATTAAATAATAGAGACTATTTATATTCAATAGTTTCGATACCATAGTTAATTAGTTTATTATTGTGTTTCACTTTGCATGTTTTACTTCCTGAATAATTTGATTATTCGAAGCTCCACAGTCGCTCATACTTTGGGAAGTAAGTAATTAATGAAGATTGTCATGAATTGGATTGTAGATTGTCTAAGGAGCTTGTACATATCAATTATGTTGCTGCAACATTTATGAGTACTTAGAAAATTAAGATTTGAGTATTGGATAAATCCACGCTCAAAGAATTACTTCATGGATTATATCACGAGTTGGGCAGTTAATAGTGCTGAGATCCTGGTGGGATCTCGTTTCGTGGGTGTTTGGAAAATTGCGATTTCAAATATCGTTCAAAAATATCAAAGCCGGGATTATCGCCGATATCAGCCGCGATTTGACCGATATTTCAAAACCGATATCCCACTTTTTTCCAATATTTGATTATTTGGGCTTTTTATACATATTTATTAAAAAACATAAGTTATTTGTATGGATCAGCCCACATCTTCAAATACTTTAAGCCCAAGCTCCTTTTCTTAAGTCGTGGCCTAATAAGATATTGGAAGAAATTGGAAACAAGTCAACGACAAACATATTTTTCTTGCGTGCTATGACGACGCCATTCTTGCTAATGAGATCGATCCCAAATCCACTATTTTGCCATCAAAATAAGTGACGAGAAGATTAATCAAAGCCACCAACGACTCAAGGAAGTAAGCATCTTATTCCTTAAAGAAACTTCGACTCTTCCTTCCCCCATCTCCATTAAATCCTAATTTTGTTGGTGTACCTATATACTGATCGATATTGTATGTTTATCGAATACTTAATTCCTATTAAATGCTAGTTGCTAGTTACTTATTGTCTATTAATTTAATTCTCATCGGTACCTGTTTGTTTTTTTTGGAAGTTGGAACTTGGAACCAACAAATTATATAACAACTCAATTAAGTTGTAATGAAACCTCAATTAATGCATTTAAGTTGTAACTGTAATCAGACCTCAGTTAATACATTTAATTTGCAATTCTTTTGTGCAACAGGTTACCGTTTTTACCTGTAAACATGGAAGGTCAATCTTCACATGCTTCAACAAACCCAACAACTACTACTACCACATCATCAGATGTTGGTACTAGATGCTTAAATGGAGACATGGTTTGGGAGTGGGGAGTCTGGAAAGATCCCACAAAAAAATCGAATATTTGGTGCACTCTTTGTGACAAAAAAGTATGTGGAGGAATCACAAGGCTAAAGCAACACCTTTCTCATATACCAGGAGAAGTCTCCAAATGCCCTAATGTGGCACCAGATATAATGAAAAAAGTGTTTGCATCGATACAAGAAAAAGAAAAGCAAAAAAAAAACAAAGAAATATAGAAATTCTAAGATCATCAAGCATAATAGGATTATTTGATAACGAAGATGAAGAAGATGAGATACGAGTCAGGGATGATAGTAAGAAAAGAAAGTTTGTAAGTTCTAGTAATGTTTTGCAGTCCAATTGATTGTGTTTATAAGAGCGATCGTGGAAAAGCACATCAAATCACATTGGATAAAAATAATCCAATCAAACAGAAGCTGAAGAATATTGCTTGGAAAAAGTTTGCGATTTGGGCTTACGCGGTTGGCTTACCATTCAATGTCGTACGTGATGAAAGTTTCCAAGATGTAATTGATGCCATTGGAGATTATGGAAAAGGTAATTAAGTAACCTCTTTAATCATATATTTATTGATTAATATTTTAATATTTACTACCTAATTAATTATATCTATCAATCTTAGGTATGCCCGCTCCAAGTTACCATAATGTTCAGGTGACATTACAAAAGGAGGTGTTACAAGATACTAATAAGTTTGTGGACCAAAGGGCTTGTAGCCCAGCGGTATTAGGTGGTGCCTTCCCTCTTTGAGGTCGAGGGTTCAAGTCCCGTCGTGGACATAGGTGGAATAGGTGTTTACATTAGATTTGCCGGTTCAAAAAAAATAAGTTTGTGGACTCATTTCGGCCACAGTGGCAGAAACACGGATGTAGCATTATGTCCGGTTTTTGGATAGATGGAAAAGGAAGGGCATTGATAAATTTTTTAGTGAATTTTCCAACTGGCACGGTATTTCTTAAGTTAATTGATGCATCAGAGCATGTGAAGGATGCTCAATTAATTGTGAAGATGATTAATCAGGTGATTGAAGATGTTGGCGAGGAAAACATTGCTCATGTAACATAATAGTTGACTTATCTATTGATTTTTTATCTTGTTTCTTATTTTTAACTTTCATTTACTTGTATTAATTAAATATTTGTTTTTTCATTTCTTGTAGTTTCTTACAGATAACGGCTCAAACTATAAAGCTACAGGAAAATTTTTAGAAGAACAACATCCAAAGTTGTTTTGGACTCCATGTGCAACACACTATGTGAACCTTATGATACAACATATCGGGGAAAAAATAAAAAAGATAAAGGGTGCTTTGACTGATGCAAGAGCGATTGTGATTTACATTTATAACCATGGAAGAATTTTGAACATGATGCGAAAGTTGGCCAAGAATAAAGAGTTGAACAGGTCTTGTATAACTAGGTTTGCCACTTAGTACTACACTTTACATAGTGTACATGAGAATCGCCATCTTCAAGTGTTGTTTGTTTCTGAACAATGGACAAAATGTGCCTTTGTAAATAAAGTTGTGGGAATGAAGGTGGAGAGGATATTTGCAAAGCAAGCATTTTGGGACGATGTGTATTTCTCTTACCAAGTATTTGCACCTTTGTTAGATATGATTCGGTTGGTTGATAGGTAAGATCAACCGTGCATGGGTTATATCTATGATGCAAGGAGTCGAGCAAAAGAGCAAATAAACAAAATTCTAAAAGGTGGGCCTAATGCAAGGATGGAGAGTACAGTTTTGTCTATAATTTAACAAAGATGGTATGACCAACTTCATCATCCTTTACATGCAGGTATAAAACTTCACTTATTGATGGAAATTAAAAATTATTTTTATTGTTTGGTTTTAATATTTTAATGAATGTGCAGCTGGATGTTTTCTTAATCCTGCGATTTTTCATGGAGAAAATTCAGAGATTGAGAAAAATAAAGATATAGTGACGGGACTATATGTTGCCATCGACCGTCTTGTTCCTGATGAAGATGGGAATGATCTTTTAAGACAACAATGAATATCTACATTGATTCAGAAGGCCAATTTGGATCTGCAACCTCTAAAAGAAGTAGAATGAAAGTTGCACCATATAAGTAAAAAATTATAATGCAATCAAATCTTATTATTTCTTATTTTAACTTATGTTTATTTATAAGATATAGATATATGGTGGCGTTCTTATGGGATCGATACTCATTTGCTTCAAAATTTTGCTATCAAGGTCCTTAGTGAAACGTGTAGTGCTTCACCTTCTGAACGCAATTAGAGTACATTTGACAATGCAAGTCTTTTTAACAATTTTTTTTATAAATTATAGATTACATTAGTTTAATAGAAAGTTTGAAACTCTAAATAACTTTTCATATTTCTTTTCTTTTAGTTACACTCCACGAAAAGGAATTGTCTTTTACAGCAAAAACTCAACGACCTTGTGTTTATCCAATATAACACAAGGTTACAAAGGAGATTTGAATCTCTAAAAAGCAACAAAACTGATCCTATTTTATTGAGAGATGTAGAGGAGAATGATGAGTGGACGATACCGACAGAGGATGAACTTCAAGACTTTGTGGATTCACGTGATGGTCTTCTTTGGTCGGATGTGCGAGAAACGATGGGTGGAAATGTAGACATCGGGCCTAGTACGAGGATCAAAAGGGAGCGTTATAGAGATGATGATGATGATAATGACCAGACTAGAGTTGAAGTGGAAGATGATGTTTATGTGGACCTTGATGTAGAAGTGAATGCATTAGACGATGTTGACTCGAAAGTCGAACCAGTGGATTGTGATTGATCTTTTGTTTGGAAATTTGATTTAGACTCTTTTAATATATGCTATGTAGATGTCGACATTGTATAACTATGTTATGTGTTTTTACATTTTATATGTCTCTTTGTGATTATATATATATATATATATATATATATATATATATATATATATATATATATATAAACCACTATCCCACCGCGAGAACCGCTATTTTATATCGCGACAAGTGACCGCGATAACTGCATAGACATTGAGTAATTGTGAGATGACAATGTCTTATATTCTTAAAACTAAGATATAGGAGTTGTAATTTACAATTTGATTGTACAATGGTATTGCGAAAACGCATCAGTAACATGATGTTATAAAACGTAGTGACATGTGCGATTTGGTGAGTAAAAGATACAAGCATATGAGTCAAATTTTATTAGTTCCTTTTGCCTTAACGAGAAAAAACGATATCTTTGGGCCCCTCGGTGATTTGGTGTTGACTTATAGTGTTGGTTCCATCCATGACTAAATTGATGTGTTCAATTAGAAGTCTTATGACGTCATCACAAATCAAGAAATCGGGAAACAAAATTTCTGGACAATGAGATTGATTCTAATCCATGTCTCATGGCCATTTAATATCTAGAAGAGCGGAGGAATATTTGATCACTTATCTTATGACTAATGTTTGTTTAGTTCAAAGTTCGACAATTGCTATGGAAGCACTCTTTGTTGTCTAATTTAAAAGTTATACTGGTAATTGCAGTTATATACTTATCCAAGTGGGTGATTGTTGGAGTAGGTGTCTAAGCCAATAACCGAATTAGTATATACTATAATTATTAGCAAAGTCCTTTTGGGTTGTCCTCAAACCTAGTAATCGAATATGATGACTTTTAGATAGAAAGACTGATTTATTGATTAATCACATGATTAATAAACAACAATAAATGAATTTATTAATATATTATGAAAATAATATATTAATTAGAAATAGTAATATTTAATTAAGAATTAATCAGAAATTAATTAGAATTAATTTTATGGTTAATTGGATTAATTAAAAGTGCATGGGTTAAAGTGTAATTACTCAATAGTTGAACAAGAGATGTTCCATAACCTTCCTTGGAAGGGGTGGATGGTTTCTAGGGTATTCCAGGACATTTGTGTGACAACCCAAGTTGTCCCGTTACATTTCCCCGTTACCGTTAACGGAATATTCCAGTTTATAAAAAAAAGTTCCGTTAATTAGAGGTCGTAAATTTAATAAACATTCCAATTGTTTACATTTAATATGCCGTTAAGTCGTGATAAAAGGAAATAAAAACACATAATACATATTTCCATTTAATTGGAAAAGTTAGTTTTATTATTACGACCATTAAATCGGGCGCGACCAAAAGCCCCGTTTAACGGCAGTATTTGGTAGAATTCCACTGAGCTCCAACTCCCACCAATATATAAAGGGGAGTAAACCCCATTTGTAGACTTTTTACCCTCTCTCTTTATACTCTCTCTCTAGACCCGTTTTCGCCCCAAATCCGCAACCAAACGCTTCCAAATCGTAAGTCCGCTTATCCTAGCTTGTTTTAAACATATTGATTCGTGTTTTTCGCTTAAAAATCGGACTTAGAAGCTATGGAAGAGGAGTTTACGGCCTAAGCTCCTCCTTAGGCCGTAAACACCTTAAATGAGGCCAAAATGACCCCAAAATGTCCCTAAAGGCTTGGAAATAAATTAAGGGATTAGCCTAGGAGTGTTTAAACATTAAATCACATGATTTTAGGGGGTAAAAGAGAGTTTACGGCCCAGGCATATGCCAAGGCCGTAAACACCTCTTAAACATGTCATAAAGCCCCAAAAACACTCCCAACCCACCCTAGGGCTTCATACATAAATTAGGGGCTTATCCTCTTGGGTTTAGATCATTTAAACATAAGGATTTGGAGGATTAAAAGGAGTCTACGGCCCAGACATGTGTCAAGGCCGTAAACTCCCCAAACCAAGCCAAAAATGTGGTTTTTGCCCCCCAAATGGCCTTAGACTATTTCTATAAAATGCTAGGAAGGTATTAGGGGCTTGAAACTTCAATAAACTCAAGAAATGAGAGTTTACGGCCGTAAACTCCCTTAGGAGTTGTCCCTGGGCCGTAAACTCCATTATAGTGCCCTTAAAGACCCTAAACCCACTCATACCTTTTGGAATTGGACCTAGAATAATTCCATGATCAAGCTAGAAGCCTTAAACACACTAGAACCCTTCACCATGAGTTTACGGCCGTAAACTCATGGTGAGTAGTCCCTGGGCCGTAAACTAAGTAATAAGGGTTTACTCTCGGAGAGTAAACTCCATTCCTAAGCCATATACACCTTTAGACGCTACCCGGGACACCCCAAACGCTTAACCAAAGTGTTTTCCGCTCCTTTGAGTGCGTATATTTGTTTAATTAGTATTAAATATACTAATTGTATGTGAACATATGTTATCATTGATGGTTTTTGGTCATAAGACATCCTATGTGCTCATACAAACCCTAATGCTTGGATCTAGGTTTCTCTATTGTACATGCTTTGAATCCAAGACTATAAACCCTAATTCTAGCATATGGAAATCAATATTAACATATAATTAGGTTTAAGATATTACCTTGATTGTTATGTAGCAATAACAATCCCAATTCCTCCTTTGAATTGACTTTGGAAGGCTTAGAGTCACAAGTGTCACTCCTCTAATGGTTCACAAACACCATAAGCAAGAGGATGAAGAGGAGAGAGGATGGAGGCTGCCCAAAACGTGTGAAAACCCTAGAAGGTTGCTTGTCCACGTTTTTGAGGCATAAGGGGTCTTTATATAGTAAGGCTATTAGGGTTATCTTAACAAGGAAACCCTAATTTGGTTGCTTAAGCCCTAAGCAACCCATGGAGCCCTTTTCTTAAAGCCTTGGACGATTTCATATGGGCTTCCCCCATAGAATTCGCCCACCTTATGATAAAAGGCAATCCATGGCCCTAATTGCAATTATCTTATAATTACAATTCCAGTCCCTTAAGTTTAATTAATCTCTTTTAGTCACAAAACTAATTACCAATTAATTATTGGCTAATATTAATTAAACAATATGATTTCTCCTTTAATATATTATTCTCATAATATATTAATAAATCATATTTAATCCTTTCTCTCCATAATTCATCCTATCAAGTTGCTTTGGTGAAGGCAACCCAAAAGGACTATGCACCATCAGGTCAAGTACATACCAAAATAGTTATGGACTTAGACACTAATCCAACAGTCTCCCACTTGGATAAGTCTAACAACTATTCTGTGTATGACTTCGGATCCCGATCTGCAATCGTAGCTTTCCAAAGCCGCTGTCAACTCTAATCCTATCAAAAACGCGTGTCCTTAGATAAGGGATCATATATTCCTCCATTCTAGATATCATATGAGATATGATTTCAAATCATTCTCTTTGTACTACTTCTCAATTTCTGATTTATGACGACAGACTAATTGAACAAATCAAATTAGCCCTAGCCCGGCCGAGCATTTACGTTTGTCATCACTAAACCATCGAGGGGCCCAAAGATATCGCTTTTATCCTACTTTGAATAAAAGGAATGGATAAACTTTGATACAATGCTCGCTTGCACTCACGCACCAAATCACACACAACAATATGTTTTATAACACCAAGTTACTGGTGCGTTTACATATTATCAATGTGCAACCGATTCGCAAGATACAACTTACACATCTCGGTTTCAAGAATATAAGATGTTATCGTCTCACCAATCACTCGTGATACAATTTCATGGAGTGATCCAAGTGAGCGTGGGTTTAATCCAATGCTCAAATCATATTCATAAGCACTCATGAACGTTGCAGCAAACATTTGCTTATGTCTAATGCTCTTTAGACAATCCACACACCAATTCATGACAGTCTTCATTCATATCTACTTCCAACATATGAACGACTGCGGCCCGTTCGAATAATTCGATTATTCTTAATAAACTCAATTATTCTGGAAGTCAAAACATGCAAAGTGAAACACAAGAATAATACTAATCCCATATGGCCTCAAACCTTTGAGTATAAATAAAACACCATTTATTTATCACCATATCGATTACTCATTATTTGTCGTTTCGGTTAATCAACTTCTTACTTGAATTTCAACACTTGTCCCATGCTCCTAGCATGCACACAATGTTTACCTATGGTTCTTACTTTGTGAAATAGATCACATTGAACACATTTCCAATCCTTCTCATTTCACAACTCCAAATCCGTTTTTCATAAGTCAAAGAATATCAAATTCTTGCTACTTATAGAATATGCTAGATTCTAACATTCTATGCAACTATCATTTCGTAATGTCACTGCACCAAAGTCACAAAGACTATTGCCAATGATATTACAAAGTCCTCTATCGGAGATTGTTACAAGACATTTCCATATACGTGATGTCTCTCACTCAAAGTACATTCTTTGAACATCCTTTTGCATAGAAGTTTCTAATCTAGTCATAGATTTCTCAATATTCAATTCCCAATATGGACACACTTCCATATGTTCCATATGACAACTCATTCTTAATAGAATCTTATCTATTCGTAATGATGTCGATACGGTCCATCCAATATGGAAACATTTCCATATTTTCCAATACTATACTTCCAACTACTCACAAGCGAACAATCCTCGTTGAACTTTGGGTTGTCCTTTGATAGTTGTTTAATTGTTTTAGTCAAAACCAATTCTAGTCCCTTTTCCCTCTAAATGCGCTCGACATTTGGAAAATTTTAGAATGGTCAAACATTAAAGCATTTGCAATCGATCCTATACCCGAAGCGTATGGGACACGACGCATAATGTTTTATTTGCTATGTTCTCAAAATTCGAGTTGTGAAGAGGGATGCCGTAATCATAATCGAAATTTTAAGAACACACTATGTACCTTTGACTAAATTTATTAACATTTCTCAACCTAATCCTTTAGATTTGAAATGAAGCATAATATTCTCTCCCTTAATTATAGCAAAACAACCTTTCAACTCTTACAACTTTGCAAAGTATGACTCTTGTTTTCTATAATTAATATTGCTAACCTTGCAATACTTTCCTTAATAATCATTCAATCATAATATTTATGCTCCCACTATCATGATGATTATTATAAAACATAACACTTATGCTCCCACTAGCTTCGACATGTATTCATAAACATCTTAACTTTCAGAAAACAATACTTATTGAATTTCTTAAGTTCATGTTTCTAATACTTAGTGCTTTGATAATCCTTTATCAATGCTTCTTGAACTTATACACCTTTGCCTTCGATAGTTCATATGTGTGTCTAAACAATTAAGACTAATTGCCAAACCTCACAATTCAAATTATGGAAAGGGATGTCGTAACCATGATTGAATTTGAGAATGCAATTTTACAATCACTATCTTCTTAAAATCTCTCTTAGTGAAAGCATTTCTTCACAATCATTTTAATGAAGGAGGAAATCTTATGACACTTAGATTTGAGCGGTGTATGTGTTCTTATCCATGTGAATTTGTTAAAACTAAAGTTTACGACAAATTCAAACTCATATGGACCGAGCTTTCTTAATCTTGATTTCTTGCCTTATGGTAGCACAGCTGCCCACCATGTCTTCCAAGTAGTTAAGCAGCTCACCTTTTCTTATCAATGTACCTTTCATTGATTAAGGTGCTTTGCCTTTTATGCGTTCAAAATGAGAACTCATAGAACTCTCATGCATAATTAACTCGATTGGATTGGTACAGAATCAAAATAATGTCATCACGATAGGTTGTAAACCTTAACTCGTGTGCTAGTGATGATCGATAAGGTTTATTTGATTTGTTCTTGAGACCTTTCAAGACCATTAAGACTCCCACTGACTCCTTGACATATAAGGTTCTCTTGTCAATAACCATTTCTTGACAAACAAATATTCAAGAGTTAGTGTAGTTTTTATCAAAACTCCTCATAAATTGGTCCTAGTTGATCTTTGTCTTATCTAAGACATCACAACTTACCACATTTAATGAATGTTTTAAACCTTCTTAATACTTTTCACTCATTGTCACAATCTTAACTCTAAGACTTGTTTTGGAACGAAGTATGATTGACTTCTTGATTTGACCATTTCTTCAATCTTTGATTCCTCTTCTTGGACATACAATTGTACCAAGACTCACTTAGAGGATCAATTGAGATATGGTTGTTAATCATTCAGACCTATCATAAAGCATAAAAGGTACTCTCCCTTCTTCTTAGAATGGAGAAACTTTTATCTCTCTGCCTACTTGATTCTTGTTATTCGTTCTACTATTGATTTAAACCTTTTCAATCAATTCATAATTACACTTAATCTTATAAGTATAATCATATTTACTAAACCTTTAGTAAATCATGACGAATATCTCGTTACTCTTATGGTGGACTTTGATCACACAACTTTGTGTATTCGATCTCCTAGTCCTTCACTTGACACTTTGTCAATGAATTAGTCTAATTTCCAAATACGAAATTTCTCATTCATCGTGCATCCACGTTGCATGATTCCAAGTTTCTGTCCAATTGAAACTTAGGCGATGAGAAACTCTCCCTATTTGGTAAATTCTCGACTTTCCATAAATAACATAATAAGAACCAAATCCATTATTGCTAATAATAGAACCATTTTAACATCAAATTTTCATACACGCCATTGTAAGGATAAATAAATAAAATTTAAAATCAAAATTTATTTTATTGCGGAAAAAATTTGTCCTTACAATGCAACTCATTTGAAAACTTATGCTAATACATCTTTCTTAGCAATCTAATTCTAACTCTAAGTAGTAGCTCAAGAATCTAATCTTCGAGAAATGCGATCGAAATCCATTCCTTTACGGTTAGATTTTGCTCACTTCTTCCCTTAAGCTCCCTTTCTTTTCTTTGATCCTACAAAACATCAATTGTAATCTTATTACATTATGTATTAAGAATCTAGAATAGAAGCTTAAAAGAGTTAGTAAATGGATTTTACCTATATTAGAGCCATACGTTTCGACTCTCCCATCTCTTAGATCTCTTAGGTAAATGGGGAAGCTTCGTCTCCAATGCCCCTTCTCTTGGCAATAAAAGCAAATCGACTCTTTTGGAACAGGACATGGAACTACTTTAGACATCGCCTTTCTCTTATGATCAAACTTTTCGATCATAGCATGTCTTTCGTTGCCATTTTCTATTTCCATAAAGGTCTCGAAGGCAGATTCACCAATCAACTTTGCTTTTCTATAGCGCCAAATCATTGCAGATTCAGCAGCAATAAGCATATAGGTGAGATCTATAAGGGTCACGTCGTAGTTCATCATATAGTACTCTCTTAAGAACTCACTATATGAGTTGGGAAGTGACTGAAGAACCCAATCAACAACCATTTCCTCACAGACAACGGATCCCAACATTCTTAACTTATCAATGTGTGACTTCATCCCTAGGACGTGTGCACACACGGACTTTCCTTCTTTATGTTTACTTGCCAAAAAGGCTTGAGTGATCTTGAACTTTTCAAGCCTTTGAACTTGTGGGTTAGGGACAATAATTGGAGGAGGAGGAGGAAGTGAAGCATGATCTCTTGTTCCTCGATCGAATCGTGGAATATCATCTTCATGTGGAATGCTTGTTCCACGGGATTTGAGAAGATCATAGTTGTCGAACTTTGACATCTACAAAACGGGAGAAAAATGAATTCAAGTTAGTAGATAGATTGAGTCCTTGGTAGATCACCCAAATGAAATTCCAAGGCTAGGACCCAACACAATACGCTACAACCTAAAAAAGGGATGTCGTAATTTAGTTGCAGAATATTTGAAGGTAAGTGAATGACGATTCACTAATTTCCACCATGAAAAACGAAAAAGAAATTTAAGTTTTAAATCTATGAAAACTCCTAGATCCTTTGAGATACATTGAACTTTCAATGGCATGTTTATATCTCTATATGCCCCTCTTGTTTGTGACTGGGATGCCGAGGATCACAAAGCGGGTGTGAATAACCATGCAAACTACATGGTGCCCTCACATGTTACAGTCACCTATTTGATGTGCCGGTAAACCACACACACTCCACCGAACTATGACAAACATTGAGTCACCCTTTGCTACCTTTGCTTAGACCCATTTAGTGTGCCGGTTAACCACACACGCTCCACTAACGTCTTCGCAAGGGCACAAAGTGTAATTTCATGGAATTGCATCAATTCACTTTTGCCTAAGTAACTAAGATTGGGAATTTTATGAAAACATTTAGTTACTTTAGTAATTCATTATACTTATAATGGAAGGTTTCGTCCTATCCTACCCGTTCGGCTAACGACCCTCCACTAGTCAAGAGTGCGGTGGGTAAGAGTGGATACCCATTCAATCGCCATTTTATAGGCAATTTCCTTAAACACCCCTTATAGACTAGCTTCGTGAATGAGGCCTACTAACGGTAAGACTGACTTTTACTCATACATATATATAATGTTAGACTTTTAATGTTATATATATAGTATAGGGTGTATTTTATACTTTTAAAATATTAGGTGGTCTAATTTAACAATTATACTTTTAATTCAATTAAATTGTAAACCTAAACTTTTATGGATTTATTAAATCTATATTAATTATACACCTTAATTAATTAATAAACCATAAGGGTGTGATTTGAACTTTTTCAAAACTATACTAGTTTTAGAATTTAACATTCCTAATTAAACTTTTAATCAACTTTTAAATTCCAAAACTTGAGGGCAAGTTTTGAAACATTTCAACACATTAGGGATTAGAATTTAAATATACATCAAAATTAAACAATTAATCAAAATTTAAATTCCAAAACTTGAGGGCAAATTTTGAAACCTTTTTCAAAACATTAGGGTTTTAACTATTTAAATTTCAAAACAACAAAACTTTGGGTTCAAATTTAAAATATAAAACCTAAAGGGATTAATTTGAAACTATTCCAAACTTTGTCAAGAATATTCTAGATCACATAATTCAAATAAGGCAATTAACTATAATTGGTGGTTATCTAATTAGATCTAGTTCAAATTCTTGCAAGATAATGATCAAATAATTTCCATAACTTAACATATATCAAATAAGGTAACAATTATCTAATTAGATGACCAAAATCTTTTATTTTGACAAGGATAATCATAAAGGATTAACAAAATTCGAATTTTATTAAGTTTAAACAATTATGGCAATTATCCTAAGTCATAATAGGTAAAAATCCCGAAAATCCGCCTATCTGACGAGTTGACTCGTCGAGTTTGCATGGACTCGGCGAGTTCAGCCATGGACTCGGCGAGTCCAGCCTCCAGAATCCAAAAATCGAATTTTCCAATTATATCAAGCATCAATACAATAGAAACCAATCTAGGCTCTGATACCACTGATAGGTTTTGGTCATAAGACATCCTATGTGCTCATACAAACCCTAATGCTTGGATCTAGGTTTCTCTATTGTACATGCTTTGAATCCAAGACTATAAACCCTAATTCTAGCATATGGAAATCAATATTAACATATAATTAGGTTTAAGATATTACCTTGATTGTTATGTAGCAATAACAATCCCAATTCCTCCTTTGAATTGACTTTGGAAGGCTTAGAGTCACAAGTGTCACTCCTCTAATGGTTCACAAACACCATAAGCAAGAGGATGAAGAGGAGAGAGGATGGAGGCTGCCCAAAACGTGTGAAAACCCTAGAAGGTTGCTTGTCCACGTTTTTGAGGCATAAGGGGTCTTTATATAGTAAGGCTATTAGGGTTATCTTAACAAGGAAACCCTAATTTGGTTGCTTAAGCCCTAAGCAACCCATGGAGCCCTTTTCTTAAAGCCTTGGACGATTTCATATGGGCTTCCCCCATAGAATTCGCCCACCTTATGATAAAAGGCAATCCATGGCCCTAATTGCAATTATCTTATAATTACAATTCCAGTCCCTTAAGTTTAATTAATCTCTTTTAGTCACAAAACTAATTACCAATTAATTATTGGCTAATATTAATTAAACAATATGATTTCTCCTTTAATATATTATTCTCATAATATATTAATAAATCATATTTAATCCTTTCTCTCCATAATTCATCCTATCAAGTTGCTTTGGTGAAGACAACCCAAAAGGACCATGCACCATCGGGTCAAGTACATACCAAAATAGTTATGGACTTAGACACTAATCCAACAATCATATGATATATAGGTCATTGAGTGTGTTCGAGTCGTTACATGACACCGAATACCCAAACGGCACCTTCGTCGGACCTACTTACACCAGGTGAGTTCATACCCCTGAATGAACCTTTTATATGTTTTTACATGTTTTATAGGGGGGGAATACAAGTTAAACATGCCAGTTATCATATCAATCACATGTGATTGATAACCCGCATGCACAAGATTTTACCACACTGTACACTGTTTTACCGAGTAGGATACTATGATGACTTTCAAAAAGGTTTTCAAACTGTTTCAAACTCTTACTTATATTGTTTTATTCAAAATCATTTCAAACCGATTTATAATGGTTCCAAGGATTTCTAAAGGTTTTCACACTAATTTTACCAAAGAATACAAAATTCGATTTTCCTAAATATAAAGGTTTTCCAAGGTTTTCATCAAATTTCTCTTTCACGTCGAATACTTATACTTGTTAGTTACAGCTGCTTCGCTTTCACTTATTGTAAACTCCTACTTGATAACGCTTTCACTTCCTGATACGCTTACACCTGTTACTGTCTCTATTTCACTTATACTTGTAGTCGCTTATACCTGATAGACACTCTTACTTCACTTATTGTCGTCTCTACTTCGTGATACGCTTATACTTGTTCGACACTCCTACTTCACTTGCGACCGCTCCTACTTCACTTGTTAGACACTCCTACTTCACAAGAATCACTTCTACTTGATACACACTAAGTCGTAGTTAGATGTATGTCTGTGCTTATATAGGTACATATAAGTAATGATTGAAAGACTTAGGAAGGCTCGTCCGCCCTATTTCCTTTTCTTCGTTGAGATGTGGTCTGGTGGGATCGGATGGCCGTCCGAAGGTCGTTTGATTAATTAGTTACATATTATGTATATGGGTATGGATATACAGGAATTCTCTAGTTAGTTCAGTTAAGAGTCTCTACCTCTAGTCTACACTTACATTAGAAACACACTACCCACTATTTGGAAGTCTCTACCTCTAGTTCAGCACTTACACACTACCCACTATTTGGAAGTCTCTACCCACTGTTTGGGATGCATCTTCAGGACACGGTCTTCTCCGTCGTCTATTTGGTAACCAGAATCTCCTGTAGGGAGAGCGGACATTGTGTTTATAGATCTATACGAGATTGACACCCCCGCACCCAGACTGCTAGCTACAGTCCCGGCCTACCAAGCCAACGGGTGACAAATGTCATATTTTAGACGCTTGTAGGGCGTCTGGTACTCTAGTCAGTATGGTTACGAGTTGTCACACCCCCAAACCAGAACGGCGGAATCGTTCGGGGGCGGAGGACGTCATATTCAGTATCATAACAGTTCATAGAAAGGAAAGTACACACCACCATAATATAAATATGTTTGAAAAGTTTACATGATTGCAGGTGTTACATGTTTGCAAAAGAAATCAAATATAAAATGGCGATCCAAAATATGTTACTAACGCCAGTGCGTTAGTCTTCAGAAGTAGTTGCTACCTGGCTAGCGGTTTCCTGTGAATACAAGTTATTTCAAAGAAAAAGTGTCAACATTTAAGTTGGTGAGTTCATAAGTAGTGTTTTGAGAAGATGTATGCCATTCGAAAGTGTTTGCATGTTTTCCAGAAAAACCCTTATTTTCCCTATAAAAGTATGAGATGCATATGGATGTTCATGATGTAAATTGCAACTATTTGTACCGAGAAAATCCCTTATTTTCCTATTAGTTGTTTGTTTTGTATACAGGAAAAACCCTTATTTTCCTGACATAACTGGCAGTCTTGAAGACCGAAAATTGCAAGCAAGCGACGTGCTTGTAAGTCGTGTCATAGTTTTACATAGTAAAGCTATACGAAAATCACCCTTATTAAATGAAGAGTAGTTTTAATGACTACTTGTTCATAAAAGCATAATACCATAATAATTGTATATCCGATGAGTTTTATAACCATACTAAACATAATATGCCTGTAGCGACGTTCTTCAGGCGTCGTAGCGTTATGACAACTGTCACCCCAAAAGACGGACTGTAGCTAACAGTCAGGGCGCGGGATCATGACTTCCCGTATAGATCTATACACATTTGACACGTTCTCCGAACGGGAGACTCTGGTTATAGACAGGACTTGTAGCATTATTTTCTAATAAAGAAAGTAACGTTTGAAGATATACACGACTCATGGATTCTCAACTAAGTCCGTAATAAGGTAGTAGTTTGTATGCAAAGTTTAACCTCTTTCACAATGTTTGACAAAGCATAATCATAAGTTCTTTGAATGCATGAAATGACTTAGTAAAGAATGTTACCCTTGATATGATGTGTTTGTATGTAAACGTATAAATAAAACATATTTCTATTTATAAACATATTATATCCCAAAGAGGGTAAAGCTGTGTTGTGAGGGGTTTTGTATCATAATAACTTCACAAGATAGTTAAAACAACAGTATGAAAAGTATATCAAAAGGTTAATGTTTCACACGAATTTAGTCATGTGTTAACTTGTATTCCTCCCCAAAAAGAGTATAAAACATTTAAAATGTATTTAAAGAGTGTTCAAAGGGGATATGAACTCACTTGATAGTTTGAAGATTGTGAGGTGGAAAACCGAGCAGAGTTTCGTCTCGGGAAACTGATTTTTCTTGGGATTCTCGGGAATCTCGGGAGTAGAATCGGCCTTCGGGACTTGAGCCAAAAAGACCAGAGCTTCGGGTTTGAACGGACACGGAAAACGAGGAAATGCTGAGAGAGAGAGAAGAGAAATGAACCCTTTCTTTGGAAACCCTCGCATTCTATTTATAGGAAGGCAGGTCTGCCTCGGTACGCGGGGCGTACGCTCGTACGCGCTGCGTACGCGTACGTCATGCATGACCGAAGCCTCGACTGCCTCGGTTCGGATGGGACGGGTTCTTGGGTTCTCGGGTCGGATGGGACGGGTTGCTGGGGAGGTGGGTCGGATGGGACGTCGGGTCGGACGGGTCGGACGGGTCGGCTTCCTCGGATATGGCGACGTGGACGATCCGAGGCCAATCCTCTCGGTTACGCGGGGCGTACAGGAGTACGCAGCGCGTACTTCGGAGAAGGACGCTGACTCCTCTTCGGATAATATCCGAATTTTGAATTAAATAAATAATTAATTTATTTAATAAACTTCAAAAATCCATATCTTCTTCATACGAACTCCGTTTTCGATGGTCTTTATATCCACGCGTAGGTGAGACTACGATCTACAACTTTCGTTTAGACTCCGTTGGCAAATTCCAAAATTATTTTTATTATTTATTTTATAACTAATCGTTTTTAAGGAATTTCTTTGAAAAATCATAACTTCCTCATGCGAAGTCAGATTTGGACGTTCTTTTTGTGTACGCTCACGGTTTAATGTTATCTATGACTTTCATTTAGATACCTAAGGCTAAATGTTATCGTATTGAAACTTTGCGTTTTTCGTTTGATCGGTGTTGTCGGTTTTGACAGAAATCTTAGAATGGTCATAGCTTCTTCGCCATAACTCAGATTTTAGTGTTCTTTATTTATTTGGAACCTTTAAGACGATATCTACTACATAGCGTACTCCAAATCAGAGCTTTTGAACAATTCATTTATCGATGATATTCCCATTACATTCAAAAGGGGTTACAAGACTCGGTTTATAATGCCCGGGATAACGGGTTGTTACATCATCCCCCCGTTAAACGGAATTTCGTCCCGAAATTTAATACAAGGTAAGAGTTTTAGGGGCTGAGGAAGAGATGCGGATACTTCTGTAGCATTTGGTCTTCCCGTTCCCATGTGAATTCGGGTCCTCTCTTAGCATTCCATCGAACTTTTACTATTGAAATGCGACTCTGCTTGGTCCTTTTAACTTCCCTATCCATGATCTCGACGGGTTCTTCCACAAAGTTGAGATTTTCGTTTAACGCGATTTCATCGAGTGGAATTAGAAGTGTTTCGTCGGACAAACACTTTTTCAGGTTCGACACGTGGAATACTGGATGCACTTTGTTAAGCTCGATTGGAAGTTGGAGTTTGTAGGCCACTGGACCAACTCTCGAAATGATTTCGTAGGGTCCAATGTACCTGGGATTTAGCTTTCCACGCTTCCCAAAGCGTATCACGCCTTTCCAGGGTGAGACCTTCAGTAGCACACGGTCGCCAATCTGGAATTCCAAGGGTTTACGTCTCCTGTCGGCATAGCTCTTTTGTCTATCCCTTGAGGACTTCAGTCGTTCTCGTATTTGCACGATCTTTTCGGTAGTTTCTCTGATGATCTCTGGACCAGTAAGGGTGCTTTTAGTGACTAGACCTTTTGCCAATTGGGTGTCGCCCACTTCCGTCCAGCACAGGGGTGATCTGCACTTACGGCCGTAAAGGGCTTCGAACGGAGCGGTCTTGATGCTAGTATGATAACTATTGTTATAAGAGAACTCGACCAAAGGCAAGTGAATATCCCATGCCTTGCCAAAGTCGATTACACATGCTCGCAACATGTCTTCCAAGGTTTGGATCGTCCTCTCACTCTGTCCGTCAGTTTGAGGGTGGTATGCTGTACTCATGTCCAACCTTGTTCCCATGGATTTTTGCAGTGACTGCCAAAATCTGGAAGTGAACCTGCTGTCTCTATCTGAGATGATGGACATTGGTACTCCATGAAGTCGTACGATCTCCCGGATGTAGGTTCTTGATAGTTTTTCCATCCTATCGGTTTCCTTGATAGGTAAGAAATGGGCTGACTTGGTTAATCTGTCGACGATTACCCAAATAGTATCTTGGCCACTCTGAGTTTTGGGCAGTTTGGTTATGAAGTCCATGGAAATCTGCTCCCATTTCCACTCAGGTATTTCGGGTTGTTGGAGTAGGCCTGAGGGTTTTTGGTGTTCTATTTTTATTTTGGCACAAGTTAAACACTTGCTCACATACGTAGCGATCTCCGCTTTCATGTTTGGCCACCAGTAGAGTTGCTTGAGATCTAGATACATCTTGTCTGACCCTGGGTGTACGGAGTATGGGGTCCTGTGTGCCTCGCTCATAACTACCTCTCTGAATCCCCCAAACTTTGGTGTCCAGATCCGGTTCATGAGGTAGCGTGCTCCGTCACTCTTGATTTCTAAGTTCTTGTCCATTCCTCTAAGGGCCTCACCTGCCACGTTTTCGGGTTTCAAGGCCTCTAATTGAGCTTCCTTGACTTGCGTTGATAGGTGCGAATGGATCGACATAGCTAATGACTTCACTCTCCGGCCTGAGTACTCCTTTCGACTAAGGGCATCGGCTACGACGTTTGCTTTTCCCGGATGATAGCGAATATCGCATTCGTAATCACTGAGTAGCTCGACCCATCGCCGTTGTCTCATGTTGAGCTCCTTCTGATCGAAAATGTGTTGTAAGCTCTTGTGGTCGGTAAAGATAGTGCTCTTCGTTCCATACAAGTAATGTCTCCAGATCTTCAGGGCAAACACTACTGCTCCTAGCTCAAGATCGTGGGTCGTGTAGTTAACCTCATGTGTTTTCAACTGTCTCGAGGCGTAGGCGATGACCTTACTTCGCTGCATCAGAACACATCCGAGTCCTTGGTTTGATGCATCGCAATAAACTACGAAGTCTTCTATTCCTTCGGGAAGGGATAGTATTGGTGCGGTGCATAAGGCTCGTTTGAGCGTTTGGAACGCTCTTTCTTGTTTCTCTTCCCAGTCAAAGGCCACACCTTTCTGGGTTAGGGTTGTAAGAGGCTTCGCTATTCGTGAGAAGTTCTGAATGAACCTGCGGTAGTAGCCAGCGAGACCTAGAAATTGGCGAATTTCTGTAGGAGTCTTCGGTGCTGACCAGTTCTCAATGGCCTTAATTTTGGATGGGTCCACGTGGATTCCCTCTTCGCTTACCACGTGTCCTAAGAATTCGACTCTTCGGATCCAAAATTCACATTTCGAGAACTTCGCATAAAGTTTCTCTTTTCGTAATATCCCTAGAACTTGTCGCAGATGATCGCCATGCTCTTTCTTACTTCGGGAGTAGATCAGGATGTCGTCAATGAAAACGATGACGAACTGATCCAAGTAAGGTCGGCATACTCTATTCATCAGATCCATGAAGACTGCGGGCGCATTGGTCAATCCGAATGGCATCACCACGAACTCGTAATGTCCGTAACGAGTTCGGAAGGCGGTCTTCGGCACATCCTCCTCTAGCACTCGTAACTGGTGATACCCGCAGCAGTAGCAGCAGCCCTCTCTCAAATAAACTCCAATGCCAATGGAGGTACAGGAAGCAGCACGAATCATCCCAATAGTGGCACCGGCCAGGGCCATGTTAGAGAGTGTACTTACAAGGAGTTCTCCAACTCGAAGCCAAAGACTTTTAATGGCAGTGGCGGAGTCATTGCACTAATGCAATGGTTCGAAAAGACCGAAACTGTCTTCGAGATCTGCTCGTGCCAAGAAACAAGCAAGGTTAAGTTCGCTGCTTGCACCTTCATAGATCGAGCCCTCACTTGGTGGAAAAGCCATGTGAACTCAGTGACGCTCACTGTCGCTAACGCCATGAGTTGGGAAGAACTGAAGGTACTACTACTGGAAGAATACTGCCCAAGGGGTGAGGTGCAAAAGCTTGAGCAGGAACTCTGGAATTTGAAAATGGTCGGGTCTGACCTAGTCGCTTACACAGCTAGGTTCAACGATCTCGCTGCTTTGTGCCCTACCATGGTCAACCCAGAATCAAAGAAGGTCGAAAGGTACATTTGGGGGTTGTCACCCCAGATTCAAGGGCATGTCCTAGCCTCCAACCCTATCACCTACAACAGCGCTAAACGCCTGGCGCAACGACTCATCGATCACGGAGCGAAACAGAGTACCATCACAACAGCCGCAAATCCACCTAGGGAGGCTCAGGGACAGAGTAGGCCTTGGAACAAGAGGAGGGGACAAATCCTCCAGGAGAACCCCAAGAAACAACAAGTGATAGCGACCCACGCTATTACTGTACCTACCAACTCTGCCCCCACAAGTTCATACAATGGAAAGCTACCGAAATGTAACCAGTGCAACTTCCACCATCACGGTCTCTGTCATGGCCTTCAATGCACCAGGTGCAATAAGAAGGGTCATACAGCCCGCTATTGCAAGGAGCCAACCCAACAATCCGCCCCCACTGCTAATACCGGAGTAAGCCGTGCTTGCTTTGAGTGCGGGAGCACAGGGCACTACCGCAAGGACTGCCCGAAGGCAAACAACAGGAATACCGGCGGAAGAGGCCGAGTTTTCGCAATGGGACAAGATGAAGCCATTGCGGACCCTACTGTTGTTACGGGTACGTTTCTTCTCGATAACTCGTATGCATGCATTTTGTTTGATAGTGGAGCGGAAAGGAGTTTTGTGAGTCACGACTTTAAAAGCATGCTAAAACCAATACCACAATCATTAAGTGAACCGTTCATAGTAGAAATGGCCAACGGGAAAACTGAAGGCACTAAAGAGATATACTTAAACTGCACCCTAACTCTAAACGATAATCCCTTTCAAATCAACCTCATGCCAGTCTCGATTAAGAGTTTCGATGTCATCATTGGCATGGATTGGCTGAGTTCACATCGTGCGGACATTCTATGTTACGATAAGGCCGTTCGCCTTAATCTGCCAACCGGCGAAACCTTCCTTGTCTTGGGCGACAAACCTAGTACCACTCTTAGAATCATCTCAAGTATCCAAGCTCAGAAGCACTTACGAAAGGAGTGTCACGCATTTCTTGCACATGTTGTAGACGTGAAACGCGAAGTCCGGGACATCAAGGATGTGCCCGACGTATGCGATTTTCCCGATGTATTTCCCGAGGACCTTCCAGGGATACCACCCGTAAGACAAGTCGAATTCAGAATCGATCTGATTCCCGGAGCTACCCCAGTAGCCAAAGCACCCTATCGATTAGCCCCGGCAGAGATGCAGGAGCTATCCAGTCAACTGAATGAACTACTGGGAAAAGGATTCATCAGACCGAGCTTCTCACCATGGGGAGCACCCGTGTTGTTTGTGAAAAAGAAAGATGGATCGTTCAGAATGTGCATCGACTACAGAGAACTCAACAAACTGACGGTCAAGAATCGTTATCCTCTACCGCGCATAGATGATCTATTCGACCAACTGCAAGGGGCGAACTATTTTTCTAAGATTGATCTGAGGTCCGGGTATCACCAGTTACGAGTGCTAGAGGAGGATGTGCCGAAGACCGCCTTCCGAACTCGTTACGGACATTACGAGTTCGTGGTGATGCCATTCGGATTGACCAATGCGCCCGCAGTCTTCATGGATCTGATGAATAGAGTATGCCGACCTTACTTGGATCAGTTCGTCATCGTTTTCATTGACGACATCCTGATCTACTCCCGAAGTAAGAAAGAGCATGGCGATCATCTGCGACAAGTTCTAGGGATATTACGAAAAGAGAAACTTTATGCGAAGTTCTCGAAATGTGAATTTTGGATCCGAAGAGTCGAATTCTTAGGACACGTGGTAAGCGAAGAGGGAATCCACGTGGACCCATCCAAAATTAAGGCCATTGAGAACTGGTCAGCACCGAAGACTCCTACAGAAATTCGCCAATTTCTAGGTCTCGCTGGCTACTACCGCAGGTTCATTCAGAACTTCTCACGAATAGCGAAGCCTCTTACAACCCTAACCCAGAAAGGTGTGGCCTTTGACTGGGAAGAGAAACAAGAAAGAGCGTTCCAAACGCTCAAACGAGCCTTATGCACCGCACCAATACTATCCCTTCCCGAAGGAATAGAAGACTTCGTAGTTTATTGCGATGCATCAAACCAAGGACTCGGATGTGTTCTGATGCAGCGAAGTAAGGTCATCGCCTACGCCTCGAGACAGTTGAAAACACATGAGGTTAACTACACGACCCACGATCTTGAGCTAGGAGCAGTAGTGTTTGCCCTGAAGATCTGGAGACATTACTTGTATGGAACGAAGAGCACTATCTTTACCGACCACAAGAGCTTACAACACATTTTCGATCAGAAGGAGCTCAACATGAGACAACGGCGATGGGTCGAGCTACTCAGTGATTACGAATGCGATATTCGCTATCATCCGGGAAAAGCAAACGTCGTAGCCGATGCCCTTAGTCGAAAGGAGTACTCAGGCCGGAGAGTGAAGTCATTAGCTATGTCGATCCATTCGCACCTATCAACGCAAGTCAAGGAAGCTCAATTAGAGGCCTTGAAACCCGAAAACGTGGCAGGTGAGGCCCTTAGAGGAATGGACAAGAACTTAGAAATCAAGAGTGACGGAGCACGCTACCTCATGAACCGGATCTGGACACCAAAGTTTGGGGGATTCAGAGAGGTAGTTATGAGCGAGGCACACAGGACCCCATACTCCGTACACCCAGGGTCAGACAAGATGTATCTAGATCTCAAGCAACTCTACTGGTGGCCAAACATGAAAGCGGAGATCGCTACGTATGTGAGCAAGTGTTTAACTTGTGCCAAAATAAAAATAGAACACCAAAAACCCTCAGGCCTACTCCAACAACCCGAAATACCTGAGTGGAAATGGGAGCAGATTTCCATGGACTTCATAACCAAACTGCCCAAAACTCAGAGTGGCCAAGATACTATTTGGGTAATCGTCGACAGATTAACCAAGTCAGCCCATTTCTTACCTATCAAGGAAACCGATAGGATGGAAAAACTATCAAGAACCTACATCCGGGAGATCGTACGACTTCATGGAGTACCAATGTCCATCATCTCAGATAGAGACAGCAGGTTCACTTCCAGATTTTGGCAGTCACTGCAAAAATCCATGGGAACAAGGTTGGACATGAGTACAGCATACCACCCTCAAACTGACGGACAGAGTGAGAGGACGATCCAAACCTTGGAAGACATGTTGCGAGCATGTGTAATCGACTTTGGCAAGGCATGGGATATTCACTTGCCTTTGGTCGAGTTCTCTTATAACAATAGTTATCATACTAGCATCAAGACCGCTCCGTTCGAAGCCCTTTACGGCCGTAAGTGCAGATCACCCCTGTGCTGGACGGAAGTGGGCGACACCCAATTGGCAAAAGGTCTAGTCACTAAAAGCACCCTTACTGGTCCAGAGATCATCAGAGAAACTACCGAAAAGATCGTGCAAATACGAGAACGACTGAAGTCCTCAAGGGATAGACAAAAGAGCTATGCCGACAGGAGACGTAAACCCTTGGAATTCCAGATTGGCGACCGTGTGCTACTGAAGGTCTCACCCTGGAAAGGCGTGATACGCTTTGGGAAGCGTGGAAAGCTAAATCCCAGGTACATTGGACCCTACGAAATCATTTCGAGAGTTGGTCCAGTGGCCTACAAACTCCAACTTCCAATCGAGCTTAACAAAGTGCATCCAGTATTCCACGTGTCGAACCTGAAAAAGTGTTTGTCCGACGAAACACTTCTAATTCCACTCGATGAAATCGCATTAAACGAAAATCTCAACTTTGTGGAAGAACCCGTCGAGATCATGGATAGGGAAGTTAAAAGGACCAAGCAGAGTCGCATTTCAATAGTAAAAGTTCGATGGAATGCTAAGAGAGGACCCGAATTCACATGGGAACGGGAAGACCAAATGCTACAGAAGTATCCGCATCTCTTCCTCAGCCCCTAAAACTCTTACCTTGTATTAAATTTCGGGACGAAATTCCGTTTAACGGGGGGATGATGTAACAACCCGTTATCCCGGGCATTATAAACCGAGTCTTGTAACCCCTTTTGAATGTAATGGGAATATCATCGATAAATGAATTGTTCAAAAGCTCTGATTTGGAGTACGCTATGTAGTAGATATCGTCTTAAAGGTTCCAAATAAATAAAGAACACTAAAATCTGAGTTATGGCGAAGAAGCTATGACCATTCTAAGATTTCTGTCAAAACCGACAACACCGATCAAACGAAAAACGCAAAGTTTCAATACGATAACATTTAGCCTTAGGTATCTAAATGAAAGTCATAGATAACATTAAACCGTGAGCGTACACAAAAAGAACGTCCAAATCTGACTTCGCATGAGGAAGTTATGATTTTTCAAAGAAATTCCTTAAAAACGATTAGTTATAAAATAAATAATAAAAATAATTTTGGAATTTGCCAACGGAGTCTAAACGAAAGTTGTAGATCGTAGTCTCACCTACGCGTGGATATAAAGACCATCGAAAACGGAGTTCGTATGAAGAAGATATGGATTTTTGAAGTTTATTAAATAAATTAATTATTTATTTAATTCAAAATTCGGATATTATCCGAAGAGGAGTCAGCGTCCTTCTCCGAAGTACGCGCTGCGTACTCCTGTACGCCCCGCGTAACCGAGAGGATTGGCCTCGGATCGTCCACGTCGCCATATCCGAGGAAGCCGACCCGTCCGACCCGTCCGACCCGACGTCCCATCCGACCCACCTCCCCAGCAACCCGTCCCATCCGACCCGAGAACCCAAGAACCCGTCCCATCCGAACCGAGGCAGTCGAGGCTTCGGTCATGCATGACGTACGCGTACGCAGCGCGTACGAGCGTACGCCCCGCGTACCGAGGCAGACCTGCCTTCCTATAAATAGAATGCGAGGGTTTCCAAAGAAAGGGTTCATTTCTCTTCTCTCTCTCTCAGCATTTCCTCGTTTTCCGTGTCCGTTCAAACCCGAAGCTCTGGTCTTTTTGGCTCAAGTCCCGAAGGCCGATTCTACTCCCGAGATTCCCGAGAATCCCAAGAAAAATCAGTTTCCCGAGACGAAACTCTGCTCGGTTTTCCACCTCACAATCTTCAAACTATCAAGTGAGTTCATATCCCCTTTGAACACTCTTTAAATACATTTTAAATGTTTTATACTCTTTTTGGGGAGGAATACAAGTTAACACATGACTAAATTCGTGTGAAACATTAACCTTTTGATATACTTTTCATACTGTTGTTTTAACTATCTTGTGAAGTTATTATGATACAAAACCCCTCACAACACAGCTTTACCCTCTTTGGGATATAATATGTTTATAAATAGAAATATGTTTTATTTATACGTTTACATACAAACACATCATATCAAGGGTAACATTCTTTACTAAGTCATTTCATGCATTCAAAGAACTTATGATTATGCTTTGTCAAACATTGTGAAAGAGGTTAAACTTTGCATACAAACTACTACCTTATTACGGACTTAGTTGAGAATCCATGAGTCGTGTATATCTTCAAACGTTACTTTCTTTATTAGAAAATAATGCTACAAGTCCTGTCTATAACCAGAGTCTCCCGTTCGGAGAACGTGTCAAATGTGTATAGATCTATACGGGAAGTCATGATCCCGCGCCCTGACTGTTAGCTACAGTCCGTCTTTTGGGGTGACAGTTGTCATAACGCTACGACGCCTGAAGAACGTCGCTACAGGCATATTATGTTTAGTATGGTTATAAAACTCATCGGATATACAATTATTATGGTATTATGCTTTTATGAACAAGTAGTCATTAAAACTACTCTTCATTTAATAAGGGTGATTTTCGTATAGCTTTACTATGTAAAACTATGACACGACTTACAAGCACGTCGCTTGCTTGCAATTTTCGGTCTTCAAGACTGCCAGTTATGTCAGGAAAATAAGGGTTTTTCCTGTATACAAAACAAACAACTAATAGGAAAATAAGGGATTTTCTCGGTACAAATAGTTGCAATTTACATCATGAACATCCATATGCATCTCATACTTTTATAGGGAAAATAAGGGTTTTTCTGGAAAACATGCAAACACTTTCGAATGGCATACATCTTCTCAAAACACTACTTATGAACTCACCAACTTAAATGTTGACACTTTTTCTTTGAAATAACTTGTATTCACAGGAAACCGCTAGCCAGGTAGCAACTACTTCTGAAGACTAACGCACTGGCGTTAGTAACATATTTTGGATCGCCATTTTATATTTGATTTCTTTTGCAAACATGTAACACCTGCAATCATGTAAACTTTTCAAACATATTTATATTATGGTGGTGTGTACTTTCCTTTCTATGAACTGTTATGATACTGAATATGACGTCCTCCGCCCCCCGAACGATTCCGTCGTTCTGGTTTGGGGGTGTGTATGAACTGTTATGATACTGAATATGACGTCCTATTAGTTGTTTGTTTTGTATACAGGAAAAACCCTTATTTTCCTGACATAACTGGCAGTCTTGAAGACCGAAAATTGCAAGCAAGCGACGTGCTTGTAAGTCGTGTCATAGTTTTACATAGTAAAGCTATACGAAAATCACCCTTATTAAATGAAGAGTAGTTTTAATGACTACTTGTTCATAAAAGCATAATACCATAATAATTGTATATCCGATGAGTTTTATAACCATACTAAACATAATATGCCTGTAGCGACGTTCTTCAGGCGTCGTAGCGTTATGACAACTGTCACCCCAAAAGACGGACTGTAGCTAACAGTCAGGGCGCGGGATCATGACTTCCCGTATAGATCTATACACATTTGACACGTTCTCCGAACGGGAGACTCTGGTTATAGACAGGACTTGTAGCATTATTTTCTAATAAAGAAAGTAACGTTTGAAGATATACACGACTCATGGATTCTCAACTAAGTCCGTAATAAGGTAGTAGTTTGTATGCAAAGTTTAACCTCTTTCACAATGTTTGACAAAGCATAATCATAAGTTCTTTGAATGCATGAAATGACTTAGTAAAGAATGTTACCCTTGATATGATGTGTTTGTATGTAAACGTATAAATAAAACATATTTCTATTTATAAACATATTATATCCCAAAGAGGGTAAAGCTGTGTTGTGAGGGGTTTTGTATCATAATAACTTCACAAGATAGTTAAAACAACAGTATGAAAAGTATATCAAAAGGTTAATGTTTCACACGAATTTAGTCATGTGTTAACTTGTATTCCTCCCCAAAAAGAGTATAAAACATTTAAAATGTATTTAAAGAGTGTTCAAAGGGGATATGAACTCACTTGATAGTTTGAAGATTGTGAGGTGGAAAACCGAGCAGAGTTTCGTCTCGGGAAACTGATTTTTCTTGGGATTCTCGGGAATCTCGGGAGTAGAATCGGCCTTCGGGACTTGAGCCAAAAAGACCAGAGCTTCGGGTTTGAACGGACACGGAAAACGAGGAAATGCTGAGAGAGAGAGAAGAGAAATGAACCCTTTCTTTGGAAACCCTCGCATTCTATTTATAGGAAGGCAGGTCTGCCTCGGTACGCGGGGCGTACGCTCGTACGCGCTGCGTACGCGTACGTCATGCATGACCGAAGCCTCGACTGCCTCGGTTCGGATGGGACGGGTTCTTGGGTTCTCGGGTCGGATGGGACGGGTTGCTGGGGAGGTGGGTCGGATGGGACGTCGGGTCGGACGGGTCGGACGGGTCGGCTTCCTCGGATATGGCGACGTGGACGATCCGAGGCCAATCCTCTCGGTTACGCGGGGCGTACAGGAGTACGCAGCGCGTACTTCGGAGAAGGACGCTGACTCCTCTTCGGATAATATCCGAATTTTGAATTAAATAAATAATTAATTTATTTAATAAACTTCAAAAATCCATATCTTCTTCATACGAACTCCGTTTTCGATGGTCTTTATATCCACGCGTAGGTGAGACTACGATCTACAACTTTCGTTTAGACTCCGTTGGCAAATTCCAAAATTATTTTTATTATTTATTTTATAACTAATCGTTTTTAAGGAATTTCTTTGAAAAATCATAACTTCCTCATGCGAAGTCAGATTTGGACGTTCTTTTTGTGTACGCTCACGGTTTAATGTTATCTATGACTTTCATTTAGATACCTAAGGCTAAATGTTATCGTATTGAAACTTTGCGTTTTTCGTTTGATCGGTGTTGTCGGTTTTGACAGAAATCTTAGAATGGTCATAGCTTCTTCGCCATAACTCAGATTTTAGTGTTCTTTATTTATTTGGAACCTTTAAGACGATATCTACTACATAGCGTACTCCAAATCAGAGCTTTTGAACAATTCATTTATCGATGATATTCCCATTACATTCAAAAGGGGTTACAAGACTCGGTTTATAATGCCCGGGATAACGGGTTGTTACACGAGTATCCCGGGTTACCTTATAATTCATTGGCCTGAAGGTAACGGTATTTTGCCGGCAATTTACATTGTATGCTGGTATCTCATTTTCAGAGCCACTGTTTTGACCTTACGAGACGTATCTTTCATTTGATACTGTCTGGGGTCTGTATTCACTGTTTTAGACCTTACCAGTTGTACCTTTCATTTGGTGCCTTCTGGGGTCTGTGTCTCCACTTGTTAGACTGAACCAGGCATGTCGTTTGTTCAATACTTTCCTAGAGTCTATGATTCCTTTGCCTTAGTCAGCAGTCCTCACTGCTGAGGCTTATGTTATTTCCCTGTTGTCTCTTGCTTTCTTTAATAATCAAATTCAGTATTTTGATAATGATATCAATTAAGGGAAAACTACTTTTTACCACATAACACTGACCAGTCTTGGTAGAAGGCTGCTTTATTAAAGAAAATATAGGATTTTCTGGAAAGAACTCTAATACACAGTAAACACTTAAACTACTACTTTATAAAGTTATTTGGATAAATGTCACTAAATACTTATGAACTCACCAGCATTTGTAAAAATGTTGATACTCGCTTTTCAAATAACTTGTATTCTCAGGTTAGCATTAGACAGGTACACTCCCGGAGCTGTTGATGAAGACGGCTTAGTACCTTGTTGTACTTATTATATTTGCTTGTATACTTTGAATTGTTGTAATGTAACCATGTAAAAATTATTACTATTAATGCAATGTTTTGTTGTACTTTGATTACTATAATGCATGTGTTGTGATACTTGACATGACGTCATCCACCCCATAACGTTTCCGCCGTTCCGGTTTTGGGGTGTGACAATTTGGAATATTCCTTGCAAATAAATAAGAAGCTAGATGATTACCAATTTGAATTAATATTATTTTATTCATTTGAGGGTTATCTAAGGTTTCCAAGTTGCATTATAAAAGGAACCCTTGACCTTCAAATTTTGACCACTCCTTTTTCAAGAGCAAGGCTGGAAATTTGATCTTCTTTCTCTTCTCTTTTCAAGTCTCCTAGTTGTTAGGGTTGGGTGTGAACCATCAGAGGTACGAGATTTATGGTGCTTGCTTCCAAATCTTTGAAGAAGGGTTTTAGATTTGTTTACTATAACAAATCAAAAGCTATGTAATCTTCCTTTATGAATTCTGATTTCATTGGGGTTATTGTAGTTTGATAATTTATAGTATGTTGCCTTTATGTGAAAGACATAAATCCATTTAGGTTGCATGTGCCTTAATCATTTAATTATTAAGTGTTTTTCCGCTTAGAGCATAATTTTTGTAACCTACGTTTTCCATCAAAAGATCCCACTCAAAGTTCACCTCTCTCTTTAAGACCGATAGCAACTTCCCACTCAACCCAACATATTTTTTCTTGTCTTCAAATCCACCATAAAGGAAATTTCTCTGTAACTTTTCAAGATGACCAATAACTGATTTAGGGGCTTCAAATAAAGAAAAATGATATAAAGGAAGACTGCCTAACAATGATTTTGTCAGAGTCAACCGCCCGCCAACAGATAGAGCCTTCACCTTCTAGACGGAGAGCTTAGATTGGACTTTCTCGATTATAGGTTTCCAGTTATGTTTGAGCTCCATATTAGCGCCCACTTGCACCCCTAAATAATCGAAGGGAAGAGAACCTGCATCACATCTGAGCACCCGTGTACATGTAGCCACCTTACTATCGGAGACCCTGATACCATACACCTTACACTTGTTAAAATTGACTTTTAAATCGGAGGCTGCATGAAAACATTTTAGAATTTTCGCTAAATTTGAGAAATTGGATCTAGCCCATTCACCAACAAAAAGAGCGTCGTCGGCATAGAACAAATGAGAGATCGAGGGGCCATTTTTTGGAATATTGACCCCATGAAACAAAAAGCGATCATAGGTGGACTTCATGGCAACACTTAAACCTTTCGTAGCGACAACAAAAAGAAAAGGCGATAAAGGATCTCCTTGACGGACTCCCCTAGTAATAGGAAATTATTTAGTAGCCGACCTGTTGATGATAACGGAAGCTTTAGAGGACGAGAGACATCCCTTGATCCACCGCATCCAAATATTGCCAAAACCCATTTGCCTCATAACTGAAAACAAGTACTTCCAATTTATACAATCAAAGCCTTGTCAAAGTCCACCTTGAGGAGGAACATCTTATTTCTTGTTTTTTTTTCGCCCAAGAACTTAGTTGATTAATAATTATTGGACCATCGTGGATACATCGACCTCCAATAAACGTTGTTTGAACTTCGTCAATCACCGTCCCGATAACCCTCTTTAATCAATCCGGAGGTGAGGATCTTGGAGATAATCTTATAAACACTTCCAATTAAACTTATGGGCCGAAAGTCATGAAGCGAGAGTTGGTCTTTCGTTTTGGGCAAGTGAGTTATAAAGGACAAGTTACTTTCTCTAGATAAACAATCAAAAGCTTCAAAGTGCTTCACAAACCTCATTATGTCGTCCTGAATAAAAGGCCAAAAATGTTTGAAGAAGTTGAAAGTAAACTCGTCGGGGCTTGGAGCCTTTTCACTTCCACAATTCCAAATGGCCTCTTTGACTTCACTTCGCTGAAAAGGAGCCTCCAAGAAACACCTGTGCAACAGAGAGAATTTTAAATCTAGAGTTAGTAAAATAAGGATGATCCTGACAGCGTTCCTGAAATTTGAGCCCAAAAAATCGCCAAACTTTTGTCTTGATAGCTGAAACATAAGTGAACTAGTTTCCATTAATCATAAGCCCTTGCAAATAAAATTTTCTGTTTTTTAATCTTTAACGTGTTGTGAAAAAGTTTGAGTTTTCATCACACAACCATTTTATTTTTGATTTCTACTCCAAGTCTAATTTCGCAATCTTCTTTAATTTAAGGATTTTTGCTTAGAATCCCTAAATTTTTTGTTTGCGGTAAAAAATTGTTGTGTAAGAATAGCTCCTTTAATTGAAGCAAGTGGAATAATATAAAAAACCTCTTTTTTTCACTTGAGATTGAACATGAAAATTAATGTGAGATTTTCTTCTCAAACTTCTTATTGATTTTTTGTAAAATAAAAAATTTCTGACTTTTTAAAATGATTATTCTTTTTTACACTAGAAAAGTAATATTTACCAAACACCATTTTAACTTATTAACCTTTTAAAAAACATAAATCAATAAGTGATTTTGAAAATAACGCCCAAACACCCCTAACTTACTCAATTTAAGTAAGTGGAATAACGGAAAAAACAATTACCGAGCCTTTCTCGTTTTCGTCAATAAAAAATAAAGCTGAAGGCGGTGAAGAATCCAACTGGAATTTATGCAGAGCGCTCTATCTTTCTCTCTCTTGAACTCTAAAGATTTTGGGTAAGAGTTACTGTAGCTGATCGCCATTGCCGTTACAGTGCCATTTAAACCCTAAAACGCTTCAATCAAGAAATAAGGCCGTCATCATCTCCTTCTTAGGTTTGTATCTAATGTTATTTTATGTATATTACAATGATTCAACAGTTGCATAAACTTCATATCTTCGTACGATCGATTCTTATTGCCTATTACCACTGTTTGCTTTGAAGATTGTGCGTTCTTATTAGATCATTTGGAGTTTGATTTTCACTAGGTTTAGTAGCAGAACGAGGTGCATTTTTATTTTATATTGAAGTTGCATGTGTATAGTCTAAATCGATATATTTAATTATTTGTGTCGTTAATGAGATTCGCTAATTGATTTGTTTAGTTTGGCGGCGCAATTCCAAAATGGGATCTGTGTCCACGTTGATTATTTTATTCTTTTTTCAATGCGTAACTTGAATTTGAGCTTCTTCACTCGATCTTACTTTTTGTCCATTTTGGTGTCATTTCTTGGACTGTTTAAGGGCATTATAATGGACTAGCAGCAGCTCTTCTAGCTGCTACTCTTTTTCATGTACTCCTAGGTGAGTTGATGCTCGTTTTCTGTTTTCAGTTTTTTTCCATTTCTCTGTTTGTTGATCCATTCTTCGACTTGTTTAGATTTCCTGGGTCAGTTTCAACTGGGTTTGCATTTTTTTGGGGAATGGGTTTCACATTGATGCTATGTCCATGCTACTTTTTGGGAGGAGGAGGGGACAAGATATGCAACGCCATTACTTTTCACTTTTTATGAGCACCAAGTGTTTGACAGAGTTCCCCACTGAGAACATAGTGGTAATAAGTAGTAGTACTAATGCATTGCACACTTGTATCTTCAAAGTTGATTACAATATGGTACCTAAAATAAGTTAATTATATATGGTTATGAACACTGAGCAATTGTAGTAACAAAATATAGTTATCTACTAATTACTACACTAATCTTAGATTAAAACCAAACTAAGAATGGGAAGCACCACTGAACCAAAATACTACAAATCAAGACACTCTTGATTGCATAGTATATAGCATATCACTAAATAATGACTTTTTACAAAAGACAATGGTTAAGAGGCTGCTTCCATTGATAGGAGACCTCTGCAATTTCAATCTTCTTCTCATTTCTTTTCTTTATGAGTTATTAGGCAACTATGCATTTAGTGCAATTTGCATGCAATGCTATTTTCAATCCACTGTAAGGTTCTTAATAAGCTCTTTTCTTGCAGGAGCTATAATTTTTGTAGAGCCACTAAGTTCTTCATTTGTAATTTTGTAACATTGGTTTCACTGACACTGTATTGAAGTATCAAGTTGTTTTTTTGGAAACTGTGGAAAGAAGATGGCTGTTGAGAGTAGTAACAAACAAGAAACACGTGCTCTGACTCCATTAAGAGTCCTACGTGGTGTGTTCTGTTTACTAATCTTGCTTTCAACAGCATTTGTGATATTGGTCTTCTGTGGTTTCTTCACAGCTGTGATCTTGAGATTTTTCAGCATACATTACAGCAGAAAAGCAACAGCATTTTTCTTTGGAAGCTGGCTAGCTTTATGGCCTTTTTTATTTGAGAAAATAAACAAAACTAAAGTAATATTTTCTGGAGAAACTCTTCCAGAAAGGGAGGAGAGAGTCTTGATCATTGCCAACCACAGAACTGAAGTTGACTGGATGTATTTATGGGATCTCGCCTTGCGAAAAGGGCGTTTAGGGTATATTAAATATGTCCTCAAGAGCAGTTTAATGAAGCTGCCTGTATTTGGTTGGGCTTTTCACATTTTGGAGTTCATTTCAGTTGAGAGAAAATGGGAAGTTGACGAGTCAACTATGCGAAACATGCTTTCAACTTTTAAAAATCATCAAGATCCTCTCTGGCTTGCTGTTTTCCCTGAAGGCACCGATTTCACGTAATACATATTTCATCTTTTTTCTTACACAAGATAGGAGGGCATTCACGTCTTTTCCACAAAGTTGCAAAATTTTGTCCCATTGACATCGGTCCCAGTCTCTAGTCCACTACATACCAAACACAGTACAACTTGTTTTGTCAGTCTCAGTTCATACCAAACACAAACACAGTACAACCTGTTATGTTCTGTCATCCTCTGATATATCCCATCACATCATTGACTAATTTATATTTATTTATATATTTATTCTGGTGTAGTGAACAGAAGTGTATTCGGAGCCAAAAATATGCATCTGAAAACGGGCTGCCTATCTTACACAGTGTCCTACTCCCAAAAACAAAGGGATTTGCTGCCTGCATGGAGGAACTAAGGGACTGTTTGGATGCAGGTACTCTTTATTCCAGCAAGTAATAGTATTATAATGATGCGTTTAATTAATCTACTTTTTAAAAGACTTTGTTTTCTTTTTGGTATATTAATATATATATATATATATATATATATATATATATATATATATATATATGTTGCAGTTTATGACATCACAATTGGGTACAAAAACCGTTGCCCAACTTTCTTAGACAATGCGTGTGGGGTGGCCCCTTCAGAAGTTCATATCCATGTCAGGCGTATTGTAGTGAATGATATCCCAGAGTCTGAAGAAAAGATTGGTTGTTGGTTAATGGATACGTTTTCCAAAAAGGACAAATTGCTTTTGGATTTTCAGTCGAGAGGATGTTTTCCTCATCAAGGAACAGAAGGGGAGATTGCTGGTGTCTCATGCCTATTGAATGTTGTTGGGGTAATCATCTTGACCTTCATCTGTATTTTTATAACCTTTTTTTCATCTGTCTGGTTTAAAGTGTACATATCGTTAGTGTGTGCATATTTAGGGTCAGCTACCTATTTTAATATCCGACCTTCGCCCATTTTTAATTGGTGAAAAGGTTTGTTTTATGTTTTATGTTTTATGTTTTATGTATCAATAGACAAATAGTTGGAAGAGATATATATATGTTTTAATAATATTATATTGAGACTTGAGAGCAAGAACCATAATCACTAAGCTTTTGAATGATTTTAGTCATGACTAAGTTGCATTTTATTAGAACAATACAATCTACATTTGGGTGTATAGATACCAATTCTTGTTATCATCAACAAATATCACATACAACAAGTTAACAACATATCATTATTCTCTCTTTTCTATCCTGCTATAATATATATGGCTGCTCATTAAATGACCAAAATAGGAGATTTATATCCGGATGACCATTTTTTGCAACATTATCATGAAATATTCTTGTATTTTGCATAATGGCATCTGTGGAATGCTTTTAATTTTGTGAAATTACTTTTTTTTGGTATCTATGATAGCTTTAGGTTCCGGAGAGTATTTTGTGGAATCTTGTGTTGTTTGTGAAGCTTAAAGATTTTTATGTTTACATCATGCGGTGTCTTGGGAATAAAATAACAATTTTTTGTCTTAATATCTTTCATCTTGAGACACCATTGTTTCAATCGAAAATGAAATCAGAAAATACTTTCTAGTGAAGGGGTGGGGAGGTTTAACATATAATGGGGTTTTTGGAGTATATGTCGTTAGGAATGATGTATGTTTTGTAGAAAGTTAGGTTTAACATATAAGAGTAGTGAGATAAGACCTTGTTTAATTTAAATAGTTATTGTTTCTCCGAGATTTAGTTACGTCTACTATATATATAACTAGGTTACAACCTGTGAAACCATGGGTAAGAAAAAAAACAATACTGATAATTAAAAATGGTAATGAAAAATCAAAAGTATATAGAATTTTATTAAATTAACAAGATATAAGTTTTGTTTAGAAAAAGTAATTATATACTTGTAATCAAACATTGAAATGAAAGGCCAATGCTATAATTGAAAAGAAAAAAAAGTAAAATGCTATAATCATCAATAACATGAATATTGAATGTTGTAGTTATTGAAACTAAAACGATATAATTAACATTCAGATAAAAGTTTAATGCTATAATTAACATTAAAATGAAAGTTGAATGCTATAAAAAAAATGAAAGCTTAACCTTATAATCAACATTAAAAGGAAAGTTGAATGGTATATGGAAAGGTTAAATAGAAAGATTTTAACATTATGCATTTTAAATTGAAGATTTCTAATAATAATATTCTGCAAAAACATAAGGTGAAACAAAAAGTAGATGGTGTGTATGATGTGTCAAAAACAAAAAGTACATTGCTATTTATTGCAAATCCTTTCTGTTTTCCCATTCACGAAAACATAGATAGACACATGCCCAATCGAGGCACTCCAAGCTTCTGAGCATTCCAAGAAAGCCATGCACGTTTTCATGATGAGCAGACAATTGTCAGATGTCTAGACGTCGTTGTAAGTAGGCTTGCGTAAATATTGTAGAGCGTGAAGCCTAATCACAGATTTGCAAAGCTTGTTTAGACTTTTCCTTACGGTCCACAAAGACATCTTAAAATTCCCATCCAAATCCAATGCATCGTTTGGGGTGTCGTATGCTATGCAGTTATCGCGGTCTAAAATCTTATAACGGTCACTTGGCGTGATTTAAAATAGCGGTTCTCGCGGTGAGATAGCGGTTATATATATATATATATATATATATATATATATATATATATATATATATATATATATATATATATATATATATATATATATATATATATATATATATATATATATATATATATATATATATATATATTAAAGAACAAAGAGATAAGAACAAAGAGATAAAATGTAAAACCAGATAACCAAATTAAAAAAGTCCAAATATCAAATTGTCAAATGTACAACAATAGAAGTCGTCGATAGCATAGAGGGAAGTACCGAAAATAAATGATATTGGGAAAATAAATGACATTGGGCTAAGAATACTACAGATATTGGGCTGGTCCACATGAAAAAAGAATTTTTTTAAAAAAAATCAGCAAAAAAGTCCAATAACGTGAATAGCGGGATAAAAATGAGATCTCGATTTTGAAATCGCGGTGAAATTACGTCCTATATCGCCGAGAATCTCGGGACCGCTATTTGTAACCGCAATTTTACATACCCCCGCGAAACGCTATCCCACCGAGATCTCACCGAGATCTCGGCGCAATTAACTGCCCAGGTCGTATGCTAATTAACGAAGTGTGAATGTGCATTTTTGTAGTCGATTAAATCCGACTATACCTCTTGCATCTAAACGTTGTTGGAAATATCAACACTCGTCAATTTCAAATATGCGTTCATATAAATGTATGTGCATTCATAATCATCATCGAAAATAGTACCACTAAAAAGTCACATGCTCGTCAAAATAGTCTTGTTGCATGAGACGTCAGGGCCAACTATTCACGGTCTCTCTGTATATATATATTGTGTTTTCAGGCATAAACTTTCGGCTTCCTCATTGTTTAAAATATTGAATGTTTACTCCACGATTTAGAAAGACCATTGTTGTTTGCATCACAAATTGAAGATATATAAGTGTAATAGAGAGAAAATAGAAGTATTATTGTGGTATAAGATAGTAGAGTTGGTTTGTATTTATATAGGAT
This sequence comes from Lactuca sativa, assembly GCF_002870075.4. Taxonomy (NCBI): domain Eukaryota; kingdom Viridiplantae; phylum Streptophyta; class Magnoliopsida; order Asterales; family Asteraceae; genus Lactuca; species Lactuca sativa. The sequence continues at coordinate 265,525,870 of NC_056627.2, forward strand.
AAAAATTTTGTTTAAAATATTGAATGTTTACTCCACGATTTAGGAAGACCATTGTTGTTTGCATGACAAATTGAAGATATATAAGTGTAATAAAGAGAAAATAGAAGTATTATTGTGGTATAAGATAGTAGAGTTGGTTTGTATTTATATAGGATAAAAATTTAGAAAAAGAAGAGAAAATAGTCATTGAGATGGGTTGAGAAGAGGAGAGAGAGACTTGGGTGCTGTTTGTTTTTTCTGAAACAATATGTCTGCAGTCTGCGGACCATATGTAGACCTCTGCAAGAAGAGGTGGATCAAACGTCTGCAGTCTGAAAAAAGAAAACTGTTTGTTTTTTTAACATTTACGGACTATTAAAATATACTGCAATCTAAATAAACTGATTTTTTTAAACTTCAAAGTGACTTTTTAATATTTTTATAACTTTGTTATAAATAATTAACAAATCTAGATCAACTTTTATGTATTATTGTATAAAAAATAAAAATAAAAATAATATGAATTAATGTATATATTTGATAAAAAGCTAGCAACTTTAGTTGCAAAGTTATAACTAAATATTATAATTAGAGATCAAAAAATTTTATACATAAATGGATGAAAATAAACTTCGATTTTTTCAATTAAATCCATTAAAAACGTACCATAAATATTTTTCTCGAGAAATTGATGATACTGTATTAGATAATGTTTTACAAAATTTGGCAAAAAAAATATAAGAATATATATTATGATTTTTTTTTTCATATTTATATAAAGAACTTCAACGACTATTATTATAATAAATATTTATTTATAAATTTGTCAAAAATATCATATTTGTATCGTCGAACGTTTTTTTTTTTTTTAATTTTTGTAAATTTTTTTTCAAATTGTTTATCATTAATAAAGTTGGAAAAAATATAAATTAAAAAAAAAACTTAAAAAACATAAAGATATATGTGTTTTTTTAGGCTAGAAGATGTCTGAAGATGTTAGAAGACTCCGGTACACATCTGCGCCAAAAAGAGGATGGCGCAGACAGAAGATGTTACATTTTTACATTTTTAGGTCTGCAGTCTTTAAAAAAACAAACAGTCTGCGAAGGCTGCAGTCTTTAAAAAAACAAACAGTCTGCGAAGGCTAATGTCTGCGCACGGCACAGACAGAAGAGGCCACACAGCAGACAAAAAACAAACACCACTTTGACATTTGGCTACGGAGTTCGTCACAATTTTGGCATTGCCGAACACCAATGACGTGTTTATCGAGCTACTCGTCATGATGTAAATTGCATTTTGTAAACCAATATAATAAATATAACTTACAGATGATATAATTAGATAAAATATAAAATGTTTTGGTATAATTGGTTTTTATAACTTTCCATCAGGTTACATTAAGATAGAACACTAAGCATGCATCATGTCTTCTGTTTTGCAACTGTAAGTTGTTTTAGCTTTTTTATCTTCCTTTTTTTGAGTTTAATATAAATAAACATGCATCTTTAAAGTAAACATACGTGTTCTCAAGTCATTTTTACTTCTTTCTTTTCATTTCAAACTCGAGCATCCTATTCTACAAAGATGAACTTTATATATCCTCATTTTAACCAATTAGGTGTCATAAGTACTAATTAAGTCTTGTAAGTTAAAAAAACTTTGACTAGTATTCGTTAATTAGTTGAAAGTTTTGGATGAATATGTTTCAAGCTAGACGACCTAACTTGAACCATATTGATTTGAATACTCTTTATATAATTTATAAAGATATATAGATATGGATAAATATAGATACAGATACTTAGAACATAATAAAAAAAATAGAAATTAATAAGGATGATTCTAAAATTAAAATCTATTTTAAATTCTGAGTTTATTTTTATTACATTTTATTGGATACATCGTCATGTTATATTTTCAATCATATAAAATATTCATCAACACCATAATAAATCTTCTTAGTTAAACCATATTCAATATTGTAAACTAAAAATATACATCTTCAAAAAATTCTTGGTTAAACATATGAAAGATTTATATTAATTAGGACTATTCAAATTCTAACTAGAGTTTATTTAGTGTTAAACTACTAGAACTCAATATAAGTTTTTTTATTTATACTTATGATACTTTATTTAACAAGATAGAAATATTTAAATTGAGTTTAGTATGATTATTTAATGTCTAACCTTATCTTACATTGAAACATTTCATACGACAAATAACTTAACTTTTGGATTTGGTAATGTAACTTATGTTTGCATATTTGTTTTAAAGTAAAGTTTCAAATCATGTTGTCCTAAGGCCTTCCGGTATGTATACCATGAAGGGTTCCGTGGTCTAGGTGGCCACGATTGTGGCTCGTGCACACTAGCCCGGACCTATGTGGTCCCTCATGCTCGTGGTCGCTTGTGGTATGCATCACGAATTGAAACGACGAAATTGTATTGGTTATGCGATAATGACCAATAGGGGAAGAGAAAACCAGTAGCCATTGAACGACTAATTTTTTAAACATTTTTTTTAAACTTCTATTTTTACTTATATACCACATTTTTACACTTAATATTTACAAAATTCTTTTCTTTCTCTATACACAATACACACACAACAATTTAATATCAATCAAAAATGGATCCCAACAAAAACACCCCCTCCCCCCCTAAAAAAAAAATTTTAGAAAGCGCAAACCCGTTAATGTCTTTGCGTTAGACACAATCCCTCGCCAATTCCTGGCCATGGAATCACCTCAAGGTGGTTTTGTCAGTTTGCTTCAAACCGATTCCCCTATTTAACAAACAACACTTTTCCAACAACAATATCAACCTTTCCCGACCTTCCAACACAACAACTTCAACAATATCAAGTTTTCCAACAATTCCAACAACTCCAACAACGACAATTCAAACTACAACCATCACAACTCCCTCATTCACTTGACTTTGTTTCGGAAACTCAACCTTCACCACCACCTCAACCTAAAAAAAAAAAAAAAAAAAAAAAAAAACCAGCCCGACCCAACACCACTCAAGAAAGGGTTCCATGGACAAAAGACGAAGATGAAAAGCTCGTCGAGGCATGAATTTCGGCTTCCCAAGACCCAATTGGTCAAACATTTGGTTGTTTTTGGGAGAAAGTTCGCGCGCTGTTTTATGAGTCAACGGGAAGTGAAAGTTGAAATCTCAATCAAATTAGCTCCAAGTGGCGCGATATTCAACTCAAATGCACCGAATTTGCAGGAATTTACAACAACCTTCTAAGCATACGAAAAAACGGGTCAAATGATTTTGATGTTTTCAAGGCAGCTTTGGACCAATTTGAAAGAACAACATTAACCTGCAATGCTTTTTCGTATGTGAAACCTTGGCTAAAGTTGAAAGACGCTCTGAAATGGAAAGAGGAAACGGAAGGAAGTTCACAATCTTCCGGTTCAAAGCGTTCAAGAAACCCCGATGGAACGTCTCAACAATCGGACGGACGAACACGTTTCGACATCAACGACAAACCGCTCGATCTTGAAGACGAGCAACCTCTTCATCGGCCCGTTGGAAGAAATAAAGCAAAAAAAGCGGCTTCAACGGCTTCGGGATCTAGTTTTATGGATCAATTTGGAGAGAAATTTGATCGTTATGTGCACGTTCAAGAAACGAAGGTGGAGATGTTGAGTCGGGAAGAGCAAAAAATGATAGAAACAAAGTCGGTGATACAAACAAAAACCAATATGAAAATCTTGAAAATGAAAGCGGACGGACGACCTCGAATGCGAAGATTTGGAGCTATTTCTTGTGATGATGGAGTCCCTTCGAGTCCGACGTAGGAATAGGGGATAATTTTTTTAGTTAAGCTTTGTAATTTTTTTTCTAATGTTAATTTTTTTAATTAATGTAATTTTTATTATTTTTACTTTAATTAATATAATTTTTATTTCTAATGTTATTTTTTTATTTTAATTAATGAAATTTGGTATTTTAAATTAATGAAAACTAGTATTTAAAAAAATATATATGATTTTTATGTATTTTTTATTTAAGTTTAAATAAAAAAAATAAAGTGGAGTGTTATGTATCCCATAGTTAATGGTAGAAAGTGTGATGATGATGTGACACCCACCACTATAATGGTTAGTGGTGGGTATAATGAATGACCCAATGTATGATAAAAAAAAAGGGGAAAATACAAATATAGCCAAAATCTTTAATTACTTAACAAAAATTAGCCAAAAAAAACACTTAGCAAAAAATAGTCCACAAAAGAGTAGTCAACTATAGGTTGACTACTGTTTCGCCAAATCGTCTGCTGTTTCGTTTTTGTATAATTTTTTTTTTCATTTTTAGGATACAAAACCGTAGGTTTTTAAAAACCTACGGTTTCCCCAAAACAGTAGTTAAAACCCCCAAAACAGTATATTTAAAAAAAAATGTATTTTTTCACCCATAACCGTAGCTACGGTTTGGGAAACCGTAGGTTTCGAGAGGAAACCGTAGGTTTTAAAAAACCTATTGTTTTGTATCCTAAAAATGAAAAAAAAAATTTATACAAAATACAAAACAGTAGACGATTTAGCGAAACAGTAGACGAATATCAAAACCTACGGTTTTGTGGACTATAATTGGACATTTACTAATTTTTGACTATAAATTGCTAATGACTTTTTTAATTTGGCTAGATTAGTAATTACCCCATAAAAACAATTATGTAATGAGTTAGCGATGATACAAAATTGGTGGGTGTCTAATGTATTTAATTGTGAGAAATGTATACATCAATCATTTAAAAAATATTATATTGTTTTAAATAACATACAATTTAAAGATTATATAAAAATCTACAAACTCATTGTTAATAACTTCATTATAACATTTATAACTCTACATGTATTTGTTTATCGCTTTAAATTTACATATTTATGGAAAGTTTGTATTTGTTGATGAATCAAAATACATGAAAAACCCAAATGGATTCTTCATTCATTAAGTTCATTAAGTGTTGTAATTTTATGGCTGTAGGTTGTTGTACATATATATTCATTGTTTTATTTTGTTGCACTATATTTTTCAAGTTTAAGATCCTATTATTTATGTTTTTTTTTTCTTTTAGAGTTCGATGGATATAAATCATTGTCACATGTAATATAGAGTAACCACATATGAAAATGATGATCGTGTATATGTAAAATGTTTCGATTAACGAAAAAATAAAGTAACATAAGTTGAAAATATGAGTGTTTCAAATGAATATAATTTAAGATATATGATGTATTTTGAACCGACTTTGGGGTAATCTGCGTGTTTTTTTTTTTTTTTTTTTTTTTTTTTTTTTTTTTTTTTTTTTAACTCGGTTGACTCTTAAAATGTACTTTTGTTACGTGTTTGGTCGCTACTAGATGTGAAATGATTGTATTACCCTTACTAATTTATTTATTTTTAAGTGTATTTCTTTATCTTTTTTTTTTGTTATTTATTATTGTTAGTTTATTAATCTATTTATTGTTAAATGTCCATCCCATCTGGTTTCTTTTTCCCGGAGTAAACTACAACCAATATGTCCTCGAAAATCACTACCAACTCTACACTAGACTAAATTACAACCATCTCTCCCACCGAAAAAAAAGATCGAAAATTCTAGATTAACCTCGATAACTCTACACCAGAAATCCATTCAAATGAGAAATCAAATCCTAGAAATCCTTTCAAATGAGAAATCAAAACCAAACATTCAAACAAGAAATTTAAATCATAAATTAAAACTAGAATCAATGTATTCAAACAAGAATCGACCAAAAATTACATTTCTAACAGATCTGAAGGTAGATAAGAGAAGATGATGACTGACGACGATGTTGAAGGGAGTTGAAGAGCATTAATGAGGTGTGGAGTATTCCAGCAACTCCATTGTGCTATGATTTATGGGTGGTGTTGGTGGTTTTTGGTGATCCGACAGCGGTACATATCAATAGAGCAGACAATGTCTTTCGAATGCAGATCGTTTGGCTGTTTTCAAGTGCAGATTGACGACTCTAAAATTTTCCAACGGCCTTTTCTTTCTATCGTCAGACATCAAAATAACAAAATCCCAAATCATTCGTATAACCGAACCATCATCCTGGACCACCTAAAGCAGCCATCGTGAAATCAAAACCCTAGATTTGGCAGAATCTACGGTAGTGGCTGTTAAAAGTAACAATGGTGATGGCTTTGAAGGCAATGTGTATGAAGGTGATGTCAGATTGGCTTCAAATTCTTTGATTTCAGGTTTTAGGATTGACTTCTTGGTTTTAGATTGCAATTGATTTCAGGTGTTCTCCGGTGACTTTAGAAAAGGTGTGGGAGACATTCTAGAGGAGCAAAAGAGTTCGACAATAAGAATTGAAATGAGATGAGGAGTAGGTTCATGAGAGTGTGTCTATAGCTATGTAGCTTTGTGTACCAAAAGATAGACGATGGTGGTTAGGGTATGTCGGTGGAGTGAAAAAACGATGAGAGGTTGGGTGGGAGGTTCGGGGGAAATTAGATACAGACGAAGAGAGATAGATATTCACGTTGGGTTGGGAAAGGGGTGTTCCTATTTGTCTCTTTAATGGTAATTAAAAACGAAATACATAAATTAATTAATAAATAATTAAAAAAAATCAAGAAGGATAATATAATCTTTTTAAGTCCCCCGTCTTACCGCGACTGCTGGCACAAAGTTAGCCAGGGCTTCTTCCTCGTGTCTTGTCATGATCGAGCACTCGACGAAAGAGCTTTACAAGCGGCATTACCCTTCTTCACTCACGCGATATTGTTGGATCGGGATTTCGCCCATTGTCTAAGATTCCCCACTGCTGCCCCTTCGCGGGAGTCTGGGCCGTGTCTCAGTCCCAGTGTGGCTGATCATCCGAAAAGACCAGCTAAGCATCATTGGCTTGGTTAGCCTTTCGCGCCGACGATCCAACAAAGAAGCGAAGTAGTGGTCTCTTTCTTTCCATTACAAACGACACGCTTTGCCTGCTCCCTCCCCGAGTCCATTAGCGTTCCTGTCCAGAGCGAAGAGAAGGCGAAACGCCGCCGAAGCAACATAAGCAGGCATCTATTGCTACACTTTAATACCATGAAAGAAAATAGAGAAAAAGACTTTGAAGATAATAACCATTTTCAAGAGACAAACTCCAGTGAACCACTTTCCTCCTCTCTTCTTTTCTTCATCCCCCCTTTGAAAGAAGTAAAAAAAAGAATCCAACGCTCTAGTCTAATTGAAGACTTTCAACGCTCATGCTATTTGAAAGAGCTTTCAACATGGAATGGAGACTCCATAACGTACACAAAGAGTAACTGCTCTATGAATATCATCCTAATTCAAGTCTTGTTCCGCACTTAAACGGATAACTCAAAGCCTTACCTTGATCATGAAAACCTCAATGACATAATCGTTTATAGTGAGGTTTGGAACCCTGAGTAGAGTGTTCCAGGTGTAGCATGAAATGAGGTTGTACATGTAAGGGTACTCAGACTAAAGTGCTATTTCTTGGCCATTGGATCAGCAAGGGTGTGATTCAGATGGATCAAGAGAAGATTAGGTCTGTTTTGAACTGGCCGATGATCATAAGTTATGTCCTCCATCACGATCTTGAATGAAACTATCCGTGGAATCGTGCGCCGTGTGAAACATAAGTCATCATCGTTCTTAACCGAGACTTAGGTTAAGCCCCGTCTCAGAACCTAGTGGGGTTAGGAGTAAAGCATCCCGAGGTTGGCACATCTCTTCTAGTGTGCATAAGCATTGGGAACCCAAATTTCTTTCTTCAAAGTCGTTTCTTTTCTCGTCCCCCCGCCCCGGCATAGCGCTTCGCTTCCGGTTCTTCAGAAGAATCAAGTGACTTCTTCCGTCTTCATTGATTTGGAGGGAAAAGAAACTGTTTACCAGTTGGGAAGCTAGACATCAATTAAGTGGTTTGATGAGGATAACTAAGCTGACACACCGGAGTTGGCTGCTGGCATAACAAGGTGGTGCCTTACCGCACTGCAGGCGGACGCGCAGTAGCGTTCGTGGTGGTGCTTCAGGATTCCAATGTACTGCGTCCAAGATAAGAACGAGCTTGTTGGTGGACCACTGTCGTCCCATTCTTTAGTGAGCTGCAGCGCAACCATCTTATCCACTGAACTAGCTAGAAGTTATCGCTTCGAGTCGAAGCACTAAAAGAAAAGGACCGGGAAAGGTGGCGGCATAGGAACCACGAGACCCCTACTAGTCATGGGAAAATAGAAGTACGTTACTGCGCACCAGCTGAAAAAGCCTTTTCCTTTTTTAATAAAAAGAAGGTAAGCTTCATAGCTCCAATCTAGTAAAGGGGTTTTGATGGATGCCATTTATATAGGTTGGGTTGCTGGATACGGGATCCTCGTAGTAGGCTGGACCAACATCTAATCGAGAGAGGGCAGTCTTTAGAAGCAACAGACTGGGAAACCAAGAAGATCTGACTGAGTTGATGATGAACCGAATCTCGAAAGGCGAGAGGCTTTCATAAAGATGTATGAGAAACGAAGGGTCGAGAGCGGCTTATTGCATGATCCAATTGGTCAGTTTCTTTGGGGCAAGTTTATTAGATCTAAATAGGGTTTGTCCAGTGCTTCTGCTGAGAGAAAGAAAGTCTATTGACTGGCCTACCTACGCCCGTACACATCCGCAGTTCTTCTCCCAGCGTTGTAATTTTTTTTTATCTGGATCCGGAAATTGAAATAGGCTAGAGATCTCTGTCCTTTTTTCTAAGGTTTTTTTGATCGAACTAGGAATCATACATTAGCTGAATGACTTGACCACTAGGTATTTCACTAACATGCACATAAGCTACCAAATTCTATATAACATCCCATCTTGTTTCCCATGCATCCCGAAAAGATAGACTTCCTACTAGATGTCATTCGAGAGATCCTAAGAGATGGCCACTACTGGCCTACTGTTGGGGTACAAAGGTCTTCATTCATGACTTTGTAAATGTTTGACTTTTGTAAAACCCACTTGCATGTGGTGCTTTAGCCTTTAGACCCATTTGTTAGTTAGAGTGAGAGAGAGACTTGTAAACACCTCTATATAAGGTGGGTTTGTCCACTTGTAGAGGTGTGCTTGAGAGATGTAGTCATAGTGATTAGTGAGTGAGATATTTATGAAGCTCTAGACTAGATCCGTTTTTGTACTCATTTACTATGATCGAATATATCTTTTAGCACCCAAATCACCATGTTCAATTGTGCAAGCTTTAATTCCGCATGCCAAACCATGTTATTTGTCACTACACCTATGGTCCTTGTAGATTACATAGCACATGCTAAGAGTTGCGATGCCTGCCAGGAATCCAGCACAAGCCGACTTCCGTGTTATACCCGATTATACAGCCTTGACCATTTCGAGGGTGGGCCGTGGATATCATCGGAAAGATCTATCCTAGATCTTAAAGAGGTCATACTTTTATCCTAGTATAGTAGCTACGGCCCAACCTTCTCCACCTTTTGTCCTGGGTAGAAGCCGAGCCTCCCCAGAATGTGACTTCTACGGAGGTAATAAGGGTTTAGTATATATTACCGCTATTCGTCCTCTCATACAGTTCATGTAGTGAGTCAATTTGTGTCTGCTTCTACCGGTCCCGTCGCGACGTTAGGAGACATTCATTAGGTAATTTCAAGACCACAACGGCCATAGGTAACGACTCTTATGCCTTGCCAGCAAAAGAAGTTACAGTGATAAAAAATACAATAAAATCACATCTTAACGACCGTCCAAGTTAAAAAGAACAACTAGAGATCAAACTTGCAGATCGACTAATTCACGTAATTTACTCAATATAAATATAAATATAGATTTTTGAGTTACTGATATTATAAAGCAACATCACGCAATCAGCCCAGATTATAAAAGAACTTACCTATCTTACCCTATGACTTTTGATCCATTACTTTAAACAATTGGGGTTTTCTTATGGGCCCGCTATAACACCTTCTAAAGGGTTATAATGGTCCGTCATAAAAATTACCTTCTATAATAATTTGACCAAAAAACATGGATCAAAATTATAATTATAATTGTGAATATTCTGTAATGATTATTATTAAACAACCATATAAAAATGGTAGCTATAACCAAACCATACTTATGAACCAAAATCACTTTTTAATACTGTTTATATATTAGTATTGAGTTTGTTATCTACTTTTTGTTTTTAATATATTAGTCATATTTGATTTCCCTAATAGTAGCTGATTTACAATGTATATAACTAATCTACAACTAGTTTGTGTCTGTTTATATATTAGTATTGAGTTTGCATACGTAGGTGTGCATTCATGTTGCGAATTGAAAAATCGGCCCACTCGGCTTTACTATGTCAAGGTTTAAGTTTTCTAACACTTAACGATTTTTGGTTATGCTAAGAAAACCACATTGTCACTTTTACAAAACTCGAGAAAGCGATAATTTTTTTTATATACTTTTTTTCTTCCCAAAATGGTGTTAGCTTCGAGCTCTTTGGACGATAGATCTATATCGTAATCAAAACATGTGATCCATTACGCAACATTATTGGCCATAATCACTTGCAAGAAGCCAAGATCAATAACTTCTCCAGTTTAGTAAATATTTATTTACTTAACGTTCAAAAAAGTATAGGCATCATATGAATTTTTACTTTATAAAACATATGTACTTCGAATCTTTGTCGATCTCTTTCCACCACACATCTACTTTTGCAACTTGTAAAATGAGACAAACGAAAAAAAAAACCACGATCAAAAACAATATCCTCAAAATTTTCTAGCATGTCACGAGAACAGAATTATGAAATCTCATTTTAAAATATTATTTTAATTCTGTTAATTTACTGAATAGTATAATTATTTATAAAAGGTAAGAATCATTATGTTTTATCTTAGTAATTTTTAGTTATATAAATAAATACAACGAAAACATGGTTGCAGTATTGAGTATCACATGGTAGTCGGATGCATGTTTTAAATAGTCATAAAATCGGATCTTATTATAATTTGATTAACAGATTATAAAACATAAATAGTTTTTTTATTAGAAAAACAAAAGAAAATTATATCATAATCCTAAGCAAACCCGTGATGCATAAGGTTAGGTATGCCAGCAAACACCCCATAAAGACTCACGAGATCAAACTATTATAAGACTATTAAAATAAAATATGTTTATTACCCTAATTTAGAAATATTACATATACTGTAAAAATTGTAAATCATTTCTAATAAAATCATAAAACCATTATTAGTTAAAGAAACATTGTCTTTTTCAAATACATTTGTTTTATAAAAATATGTGATGGGTCATGAAAAATGCCTACAAAGGTAAAAATGTTGACTCTACCAATACCAACAACGATTATTAATAGAGAAATTGAGTAATCTAACTATGTAAATAAAAATTTTAAAGAAGATAATTTTTCCAGAGTACTTTTCAATTTTCTTTTAAAGAATATTCTATATTGGGTTTGACTTTCAAATTTCGGAATTATTTTTTGGTTTTTTCCTAGTGGGTTGTTTTTTTTTTTTTTTTTTTTTTTTTTTTTTTTTTTTTTTTAAATATCTCAATTTGTGTCCACAATATCAATTTCTAAGTGTTTAATATAATCGTTTTTCAATAAAATGTCTAATTTTATGCACTAATATAATATATAGTTCATATTTACTATATTTGTTTAACATTTTGTTAATTTTAAGTAAAAAGCAAAAAAAAAATCTCAAAATTCTGGAATTGTTCTTCGAATTTCAGACGTGTTCTTGAAATTTCAAAGTTTTTTTTCCCTAAATTTTAATCTGGAATGTGAACAGTAGTCCGAAATGTGAATACTAGTCCCGAGTGTAGTTCCAGACTTAGTCAAAAAAACATTTTTTTCTTGATATGAATACAAATTTCGAATAAAGTGGTTATTTTTGCTAAAAAAAAATAAGTTATCTTTTTTTCAATTAAACATTAAAAATTAGTTGGATTACTCAATTTCCTTTACGAATATCGTAGAAAAGATTGTGCATGCCCGATTAAAAATGCTGCTGAGCGGAAAATACACTTAAATACAAATGACCAAATTTAACAGTAACAAAGAACAATAAAAAATTATGTTATGTTTTTAGGAATTTTTATAAACACTTTTATAAATTTTTATTAAATCTCAAAAACTTAAGAAACTATAATGATAAATACCTTATTTATAAGAGACTATGCTATATCTCTAGTTTAGGAGATGATTACCAACAAATAAGGATAATAACTAAAAATTACTTAAACAATATCCTTAATCAAAATAAGTGTAAATTACATGAATGGTTTATGTGGTTTGGATAATTTGGTTCCTATTTTTTTTACTTGACAGTCCCCGCTGTTTTTATCCCCATTGTTTTTATTGTATGGTTGGTCCTAAATGATATAAAACAACTATTTTGTCTTTAATATTGTTTATTATATAATTATCTATATTATTAATCTATTCATAAATTTGTTTAATAAAATACATCAACCTTGTTTTTACCATCCCACATCCTCAATGTTATTGCACATCTACAACAACACCTCCACTATCGATGATATGACCTTATTTAACTATATATTTTAGGCAATGATGTGTGTGAAACAAACTAGTTTTAATCCTACTAACTTAGACACAAAATAAACACACGAAAGGCAGTGTACCTATCGATTAGTAATATAGTTCAAGCAAGTAGGGTATCGAACACAGGGAACGGTAAACAATTAAAATAAATGCTAATATTATCTAAATAAAACAAATAACAAAAAGGGGATTTTCTCTAGTTTTACAAGACTAGAAACTTAATTAGAATAACCAACACACAAGTTAATTAACTAGCAACTAAAACAATTAATTACCAACTAAATTCAATAGTAAAGAGGGCTTCTGTTTAGGTACGACTCATTTGTTCCCATGGATGATTTTAATGTATCGGATTAATTCTTCATTGGCTACCGATTAAGATAATTAGGTTCACGTTTGCTATTCCTAATTCTTAGAAAACAGATTAACTCAAGCAATGGCCAGTTGTCTAAATTAACGGGTTTCCTAGATTATTGATTCGGGTTAAGTAGGACTTGTAATGGTTAATTAAATTGACCCTTCAATTAACCTATTGCTGATGTTCATCAAACAAGCCCACACATTAACTTACCTATCTTCTAGTTAATTCTAGTTTCACATTCGTTATTCCTAGACATACAACTATGTGGTCACAATAAATCATATGAAATTAATAACTAAGAGATGTTCATACAACTTAATTACTGATTTATTAACAGAAGAATAGTTATTGTCAACACATAAGGTTCTTTAACAAGCTTAACAAAACATAATTACCAATTAAAAATAATCCTACTCAAATAATCAATCCATGTTCACAAAATTGTCTACCCGAACAGAAGAATAAGTTTTTAGCTCATGATTGCAGTAAACATAAAGTCAAAAACGAAATCAAAGTATGTAAACATGATTCAAATCAAAAAGTTACTAAGAATAAACCAAAATTGTCTTGATTCTCTTCACAATTGAATGTAGGGTTGATTCTTTAGTTCCTCACGACCTAGCAGCACTTCCAATCGTTTCTCAGCCTCCTAGGGTTTCTCTCCATGCTATGATATCGATCTGAAAGTCCCTTTATATAGATTTTCACAAAACAGAGGCTACTCGGCGAGTCCAGTGACCTACTCGGCGAGTCCGTCACTTAAAACCCGTGCACGGCAAGTCAGCGCGTCCAGAATCGCGAAACTTCTGACCAACTCGGCGAGTAATCGACCCTACTCGCCGAGTACGTTTCGAATCAGCATTTACTCAAAACACGAAAGTCGTCCGAAATTATGTCTACTTTTCAGAACATTTTGAATCTCGTCAATCGGAGTTACGGTTCATGAGATATGGCCAAAACACTGACGAGGGGTCAAGCTGTCCAGCAACATCCTTCTTTCTTTAAAATCCAAGATCCAAGCGTCCAATCGCCAATTCCGCTTCATTTTCCTTTTGATCATGTCTTTGTTGCTGAAAAATGAAATTATAAACTAATTAAGTACCTTTTGTTCATTAAATGAGATAAAATCAACATAAAATATTAAGATAATGCATAAATTATATGACTAAATATGCCCATATCAGGCAATTTTTTAAATATATTTAATTAAAATGTCATATTTTAATATATATGATACTTAATATGCTTTGAAACATTCATTTACAGTTAAGATGAAAGCTGGGATTCTAAAGGAGGAGAACAGAACTGAAATGGACGAAAAAAAAACCGGATGAAAAGCTTGAAGACATGCCGTATCTCTTATAAGGCGCACCGCGCCCTTAAAAATTTCCAGAAAAATGCAAAAAACTTTCGTCTCGATATATGTGTTCATGCGCAATAAGGAAACTCAACACTGATGAGTTTTAGCAACAAGAACTTTCCTATGTGCACATGCAAACCCTAATTGCTTGGATCTAGGTTTCTCTAATTGAACATGCATTAAATCCAAGACTTACAATACTAGATCTAATGTAAACAATTGAATCTAATCATATGAAATTGGATCTAGAACAATACCTTGGATTACTTGCTTGATACTTCTTCTTCTTAGAGCTTAGAGTCACAATTGTCACTCCTCTAATGGCTTACAAACATCAACTAGAAAGAAGATGATCTTGAGAGAGAGGGAGGAGGGTGAGAAATCGGCCCTAGGGTTTCTTGCCTTGCATGAGTGTCGATTTCCTTCACCCTAGGGATCTATTTATACTATGAGCTACTAGGGTTTCACCTTTAACCCTAATTGAATAACTTAGGCCTTAAGCAATCCAAGATCCTCCTAGATACTAGGCTTTGACGATTTTAAGGTTCCCAAACCCTAAATTTCGTCCACCCTCATATCCATAAGGATACATAGCCCAAAAACACAACCATCACACATTTGACAGTTTATGCCCCTTTATTCAATTAACCTCTTTAAATCACCAAATTAATTCTTAATTAATATATGACTTATATTAATCAAATAACAATATTATTTCTTTAATATATTATTCTCATAATATATTAACAATAATATCTCTTCTCTCTTAACAAATCATCCTGTCAAGTTGCTATGGTGAAGGCAACCCAAAAGGACCATGCATAACCGGGTCAAGTACTTACCAAATATAGTTACAGTCTTAGACACTAATCCAACAAACACCACCACGTGGTGAGACCTCTACCACTCTGTAGCGATGCAAAATCTATAAATTACGGGTTTTGCAATCCTAATTTGGATGCCAACTTCCACCAACTTGGGGAGCAAGTTATTTGTCGATCTCAGACGTTGTTGAGAGCTGAAGAACACCTTCGAAGTGTGTATTTGAAGATCACAATGATAATTCATCGATTTATTTGTTTCGGTTTGCTTTATATCATGTATTGCAATCTCGAATTCGTTAATTTCAATTTTCTAGTTATGATGCAAAGCTAAAAACCTTATTACCTTCGCTAGCTATAGATGAACCCTAGTTAATATGCTTTGAATTCGTTAGTAGGATTATGTGAGTTTGATTTAAACTTGTGCTCGATTGATCATTTATCTTTCATATTAAAGTTATGATTTTTATTACCTACTAGTGAGTTTTGTGTAATATAAATTATTAACTTTGATTGTGTTAGAAAATTATAATTATACATGTTATGCTTGATTGATTGTCATGGTCACTGATAATAACCGTTCGCTCATAGTTGAATTTATTTAAATGATTTTGTGTTCTCTAATTGCATGATCATTGAGATTAGATGTTCATTAAGCATTAGTACTATAAATTCCGACCAAGATAAGTAGTCATAAAATTCGGTAACCAACTCATTAATTCATTACATTCTAACATGTCAAACATAGAAAACTAGAGGGATTTGCATTCTAGTGGCAATAATTCAAATATACTGCTTTAAAATCAAGTTATTTGTTTTTTGTTTGCATTAGTAGTTTGATAGTGATAACTTAAGTTTCTAAAGTTGTAACATCAGAACCCCCCCCCCCCCCCCCCCCAATTTACATATTTTCTTAGTTTAATTTTTAGCTTATTTATTTGAACCAAAATCATAGCTGAGAATTCGACACCCTTTTTTATCTTATACTACATTACTTTATGACTAGGTACACTTCCTATTTGTGTTTTAAAACTAGTTAAGATTTGACTGGATTTTCTAATTTTAAAACTAATGGTATAAAAATAACACATCAAGTGCTTGGGGCCGTTGTCGAGGAATAGTTTTATTTTATTTTAGTTTTATTAGCTTATAATTATTCATTATGTGGGGTAAAATCCATAAAAAGTTTTTTTTTCTAGTCACCACATACCATGCATAACCACATACTGCACATACTGGGCTACGCCCGCTATCCGGGGCCTCGCCCCTTACTTCGGGCCTCGCCTGCTACATCGGCCCCGCCGCTCCAGGCCCCGCCTGGCTTCGAGCCCCGCTCGGATACAGATCTGTTTCACTTAGGCCTCGCCTGTCACAGGGCCCCTCCCACTAACATATAATAGCACATACATATATCACATAACATCACATAAGCTAAACATATACTAACAGCTCTTGCTCTAAGGCCTCGCCTATCTCCGGGCCCCGCCCGTGTCCTGCTACTGATGAGTCATGGAACCTCGTCCATACTCCTACTGATAGTGAGATACGGGCCCCGCCCATCCTCACTCCTTTCCTATCTTGAGCCTCGCCCCTGGACTGCTGCTACTGAGATGTGGAACACCATCCACACTCTGCTATTGGTGAGATACGGGACCTCACCCCCACTCACCTCCCTACCAGGCACATACAAGCATCACACAGACAACAAGTATAACTATCACATAAACCATTTCTTGGGCACCCGCCCTCTATCATTGGATCTCGTCCGAATATCATACCAGCATACTGTGCCTAGGGCTAACCCCCGGGTCTTCTACTCATAACTACATGGGCCGGCATTGTGGCCGTAGACCCATTCATACAAAGGGAAACTCACCTGATACTGCTGAACTGCTGCTGCTAATCCCTTTGACCGCTACCTGACCACTGATTCCGAACTGCTGCTCCATTAGCTCCCCGAGCTACCAATATCAACACATTACTTAGTCTAACTGACCTTCAAAGGTCAACCAAGCCAACCCTTGCCAAAGTCAAAGTCCTGGTCAAAGTCAACCTTCCAGGTCAACCCTACTCGCCGAGTTCTTATGCTCAAAGTCCTTCCAATCGCGACTTGACTCGCCGAGTCAGCCCCTGACTCGCCGAGTCTACAGATTCCTGAATCCTGTCCTGACCAACTCACTGAGTCCTTGCTTGACTCGCTGACTCGAGTCTTAACTCGAATGGTTTGGGACTACGCGACCTGACTCGCCGAGTCTAAGAACAGGCTCGCCGAGCACAAAGCAATCTTCATCCAACTCGCCGAGTTGTTCATCCAACTCGCCGAGTTCATGCCCATCTTCATCCGACTGTTCATCACACTCGTCGAGTTCCTCCTCACCTTCAAGCCACTCGTCGAGTCCACTCGAAGGACTCGCCGAGTCCATTCGGTTCCACAACATGCAGGGGACTTTCGAGTCATGCAGGGACTCCAAACCGTAGATCTACTCTTCCCAAGCCTATCCCCCACGTAAAGTTGCAAACTTTACGTGTGAAGATGGAGATCTAAGCAAAATACACCATGAACTAGGGTTTGAGACCAAAGGCTCCAAAATCCACTCAATGGCTGATACTTTACGGGATTCTAAACCAAAACAAGCATGGATCTGAGGTAGCAACCTCAGATCTGGACCTCAAGCTCGAGATTAAACTTAGACATGGCTTAAAAGCCCCAAAACTCATAACCAAAGAAGATCTAAAGGAGAGGAACGACTTAATACCTTCAAATGCTTAGAAATGTTCCCCAAACTTCGGATCCAAGGCCACTCCTTGATGCTTCAAAGATTCCCACTTCTTCTTCTTCCTTAAAACCACTCAAAATGGCTAAAAGCTTGAATGAACACAATGGAGGCTTAGGGTGCGGCGTTCTGGGTGTGAGAGACAGTAAAGAAGCCCTAGGAAGAAGAATGAGGCGATTAAATAGGCTCCAAGCCCCGGATTTAGGGTTTTCCTCGCACAGACCAGACTCGCCGAGTCAGTCACTTACTCCTCGACTCAGATCCCGCTCGGACTCGCCGAGTTCCTCCTTGGACTCGCCGAGTCCCCCTTAAATCTAGGGTTTCCTTTACTTTCTAGGCTTTCAAGACTTTGGGTGTTACAACTCTCCCCCACTTAAACTAAACTTCGTCCTCGAAGTTTGCTATGGCCCACCGCCTGCGGTCTGCCTGCAATACCCAACCAATTATCCCAACACTAGTTGCCCTCCTTCGCTGGCCTACCGCCCGATCATTCTGACTAGCATCAATCCAGCGGATAACCATCTCGGGTCAACCCTGACCCTGAACATTCTGGAAACACAACTTACTCAGCCGATAATCCGACGGGTACTCACCGAGTACTGCACTGAACCTATAGGGGTTCACCCCTTCTTTCCTCATGCAATTCCCTTGCCTTCCCAAGGTGATGCTCCAAAAACAACTATCTCCTCAGTCACTGTGAAGATCCTATCTTCACCAATCCCTTATTCCCGCTAAATCCAGTACGGGTCATTACCGCCAGTAACCACTGACACTCCTCTCTTTTCATAACTTGGTGTCGAGCACCCCTCGACTCAACTAACTGAATTCCAACATAACCTACCTTCCCGCACTACTACTGACTGGATATTTCTGCCATTCCTCATCTGCCTTCCGGTTGAACTGAGACCACTCTGGTCCCTACCAACCTATCAATATCTGGATTACCGGCTCCCACCGGTAGCTGGTCCCAACACCAACACTAGTCGCTCTCAGGAACTTCCAAAGAAACCTCGACTACCTATAACTGCTCAAATAATTCTGCCACTCAGGCACTACAAACTTGGGATCCCCGATCCCCTAACTTGACACTAAGGTCCCTACCAGGTCCCACCTGCGCTGCTAAAACTCACGGGCCTCGCCCACAGGTCCCACCCGCCTCTATCCTTCTAGTCCCACTAGTCTATTCACCCTCGCTCGGGCCTTGCCCATGGGTCCCACCCAATCGTACTACTGAGCAACCCTGCTCCCAGGTCTTATCTACACTGCTAATCTCATACGGGCCTCGCCCACGGGTCTCACCCAACTATATCCTGGAGCGGCCTCTCCCAAGGTCTCACCTTGCTAGGGCTATACAGGTAACTCCCTATCATCCTCATCCATTATCCATCCTGATCCCCATCTGATCACTAGGTGATAAGGGCCTCGCCCCAACTCTGCTAACGAAGCGACTAAGGAACGCTACGGCTTACCCATAGTCTTACATCACCATCCATTGTTGACTGCTAGTGAATGCTAAGGCTGCCCCGTAGTCTTACAACACTTTCACCACTGACTGCTAGTGAATGCTACGGCTGCCCCGTAGTCTCACATCACTTCCTACCACTGACTGTCGACACGAAGGCACCCATGTGCCATTAGCTCTCAAGATCCTCATTCTGACTCCCTCGAGTCCTACGGGTGATCCACCACCCGAATTGCCAACCATGAACTAACCATTACCATTACACGCACTAGCTGATGGGGAGTTTCTCAAACTCCCAACCCTGAAATCCTCAAACCATCAAACGCTGAACTACTCCTTTCCTCCCCGGAGGTCGTGCACTCATTCTGAGTCTGCATGCTCCCTTCTAGGCACACTCGGAGGATTCTCCCCCATTTTGATCCTGCTTACCCCTTGCTACTCAATACTCAAAAGAAATCCCAATCCTTGCTACCATCCCGTAATCAATCTGCTAAGGAACCCAAGCTTACCATAGCTAGGGATCTAACTAATCCATCTCTGACATTACACAACCCTGATCTAGAGAGACATACCAAGTCCCTCTCAAGCATGTTACAGTTATTGCATCCTTCGAAACCTTCCTCAATAGAGCACATCCCCTAACTACCATACAAATAACCAAGGTATGCAGATGGCATATAACTCGACCATAATCCACCGCACATAAAATAAAATACTCATACCGATAATGATGCAGAACCATAACAATATAATCATGCACAAAATAAAATAATTGAGAATGGAAATTGCATACCTGCAACGTCTGGCGTTGCTCGCGTCTCCACTGTCGTCATCTGAAAAACCCTGTTCCCTGCTGCTGGTGCCTCTACCCGGCCCTGACGGCCATCCGTGATCCTCAAGGTTGCAGGGGCGGGTGCCATCACCCGTCCTGCCGAAGACAAACTGGGGCACTGGGCCTTCTTGTGGCCCCGTTGTTTGCAGTGAAAACATATCAAGTCTGATCCCTGCACGGCGGTAACCGTACAATCCCTGCAGAAATGACCAGTCCGAACGCACTTGAAGCAGCCAGACTCACCACCGCTACCACTCCTGTACGCGCCCCGTGCGCCCTGCCACACTTTCTGCACCGACTGCGGTCCTGATGATCCCTCGATCTCGAATCCGATCCCGTGGGCCTTTTGCCCGAACCCGCAGCTACTTGAACCTCATCCGGCTTCCTCTTCCGGATTTGCTCCAAATCAATCTCCCTTTCTCTAGCCCGAGAAATCATATCTTCCAGCGTCTTACAGCTGGATCTGCTCACGAACTCCCTGATGTCATCCCTCAACATCTCATGGTACCGAGCCTTCTTCATTTCCTCATCCGCGACATAATGTGGTACAAGGAGAGCCCTCTCCCTGAACTTGGCGGTGATCTCCGCCACAGTCTCAGTAGTCTGCGTTAAATCCTGAAACTCTCGCGCCAGCTGCTGCACCTCAATCATCGGCGAAAACTCTGCCCTGAACCTGGCCGAGAAATCGCTCCAAGTCATCGCGTCCAACACGGCATCATCCCCCAAAGCATGACCAATCTCCTCCCACCAATCCCTCGCTCTGTCCTTCAGAAGACAGGAAGCGAGTCTGACCTTGTCCCCCTCGGGACACTTGCTCGTACGAAAAGCGTTGGCTACATCAGCCAACCATCTGCTGCTAGCAATGGGGTCCCTAGCCCCATGATAATCTGGTGCCCCGTAGGCTCTGAACTCTCGAAATATCAGAGTATGCGCTCCCATCAATGCCATCATCTCAGTACGGAAGGCTCCCAGCCTCTCATCCAAGATCTCCAGTATACCCTCCTTGACCGTGCCAAAGATCACAGGAGTCTGAGCTAGGATACTGTGCGTAACCTCAGCTGATATCAACTCTCTCATCCGCTCCTCGAGCTGCTCGGCCCCTGAACCCGAGCCCGATCCCTCTCCGGCGCCTGATCCGCCCGCTGGTCTCTCTCGCAATGTCACCATACTGAAAATATACCACAACCACTATCAGAATACTCCTCACTGATGCGAGGTCAAACATACCCTACCAGGTTCCTGGTCTTGTCTCGGCCTTTCCCGAATCGAGTACAGATCCTTTGCTTTCAGAAGTACGAGCCCATACTACCTTCCACATCTATCCGTACTTTCCTCAGGAATTGCTTTGACTCCACCAGATCCCTTAACCACTACTACTGCTCCCATCACTATCTCATCCTAGGCTTACCCTAGGGAAACCTCTGACTCAACACAAACCAGTCCTCAGCTACTGAAGGTCTCCTTGTGATGCCAATTAGCCATCACCTGGATACCATCACATGCGACGAGGCTCAGATAATCCTTCAAGTAAAAGACTCGTCCCTACAACGGTTGGACTCAAACAAGAGTTGCACAATAGAACCAAATCCAACACTCTGAGATTATTCAACCCTGATCGCATGTGACGTGTCGTATCCACCTAATGGCTAACTCCCATCACTCAGAATCCCACAATGCACAAAGCAAGCAGCATTCGAACAAGGGAAAATCTAACCATAACATACTCAAGCAATCATATCCACATAGCAAGAATCTGAACTAGCATGCAACACAAACTCATAAGTCAGGCATAACCTAAACAGGCTATCTTACTACTGTCTAATCAACACTACTATGCAGCTCAAAAGCACAAATAACAGGCACATAAGGCATCATCCCTAGATCCTTAGTCCTATTCTAGCATGCTGTTCTACCAACTAATAATCATAACATAAACTTGTATGGGTATTTTGGGGTACTTACTTGAGCTCGGCTGATTGCATGCACCACACCATTTTCTCTTTTCAAAGTTCTTTCCTTTCTTAATTATTTTTGCTTTTCTAAAACTGTTTTCTTCCCATAACTCTCTTTTACAAAACTGACTTTTCATTTTTGAAAACTTTTTATCCGATGTCACACCCCCAAACCAGAATGGCGGAAACATTCGGGGATGGATGACTTCACGTAGTATCACAACCATTGAATATTGTAAAGAAAGTAACACAACCATCACATATATAATGAAAACGTATGTTGTTGCGTTATACATATTAGCAAAAGAATATTACAATGAGATGATAAATGTTCAATAATAAAACATCTTTAGTGTTTCCTTCTCCAAAAGTTGGTGGTTACCTGTATTACTGATTCCCTGAGAAATACAAGTGGTTTTGAAAAAGTGTCAGCAATTAAGTTGGTGAGTTCATAAGTGTTTTGCATTGAAAAGTATGTCCTTTTTGATAGTAAATCGATGAACGAGGTTTTCAGAAAATCCAATATTTTCTATAAATGAATTGAAAAGTTTCCCGTGTTGGAGTGCGTTAGTGTTTTCCATACTTGAATAATAGTGATAAAATTGGTGTTAACAATAAAATGGAAAACTGTAATGCATATATGAATCTCGTAAATCAAACTTGTTTTTATACTTTTATGTGAGTTTTATAACCATGCTATTGACACTGATGGCCTGTAACAACGTTCTTCAGGCGTTGGAACTGTTATGACATTTGTCACCCCAGGCCTACCGGCCTAGCTGTAGCTAACAGCTTAGGTGTGGGATTGTCAATCCCGTATAGATCTGTACACAAGTATCACGCTCTCCCTCCAAGAGATTATGGTATATAATACAGGACTTGAAATGCATACATACGAGTACGTTGAAGTTTGAATGTCTCACATTACTTGGTATAAACAGATATACGATGATAAAGACTTTACTTCATTTGAAAGTATTTCATTTGTCAAGATGTATATGTAAAATGTATGAATAACTTGTTAGCTATGCTCGTTATAGCTTCTCAAAAGTACGTTTCCATTTAGTAAGAATAACTTGGTGATATAATAGCCTTCTAAGCATAAAGATGTTTATAAAAACGATACTTTGACTTATAATGTACTTGTATTCCCCCCCTAAAACATGAAAAGAATTGAAAAGTAGGGGTATGAACTCACTCGCTAAGTTTGAAGAGAGAGGCTAGGGTTGAGCAGAACTTCGACCGCGGATGGTTGCGTCGTCGGGCTCTTCAGGGATCTCTGCAGCGTAAATCTTTCGTCGGGGGCTCGAGTGCGGAAACCAAGGTGAGGGAATGGTCTCTGGTGCTTGGAAGGGTATGAGAGTATCTGGAGATTTGAGAATGTGTGCTTAAACTCGCAGCTGATGCCATCTATTTATAGTGCTGGAAGAGTGAGTACGCGGGGCGTAATTTTGGAGTACGCTGGGCGTACTCACGTACGCGGCGCGTACGTCGTTACGCTGGGCGTAATATGGCGTCATGGCTTACGACTCCTAGCTAGCTAAGTGTAGCTTGGGCGGGCCGATGGGACTCGACTCTGGGTCTAGTACGCGGGGAGTACTCCCAGAGAACGCGGGGCGTAATCCGGCCTGTCCTCTTCTAAATTCCGTAACTTTCGCGTACGAGCTCCGTTTTTCGTGTTCTTTATATCCACGCGTAGGTGAGATTATGCTCTACAACTTTCATTTAGACTCCGTCGGCTAGTTTTGAGTTTAATTTTTATGATATATTTTTAATAGGCCGGGCCTCCTAAAGTTCGTTAGAAATTCATAGGTTCTTTATTCGACGTCGGTTTTCGTTTGTCTTTTTATCGTTTTATTACCACTGAGGAGATCTTCAACTTCCGTTTAGGTGGCGATAGCTAAATAACACTCGATCTTAAATCCGAGTTTTTAGCTCTCTACTACTGTTGCGGAACTTTGAAAATCCGTAACTTCTTCATACGAGGTCCAATTTGGGCGATCTTTTTATGCACGCTCACCTTTCAATGAGATCTACGACTTTTGTTTAGATACTTAAGGCTAAAATGTATTTTATTGAGATTTTTCTTTTTATGTCAAATAATGTTTTAACGTCGTGTCGTAAATATACGAGTGGTTATACTTTCTTCAATATAACTCGGTTTTGAGCGTTCTTTATGTTTTTGGAAACCTTGGCATGATATCAAATATTTGAGGCATCCCAACTTAGATACTTGAACGCTTTATTTTCGAGGTTAATTTCGTTGTACTTAGCTTTCGAGTGTTACAATGCTTTTGGAAAATATAGGGTTGTCACATCATCCCCCTGTTAAGGGAATTTCGTCCCGAAATTTAATCTAAGATAGAGTTTACAGTTTTAGGAAAAAGATGCGGGTACTTTTGTTTCATCTGATCTTCGCGTTCCCAGGTGTATTCAGGTCCTCGCTTGGCGTTCCAGCGGACCTTTACAATGGGTATGCGGCTTTGTTTAGTCCTTTTGATTTCCCGATCCATGATCTCTACTGGTTCCTCCACAAATTGGAGGTTTTCATTTATTGCAATTTCGTCTAGAGGGACGACAAGGGTCTCATCGGATAAGCACTTCTTTAGATTTGATACGTGAAAGGTAGGGTGTACGTTGTGGAGTTCCTGAGGTAGTCTAAGTTTGTAGGCCACTGGACCAATCCTGGCAAGGATCTCGAATGGTCCGATGTATCTAGGGTTCAGTTTTCCACGTTTTCCGAAGCGTATTAAACCTTTCCAAGGTGAGACCTTGAGTAGGACATGGTCTCTAACTTGGAATTCCAAGGGTTTGCGTCTCTTATCTGCGTAACTCTTTTGTCTATCCCTTGATGCTTTTAGACGTTCTCGGATCTGAACAATCTTCTCCGTAGTCTCCCTTATGATTTCTGGTCCAGTGAGCGTGTTGTCAGTCGCTTGTCCTTTTGCTAGTTGCGTGTCCCCCACTTCGGCCCAGCACAAAGGTGACCTGCATTTGCGGCCATAGAGGGCTTCGAACGGGGCAGCTTTAATACTGGTGTGGTAGCTATTGTTGTACGAGAACTCGAACAAGGGTAGATGTGTGTCCCATGCTTTGCCAAAATCGATTACGCAAGCTCTCAGCATGTCTTCTAAGGTTTGTATAGTTCTCTCGCTTTGGCCGTCGGTTTGTGGGTGATAAGCGGTACTCATGTCTAGTCTTGTCCCCAAAGCTTTTTGTAGCGACTGCCAGAACCTTGAGGTGAATCTACTATCTCGGTCCGAGATAATGGATATGGGCACCCCATGCAGTCGTACGATTTCTCTGAGGTATGTCCTTGTTAACTTCTCCAATTTATCCGTCTCTTTGATCGGTAGGAAATGCGCTGACTTAGTTAACCTGTCGACAATTACCCAAATGGTGTCGAGTCTGCTTGTTGTCTTGGGTAATTTTGTTATGAAATACATGGTTATCCGCTCCCACTTCCATTCGGGTATTTCTGGTTGTTGTAATAAACCCGAGGGCTTCTGATATTCCACCTTGACTTTGGCACATGTCAGGCATTTGCTCACGTAGGTAGCAATTTCGGCTTTCATGTTTTGCCACCAGTACAACTTCTTGAGATCGAGATACATCTTATCGGAGCCGGGATGTATGGAGTATCGTGTTTTATGGGCTTCGTCCATAACGATTTCTCTGAATCCACCAAACTTCGGTACCCAAATTCGATCCATGAAATAACGAATTCCGTTGTTCTTGGTCTCAAGGTTCTTATCCATTCCCCTTAGGGCTTCTCCTGTCACGTTTTCGGATTTCAAGGCTTCTATTTGGGCTTCCTTGATTTGCGTGGACAGGTGTGAATGGATCGTCATAGTTAGGGATTTCACTCGGCGACCTGAGTACTCCTTCCGGCTGAGTGCATCAGCCACTACATTAGCCTTTCCGGGGTGATATCGAATTCCGCATTCATAATCACTAAGTAGTTCTACCCATCGCCTCTGTCTCATGTTGAGTTCCTTCTGGTTGAGGATATGTTGGAGGCTTTTATGATCAGTGAAGATGGTACATTTTGTGCCGTAGAGATAGTGTCTCCATATCTTCCGAGCGAAGACGACTGCTCCTAGTTCAAGATCGTGCGTTGTGTAGTTCACTTCGTGCGTCTTTAGTTGCCTTGAGGCGTAGGCGATGACCTTCCCTCTTTGCATTAAGACACACCCAAGTCCTTGGGTTGAGGCATCACAATAGACCACGAAGTCCTCCGTTCCCTCTGGCAAGGTTAGGATGGGCGCACTACATAAGGCTCGCTTTAGTGTCTGAAATGCGCTGTCTTGCTTTTCTCCCCAATCGAAGGTCACATTCTTCTGGGTTAGGGTGGTAAGTGGCTTGGCAATCTTTGAAAAGTTCGGTATGAATCTTCGGTAATACCCGGCGAGTCCCAAAAATTGTCGGATTTCTGTAGGGGTTCTTGGAGTAGTCCAATTATCTATTGCCTTTATCTTGGAAGGGTCCACGTGTATTCCTTCTTTGCTTACAACATGTCCTAGGAAATCCACTTCCCGAATCCAAAATTCACATTTGGAAAATTTCACGTAAAGTTTCTCTGCCCTTAATGTTTCCAGTACTTGGCGGAGATGTTGGCTGTGTTCTTCCTGGTTTCTTGAATAGATGAGTATATCATCTATGAATTTATCCAGGAAGGGACGACATACTCGGTTCATCAAATCCATGAACATTGCTGGAGCATTCGTCAATCCGAAGGGCATTACTACAAATTCATAGTGACCATAACGTGTTCGGAAAGCCATTTTGGGGATGTCTCCCTCCAGTACTCGCAGTTGGTGATAACCAGATCTTAGATCGATCTTTGAGAAGTAGCTTGCTCCCTGTAGTTGGTCGAATAGATCTTCTATGCGTGGTAAGGGATATCGGTTCTTGATCGTGAGTTTGTTTAATTCCCGATAATCGATGCACATGCGAAAGGATCCGTCCTTCTTTTTCACGAATAGGACTGGAGCTCCCCATGGTGAGAAGCTCGGTCTGATGAATCCCTTGCTCAGCAGCTCGTTTAATTGACTGGATAGTTCCTGCATCTCGGCTGGGGCTAAACGGTAAGGTGACTTTGCTATAGGGGTAGCTCCGGGGATTAAGTCGATTCTGAACTCGACTTGACGTTCCGGTGGGATTCCTGGAAGATCTTCTGGGAAAATATCCGGGAAGTTGCAGACTTCCGGAATATCTTCAATGTTTTTCGATTCTCGTTTCTTGTCTACTACGTGGGCTAGAAAGGCATGATATTCCTTACGAAGGTACTTTTGTGCTTTAATACAGGAAATGATTTGTAAACTTGAACTAGGTTTGTCGCCATAAATGACAAGAGTTTTGCCGTTTGGCAGATTTAGGCGAACAGCCCTTTCGTGGCAAAGGATATCGGCATGGTGAAGGCTCAACCAGTCCATACCGATGATGACATCGAAACTTCTTATGGAAATGGGCATAAGATCGACTCGAAACAAACGCTCGTTTAAATTTAGTGTGCACCCTACGTACAAATCGTTTGCGTGTTCTGTTTTACCGTTTGCAATTTCTACAGTGAATATTTTATTGAGTGGTTGGGGTTTTTGATTAAGTAGGTGTTTGAATTTATGACTCACAAAACTTCTCTCCGCACCGCAGTCAAAAAGTATGCATGCATAAGTGTTGTTGAGTAGGAACGTACCCGTAACCACCGTGGGGTCCGCTATTGCTTCTCTCTGTCCTACTGCAAGCACTCTCCCCACACCGCCAATATTCCTTTCCTTGGGACAATCCCTCCTGAAGTGTCCAGTCTCTCCGCACCCATAACACGCCCGGCTTACTCCAGTGCCAGAAACTTGAGTGATTGGTCGTGCCGGTGCTTTACAGAAACGGGCTGTGTGCCCTTTCCTGTCACAGTTTTTGCAGTGCATCTCGCGACAAATACCATGGTGATGGTAGTTGCACTTGCTGCACTTGGGCAGATTCCCCGCATATGGTTTTGTTGGTGCAGAGGTAGCAGGAGTTGTGGTGGGGGTAGTAGCAGCATGAACCGCAACCATTTGCTTCTTTGAAGGTTCTTGCGAAGTTTGCCCCTTCCTTTTGTTCCAAAATTTCTTCTTCTTGTTGTTGTTGGCATTGATCTCATTGTTGTTGTTCCCTTTGGTTGGTTCAGCCATTATAGCCGTGACTCCTTGGCAGACACCATGATCAACAAGAGATTGCGCTAGTTCTTTGGCGCTGGCGAAGGTCAAGGGTCTGCAGGCTAACACACTTCCTCGAAGTTGGGGTGATAGTCCCCAGATGTATCTCTAGACCTTTTGGCTTTCTAGGGTTAACATTCCTGGGCAAAGTGTTATTAAGTCACTGAACCTGTTGGTGTAACCTGCTATATCCGAACCTACCATCGAGAGGTTCCACAGTTCCTGTTCAAGCTTCTGAATCTCGCCTCTTGGGCAGTATTCTCGAAGGAGCATTCTTTTCAGGTTTTCCCAACCCATGGAGTTCGCCACCACTAGGGTTAGTGTCTGGACGTGGCCGTTCCACCATGTCAGGGCGCGTTCAGAGAAAGTAAAAGCGGCGAACTTTACTTTGTTTTCTTCAGGACATGCACAAATTTCGAATACAGCTTCCGTTTTCTCTATCTATTGAGATAGAGCCAATACTCCCCCAGTCCCGTAAAAGGGAATAGGTTTTCCGTTGGTGAAGTCTTTGTAAGTGCATACCCCTGAACGGCTTTGACCTTGGCCATTTGTAAAACTGTTTGTTCCTCCCCCCGATCCGTTGTTGCTTATTTGAGCCATTGCTGCAGTTACAGCAGCGGTTACAGCAGTCTGGAACATAACGGTGTCCATAGTTGGAGGAGGTGGTGGAGGTGGTGTTGAAGTTGAGTTTCTGCGTGTTGATCTACGAGGAGGCATGTTCTGGTAGAGAAAAATAAGAATGAATACTATAAGTTTCTAATGTTTTGACAATCGTGTGTTAGTTGTATCTTGTAATTTGTTTTGACTTTAGTTTATGGTTTCAAGGTAGGCATAGAAATTTAAAACTCGGAATTTTTTTGAGAGGTAAGAAATACTTCATATTCATACATATAGGTCACACCTGAGGTGTGTTACATTACATGTTTTCGTTTGGAAAATTTGATCCTCCTAGAGATCTCCGATTACGGATACAACAGGGAAAACAAGGGAAATAAGGGAAAAACTTTTATCCGAAATCCTAATCTATAACAAAATTGTTGGGGCTCGAACAAGTTCTACTTGCGGCGTTTGGAGCTAGATTCGGCATCCGACCGTTTGACTCCCATCAGTCGCCTCTCAAGATCTGCTTGTTGTTCCTTCATCTCTCTTATATCTGCCAGAGCCGTTATCATTTGGTTCTGAAGTGTCCCCGTGTAGATTTGGGTATTCTCATGTAGTCCTTCCAAACGACGGATGTCAGCGGCGTTACCTTGGGTAGCAGCATTGACCTCACGAACTCTGGCTGCTTGCCTGTCCGTCTCGTAGTTCTGGGTAGCTATAGCGTTCACAATAACAGGAAGTGCTCGATCAGCTGAGCTTCCCCCACTGACATTGTAAAAATCTCGGCACATGCCGAAAGGAGGGCGTACACCTTGCTGGCGGCTCCAGTAGTAGAGGTGACTTCCCCACATGGGAATGGGTCCCGGTTGATATGGTCTGATTTCGGGAGGATAAGGGATGGGAGGGTCGAACACTTCTGGCTCGGAGTCTGTCCCGCTAGAAATCTCCTCGATCTCTTCGTCGACTTCGAATTCCTCTCCGACTTCGACTTCGAATTCTCCCTCGATAACCCCTTCGGGTTCTTCCTCGACCTCTTCTTCGATTTCCTCTGGGTCTTCCTCCGGGTCTTCTTCTATCCAACCGCCGTTGCCTTGGTTTGGGTAGTAGGGATCTCCTGGTAAATGGAATCCGGCCATTTGTCTGTACTAGGATGGATGTATGAGAACTTTATAAGAAAAGAAAATTCTATTTAACGACTTACTATTTTTAACTATAATTTGTACAACTATTTTTAATAATACTCCTATAATATTTCAATTTGGCGAAACTAAATTAATTTGTATTTGGTAAGTTCTTGGCTTGTTGTCCACTATGACCATTCCTCGACGTACGTTGGTCAAATCCAGGATAAATATAGTTGATCAGGCTATATTTATTCTCGATCTGATTACATACCCCGAGGCTCAATCGTAGTGTCATAACTTGCCTTAATACTTTTTAGTAAAACTTGTTATGACACGAGATTAATGCATGCTTGTAAAAATGTATATCTTTAAGAGAAAGTATTTTGTTCATGAAAATGTTTCATCAGAGGGTTTTTGGTCCCCTTTCTATTTATAGTTTGTATATCGTATGTGGTTCGATATACTTAGTTCACTATAAACAATGCTCTGATACCAATCTGTCACACCCCCAAACCAGAATGGCGGAAACATTCGGGGATGGATGACTTCACGTAGTATCACAACCATTGAATATTGTAAAGAAAGTAACACAACCATCACATATATAATGAAAACGTATGTTGTTGCGTTATACATATTAGCAAAAGAATATTACAATGAGATGATAAATGTTCAATAATAAAACATCTTTAGTGTTTCCTTCTCCAAAAGCTGGTGGTTACCTGTATTACTGATTCCCTGAGAAATACAAGTGGTTTCGAAAAAGTGTCAACAATTAAGTTGGTGAGTTCATAAGTGTTTTGCATTGAAAAGTATGTCCTTTTTGATAGTAAATCGATGAACGAGGTTTTCAGAAAATCCAATATTTTCTATAAATGAATTGAAAAGTTTCCCGTGTTGGAGTGCGTTAGTGTTTTCCATACTTGAATAATAGTGATAAAATTGGTGTTAACAATAAAATGGAAAACTGTAATGCATATATGAATCTCGTAAATCAAACTTGTTTTTATACTTTTATGTGAGTTTTATAACCATGCTATTGACACTGATGGCCTGTAACAACGTTCTTCAGGCGTTGGAACTGTTATGACATTTGTCACCCCAGGCCTACCGGCCTAGCTGTAGCTAACAGCTTAGGTGTGGGATTGTCAATCCCGTATAGATCTGTACACAAGTATCACGCTCTCCCTCCAAGAGATTATGGTATATAATACAGGACTTGAAATGCATACATACGAGTACGTTGAAGTTTGAATGTCTCACATTACTTGGTATAAACAGATATACGATGATAAAGACTTTACTTCATTTGAAAGTATTTCATTTGTCAAGATGTATATGTAAAATGTATGAATAACTTGTTAGCTATGCTCGTTATAGCTTCTCAAAAGTACGTTTCCATTTAGTAAGAATAACTTGGTGATATAATAGCCTTCTAAGCATAAAGATGTTTATAAAAACGATACTTTGACTTATAATGTACTTGTATTCCCCCCCTAAAACATGAAAAGAATTGAAAAGTAGGGGTATGAACTCACTCGTTAAGTTTGAAGAGAGAGGCTAGGGTTGAGCAGAACTTCGACCGCGGATGGTTGCGTCGTCGGGCTCTTCAGGGATCTCTGCAGCGTAAATCTTTCGTCGGGGGCTCGAGTGCGGAAACCAAGGTGAGGGAATGGTCTCTGGTGCTTGGAAGGGTGTGAGAGTATCTGGAGATTTGAGAATGTGTGCTTAAACTCGCAGCTGATGCCATCTATTTATAGTGCTGGAAGAGTGAGTACGCGGGGCGTAATTTTGGAGTACGTTGGGCGTACTCACGTACGCGGCGCGTACGTCGTTACGCTGGGCGTAATATGGCGTCATGGCTTACGACTCCTGGCTAGCTAAGTGTAGCTTGGGCGGGCCGATGGGACTCGACTCTGGGTCTAGTACGCGGGGCGTACTCCCAGAGAACACGGGGCGTAATCCGGCCTGTCCTCTTCTAAATTCCGTAACTTTCGCGTACGAGCTCCATTTTTCGTGTTCTTTATATCCACGCGTAGGTGAGATTGATGAGATTAAAAACCTTTAATCTATGAAGATCGATTAGATCTTGAACAAGTATATGAATATAAAACAGTAAGAACGCAATAAAAAGAACAAGACAAGATTGAATCAAACGAGTCGAATGATTAAAACAAAATCCTCAGAAGAGCTCGATTAAGAACATCAACTGTAGAGGATTGGTAGGTTACAAGAACGATTAAAGAAACCTGTTGTTCTCTAGATGAATCGCTATTCGTAAATCTCTATAATCGTTAACCTCTATTTCGTTAACCTAATATGCATGCAAGCATTAACTTATATACAATACATAAAAGGCTCTCGGTTGGACAGGCCCAAACCGGAGTGTACATGGCTAAACTATCGAGCCCAAAAGACGCAACATCAAAATAATCTTCAGCCCAACAGAGATTATGCTCTACAACTTTCATTTAGACTCCGTCGGCTAGTTTTGACTTTAATTTTAATGATATATTTTTAATAGGCCAGGCCTCCTAAAGTTCGTTAGAAATTCATAGGTTCTTTATTCGACGTCGGTTTTCGTTTGTCTTTTTATCGTTTTATTACCACTGAGGAGATCTTAAACTTCCGTTTAGGTGGCGATAGCTAAATAACACTCGATCTTAAATCCGAGTTTTTAGCTCTCTACTACTGTTGAGAAACTTTGAAAATCCGTAACTTCTTCATACGAGGTCCAATTTGGGCGATCTTTTTATGCACGCTCACCTTTCAACGAGATCTACGACTTTTGTTTAGATACTTAAGGCTAAAATGTATTTTATTGAGATTTTTCTTTTTATGTCAAATAATGTTTTAACGTCGTGTCGTAAATATACGAGTGGTTATACTTTCTTCAATATAACCCGGTTTTGAGCGTTCTTTATGTTTTTGGAAACCTTGGCATGATATCAAATATTTGAGGCATCCCAACTTAGATACTTGAACGCTTTATTTTCGAGGTTAATTTCGTTGTACTTAGCTTTCGAGTGTTACAATGCTTTTGGAAAATATAGGGTTGTCACATCCGACCCCTCAGTTTGAGTTCAGGCACACCCGAGAGTATGCCCGAATCCCTCAAACCAAGGCTCTGATACCAACTTATAACGACCCAAAATTCAAGACCAAAAATTTCTTTTAATAAAACCTTACTTTAAACAAAGTCATCATTCCAAATCATAATTTGAGTTTAAGTTTTCAAAACACATGTT
Organism: Lactuca sativa; assembly: GCF_002870075.4. Lineage (NCBI taxonomy): Eukaryota > Viridiplantae > Streptophyta > Magnoliopsida > Asterales > Asteraceae > Lactuca > Lactuca sativa. The sequence continues at coordinate 265,559,172 of NC_056627.2, forward strand.
CAATATCAGAGTAAACATTCCCAGGCTGACTAATCTATGGTGTGTGCCATGCGATCACCCCGAGCTCCTCCCTCCGCTACCGGAAGTACCTGAAAACAAAACTGAAAACCGTAAGCACGAAGCTTAGTGAGTTCCCCACCTTACCACATACCATGCATAACCACATACTGCACATACTGGGCTACGCCCGCTATCCGGGGCCTCGCCCCTTACTTCGGGCCTCGCCCGCTACATCGGCCCTTCCGCACCAGGCCCCGCCTGGCTTCGAGCCCCGCTCGGATACAGATCTGTTTCACTTAGGCCTCGCCTGTCACAGGGCCCCGACCACTAACATATAATAGCACATACATATATCACATAACATCACATAAGCTAAACATATACTAACAGCTCTTGCTCTAAGGCCTCGCCTATCTCCGGGCCCCGCCCGTGTCCTGCTACTGATGAGTCATGGAACCTCGTCCATACTCCTGCTGATAGTGAGATACGGGCCCCGCCCATCCTCACTCCTTTCCTATCTTGAGCCTCACCCCTGGACTGTTGCTACTGAGATGTGGAACACCATCCACACTCTGCTATTGGTGAGATACGGGACCTCGCCCCCACTCACCTCCCTACCAGGCACATACAAGCATCACACAGACAACAAGTATAACTATCACATAAACCATTTCTTGGGCACCCGCCCTCTATCATTGGACCTCGTTCGAATATCATACCAGCATACTGTGCCTAGGGCTAACCCCCGGGTCTTCTACTCATAACTACATGGGCCGGCATTGTGGCCGTAGACCCATTCATACAAAGGGAAACTCACCTGATACTGTTGAACTGCTGCTGCTAATCCCTTTGACCGCCACCTGACCACTGACTCCGAACTGCTGCTCCACTAGCTCCCGAGCTACCAATATCAACACATTACTTAGTCTAACTGACCTTCAAAGGTCAACCAAGCCAACCCTTGCCAAAGTCAAAGTCCTGGTCAAAGTCAACCTTCCAAGTCAACCCTACGCGCCGAGTCCACTTACTGAATCGCCGAGTTCTTATGCTCAAAGTCCTTCCAATCGCGACTTGACTCGCCGAGTCAACCCCTGACTCGCCGAGTCTACAGATTCCTGAATCCTGTCCTGACCAACTCACTGAGTCCTTGATCGACTCGCTGACTCGAGTCTTAACTTGAAGGGTTTGGGACTACGCGACCTGACTCGCCGAGTCTAAGAACAGGCTCGCCGAGCACAAAGCAATCTTCATCCAACTCGCCGAGTTGTTCATCCAACTCGCCGAGTTCATGCCCATCTTCATCCGACTGTTCATCACACTCATCGAGTTCCTCCTCACCTTCAAGCCACTCGTTGTGTCCACTCGAAGGACTCGCCGAGTCCATTCGGTTCCACAACATGCAGGGGACTTTCAAGTCATGCAGGGACTCCAAACCGTAGATCTACTCTTCCCAAGCCTATCCCCCACGTAAAGTTGCAAACTTTACATGTGAAGATGGAGATCTAAGCAAAATACACCATGAACTAGGGTTTGAGACCAAAGGCTCCAAAATCCACTCAATGGCTGATACTTTACGGGATTCTAAACCAAAACAAGCATGGATCTGAGGTAGCAACCTCAGATCTGGACCTCAAGCTCGAGATTAAACTTAGACATGGCTTAAAAGCCCCAAAAATCATAACCAAAGAAGATCTAAAGGAGAGGAACGACTTAATACCTTCAAATGTTCAGAAATGTTCCCCAAACTTCGGATCCAAGGCCATTCCTTGACACTTCAAAGATTCCCACTTCTTCTTCTTCCTTAAAACCACTCAGAATGGCTAAAAGCTTGAATGAACACAATGGAGGCTTAGGGTGCGGCATTCTGGGTGTGAGAGACAGTAAAGGAGCCCTAGGAAGAAGAATGAGGCGATTAAATAGGCTCCAAGCCCCGGATTTAGGGTTTTCCTCGCACAGACCAGACTCCCCGAGTCACCTTGGCCGACTCGCCGAGTCAGTCACTTACTCCTCGACTCAGATCCCGCTCGGACTCGCCGAGGTCCTCCTTGGGCTCGACGAGTTCCCCTTAAATCTAGGGTTTCCTTTACTTTCTGGGCTTTCAAGACTTTGGGTGTTACACTCCCATGATAACAAAAAATGAGGTGATGCTAAGAATTCTATCAATCATGTTCAAAGATGCGGCTAGGCGTTGGTTAAAATCATTACCACTCGGAACGATTACGACATGGAACAATCTAAAGGAGCAATTCATACATCAATTTAGTCCTCCATCAAAGATTGCTAAGCTACGTAATTTCCCACAACATAAACTCAACGTGCAACGAGATATATCTACTTTCTATAACGGGATCAATGTGTGCACCCCCAACTTCTAGACTCCCAATGACCGTTTATGAAGAAGAATCTGACAAGAAATACTTTGATTGAAGAATTTGCAAAACACTCTAGGGAATATCATAATCCAAGAGACGATGTCACATGAGGAAGATCAACTGGCGATTCAGATGTACTAGTTGCAATAACCGCTAAACTAGACATCTTGGATTGGAGTACAAAGAAAATAAATCAAAACATACATGACATCCAAGTCGGTTGTGACATCTATAGCGATCCCCATTTGACAAAAGATTGTGACTTAGACGAGAATGGAAATAAGAAAGCCCAAGTGTGCTACTCGAGTGGTGATAGATACAATGAGGATTTGAGAAAACCAAAATGAGAGTGGAAACCATACGATGAATACAAGATAGAGAAAAAGGAGAATTATAGACAACAAGGTCGAGGGTTTTACGAACAAGAGAAACCGGTGCCCAAAAAGAAACCCGATCTCCAGTCAATCCTAACCCGATTTGTTGAAGCAAGCGAGAAAAGTCATAACGATGTCAACGTAGCTCTCAAAGAAAAAAAATCTTTATTACACGACGAACAAGAAACATTAAAAGATCAACATGCCACATTACAAAATCAGCAAGAGTCAATCCTTAATATTGAGAAGCAAGTAGGACAATTTTACATGAGCATTTACCGGGTACCTTTCCGATCAATACCAAAGTCAACCCACGAGCTCACGTACTAGCTGTTTCTATTCATGGAGATGAAAAGTCTGAATCTTTGGTGATCATTAATGCTACTCAAACATCCAACGACCAGAAACCCGAAAAAGAAGTCAAAAAGAATGAAAACAAAAATGCATCTTCTCAGATTCCACGATGTGGTGAGCCCACTACCATGTCGTGTCCTGGACAGAAAAGTTCCGAAGTCCTATTTGTGAAGTTGTATCAACCGCCACTGTCATATCTCGTAAGAAAAAGGCAAGTAGAATTAGAACAAGAGCATAAGAAATTTATGGATCAAATGAAAGCTCTTTCAATCAACATGCCATTTATCGATGCGATTGCTCAAATGCCAAAGTATATAAAGTTTCTCAAGGATCTTCTTATCAATCAAAAGAAATTAAAGCAAGCCTCAGAAGTTATCCTAAATGAGCAATGTTCAACAATGGTAACAAATATGAATAATATGAACAGTGTTATAATTCCATGCAAGTTTGGAAATTCAATGAAGACAAACATACTAGTTGATTCTGGAGCTAGCATGAATTTGATGCCGTACTAGTTTTTCAAGAAAAAATATCTTCTAGAGTTAAAGCCAATAAGAATGGCTATCCATATGGCCAACCGATTTGTGACATCCCCATTTTTTCACAGCCAGAAAAGACCGATTGCTTTATAAAAATCAGAGTACCCTTTTAACAAAAATGTTGCGGAATTTCTTCCCAGAAAAACATTAGAAATGTATTATCAAAGTTTTTCCGAAGAAATGCATTTTATTTCTTTTAAAACTTTGGGATGTCATCGTCAATACATAAACAAAAGCATAAACAAACCTTACATTCTTTTACACTGGTGACCTACATCTCTTTTAAATCTCTCAGTGTAAAGTAGCTTCGTATCGACGCATGTGATACACATAAACTTGAGTGGGTCAGGTTGGGAAACCTGGTGAGTACAAAGAGATTTCAATCCCACAATGTTATATCATATATATAATTTAGAACTCACAAAATATACAATTTCACCATATATATATGTAACTCTTACCCCACCCCGCCGATCCTCCCAACGACACTATCCATACTCTTGGACCTTAAATTTTACCTCTTACTTAATCCATACTCTCGGATCTAATCGATGCTCTCGGATCAATGACTGTGCCCATTCGATACTCTCGGACTAGGGACAAACGTCTATGTCTAAATCGATACTCCCGGATTAATGACAAATAACTATGTCCTATCCATACTCCCGGACTAAGGACAACTGACTATGTTTTAATCCATACTCCCGGATTCATGACAACTGACTATGTCCAATCCATACTCTCAGACTAGGGACGATGACTATGTCTAATCCATGCTCCCAGATCAATGATATATTTTAAAGTTCTATTCTTCGTGTATATCTCACCCGTTCTCATAAAGAGATACCACCTATCATTCCTCATAATTAATTTAGGTTTACTCTGTATCCTAAATCATCGTATATGATCAGGTATGTTCTTTAACACGTATTTAAGGCAATATCAAATATTTACACACGAACAAACATTTAATACATTATTCAATATTTGTTTTAAAATCATGTTCATGAAAGAGACTATGCACTCACTTGTTAAAGTGATGATTCCAAACTCGGGCAGCGCTTCGCTTGTAACGATTGTATTTTCCTTCGACGAAACCTAGCATTATTATCGCTAAATTTTAGTCTAATATTTATTGCGACTAATTATTAGTCTAGGTTCGTCATTAACTCATAGTCTTATTCATGATCTATCAAGTAAGGATCAGCCAGGCATGACAGTTGGGAGGCAGGCCATTTCAGCATATAGCTTTTCTAAAATCCAACAACCAAACCCAATGTGACCATTCTAGACACCTCTCCCGTAAGTAGATCAACCAGTATAACGACTTTGAATCACTGATAAACCTTATTTATAAGTTCATAACAACGATATTATAAGCTATATTTAAAGTAAGGTAACATAACTTACTTAGCTAGGAGCCGGGCTCTGCAGGGGCAGAACTTCGTCGCTGAATCTTTCTAAAAAAGATTCTTGCAGCGCTTTAGCGCTCACCTTACTATACTAAAAACTAAAGAAAGAGAAGTCGAATCACGAGAGACCGAAATGCTCGGGGGATAAGAAGAGAAAGACTCTTGAATCAAGAGAATGGTGCAAGAAATATGAGAGCATAGAGGCTCTTATTTATAGTAATTGAATTTTCAAAAACCACCCTCTATATTTACTTAAATGACTAAACTCCCTTTTATAATACTATTTTAAATAGATTTAATGATATTTGTACTAAAGTAATGTCGAAAGTACTCAACACTAGACTTATAACGACCGCATCGTCGATACATTTCTAATGATATATATATATATATATATATATATATATATATATATATATATATATATATATATATATATATATGATTTACACTTTATTTTAATACGTAAATGTGCTATTAAAAATTATGACTCGTTCATACGAACTTCGTTTTTAACGTTCTTTATATCGATGCGTAGATATCGACGAGATCTACAACTTTCGTTTAGACTCCGTCGGCTAATTTTGATATATTTTGTCCATATTTTTATAAAATTAAATAATTTTGCTAAAATCATAACTCTCTCGTACGGACTCAGTTTTTGGTATTCTTTTATTTTCAAAATTCCTACTTTAAGGAGTACTACGATTTTCATTTTGGTCACATTAGGTAAAAGTCAACCATTCTTTTCGTAGCTTTTTACGTCATACACTTCGTTGTACGCGACTGACTTTTATATATCTTATAAAAATCATATCTAATTCATATGGATTCGGATTTCGACGAAATTTATATTTTCGGGATCGGGACGACGTATACTTCCTAAATATATAATAATATATATGTTTTGGCACACTTATTTTTACGATTTACGGACGATTCTAATGATTTTTTCTTATTTTATTATATTATAATAATTATGAAACATATAATATTCAAATAATTATTCTTCATTACGTCAAATAGGTTACAATTGTTAATCCTAACTATTATTTTGGTTAAGATTACTTATCCTAGATAATCTTCTATAAAAAAATATTTTTAACGCTTATTATATCTTAATTTACTATCTTAATTTACTAACCCAAATCTGCGGGTGTTACAATTATCTCCTCTTAGGATGATTATGTCCCGGAATCATAAAAAAAACAGGGCTTGAATAATGACTCAGTTAGTTTCCTTTCCATCATAGGTGGTAATCGTAACTCTTATTTCCTTTCAAATGAGTATCTAACTCTAGGACTCCTTGACTGCTGGCGGTGCGCAATATTGCACTCGCTCTTTACCCTATGTTGGAATTTCAATCTTAACCTTCGAGTTACAAACTCAGTCCTTATTGGAAACTCCTGCTCTTTCTTAAACAAAACTTAAATTAAGATAAGTTCTTTACTTAGATTACCGTAACAGACCGATGGGACATGTTCTAATGAGATCTCGTCGTATGATGCAACGCTTAGATTCAAGTCCTTTAGAGTCAAATTCCAGAACAGAATATACCTTCCTTCATGTTCTAACGTGATATAATCACATTCTAGCATGTAGCACATCTAGCTACAAGCTTCTTACCTTAACAACGGTTGCGATACTTCTACTAATCGCTTCGATTATCTTTCACTTCAATATTCTGACTTAAGTCAGATTCTACATCGATCTTGGTACTTTGAACCACGTAACATATTCATCTTAGTCGGACTCGATTTGATAAGACCACTAGGGTCGGATTGACAATCATCTTCTTAGTCATTACCGAAACGATGGTAACGACAGACATGAACATAACGTAATCAATTACTAGCTTCTTGGTAACCTTGTGACTTTCCCTGATCCAAGTGCGAGTCATGTGCTTCTGGTAGTATAGGCCTCTACTATCATTCACACGTACTTATACTCGTCCCAAGTATTGTCCCTCAGTTTATCCAAGTCACCATACAAGAAAATCACACAATCATTCAACACATCAGATAACAAAACGAAGGTTTATATTATTTCTTGAAACGATTACTAGGTGTTCAAGTTCACCTTATACTATGCCTCTAACAGGCTACACCACGTGGTACTACCTACATGGCTACTCGATCTTTAGATATAAAATTCTTATTCCTGATTCCTTGCATTGTCATATGCTTCATCACGGATCATTTGAAATGCTCTTGCCTTTGGTTTTGGCGTCACATTTGGCTTTGTGGATTCTTTTCTCCCTGGACAGTATTGCTTGAAGTGTCATTCTTCACCACACTTAAAGCAGACTTCTCTCTTGGTTGTGCATTCGCTGGCGTAATGACCAGTCTTCCCACATTTGAAGTAGGTCATCTCTTTAGAGCATCTCCCAATGTGCTTCCTTTTGCACTTGTCACACCATTGTGCTCCTTCTTCGAACCAGACTTCGAGAATTTTCTTTTCTCTTCGGACCTTGTGGATCCTTTGAACTTTCTCTTCCCACCAACTTCAACCTTGCTGGCGGTTCTTCCCTTAATCATGTCTTCAACAGACTTGGCAGCCCAGATAGCTGCCTCTAGAGTAGGTGCATGTCGTACTGGCACCGCATACTCCAGGGAAGTCCCTTTGCATATTTGCCTATTTTTGTCAGCTCGTTTGGGACAAGGCGCAAAGCAAACTCCATTTTGTCTGTGAATTTGTTGGTGTATTCATTGATGGACATGCTTCCTTTCTTCAAAGTCAGGAATTGGTTTTCTAGCTCGAGCAGATTTTGGGTTGAGCAATACTTGCGCTTGAAATGCACCAAAAACTTTGTCCAAGTTAGTTGTAGGGGATCATTAGGGCTTAGAGTCTTCCCTAGGGTGTTCCACCAGCGAACAACGCCTCCTCTGAACTGACGAACTGCAAACGTGGTTTGTAGCTTGCCTTTGCAACCATATGTGATGAAGGCTAATTCCATCTCTAAGATCCATTCCATAACTCCGATCGGATCTTCCTTCCCAGTGAAAGTCGATGGATTGCAAGTTAGAAAATATTTGTACTTGCATCCATTCCTCTCGACTCTGTCATCTTGATTGTTCCTCCTAATCACCGACATATCAGCTTGACCAACAGTTCTGCTACAGTTTCCCTCCTGAGACTACCCATCATTCAATTCGGTCTGTTCAACAGGCATCGTAGGTTCATCCCGATTCTGTTGATGTAACCGCATTTTTCCTCCATTTGACGATCCAACATCATCTGGATCATTGCTTTCACTCATGCCATCGTGATTGGATCAGGTGAAGTTGCTACCACTGGTACTTTCTCAATCATTTAGGGTTGAGGCTGCTCATTCCTGTTTCCATTCATCTTTTCAACTCCGTTTTGGGTTCTTTCCATTTTGATCTATACACCAAATAAGACGTTCGGTGTGTAACAACGAGAATTAAGATAGGAAAGCTTTATTTACGATAGGCGTATAAATCTCCTTGTCACTCCGAAAAATTATATTCCAGTTCTAATATCGCAATTAAAAGTTTAGAAATTTGAACACATAAAATTTCCAGATCTGGTCGGCAATAGACCATAGATCCGATCAAATAATATCATATAAGACATCTTTATAGCTATAACATAAATCAATCAGCATATAATAGCATTTTAGGCATCTTTCCTAAAATAAGCTGGTGCTCGTGTCTATTTAGGCACACATCCTAAATATAGTAGACACACATCTCACAATCATCGCTTAGCATTCTAATTTTAAGTCTAAAAATTTCCTAAAATTTTTAGTTCGCTTAAACTAATGCTCTGATACCAACTGTGACATCCCCATTTTTTCACGTCCAGAAAACACCGATTTTGTTTATGCTTTATAAAAATCAGAGCACCCTTTAAATAAAAATGTTGCGGAATTTGTTCCCAGAAAAACATGATAAATGTATTATCAAAGCATTTCAAAAGAAATGAATTTCATTTATTTTAAATTTTTAGGATGTTATCGTCAATACAAAAACAAAGCATAAACAGACCTTACATTCTTTTACACTAGTGATCTACATCTCTTTTAAATCTCTCAGTGTAAAGTAGTTTCGTATCGACGTCTGTGATACAAAAAAACTTGAGTGGGTCAGGTTGGGAAACTTGGTGAGTACATAGGGATTTCAATCCCACAATGTTATATTATATATATATATATATATATATATATATATATATATATATATATATATATATAGACACACACACACACACACACACATATATATATATATATATATATATATATATATATATATATATATATATATATATAATTTAGAACTCACAAAATATACAATTTCACCATATATATAAAGCAACTCTTACCCGACCGTGTTGATCCTCCTAACGACACTATCCATACTCTCAGACCTTAAATTTTACCTCTTACTTAATACATACTCTTGGATCAATGACTGTGCCCAATCCATACTCTTGGACTAGGGACAAACGTCTATGTCCAAATCGATACTCCCGGATTAATGACAAATAACTATGTCATATCCATACTCCCGGACTAAGGACAAGTGACTATGTCTTAATCCATACTCCCTGATTAATGACAACTGACTATGTCCAATCCATACTCTCGGACTAGGGACGATGACTATGTCTAATCCATGTTCCCGGATCAATGATATATTTTAAAGTTCTATTCTTCGTGTATATCTCACCCGTTCTCATAAAGAGATACCACCTATCATTCCTCATAATTAATTTAGGTTTACTTTGTATCCTAAATCATCGTATATTATCAGGTATGTTCTTTAACACGTATTTAAGGCAATATCAAATATTTACACACGAACAAACATTTAATACATTATTCAATATTTGTTTTAAAATCATGTTCATGAAAGAGACTATGCACTCACTTGTTAAAGTGATGATTCCAAACTCGGGCAGCGCTTCGCTTGTAACGATTGTATTTTCCTTCGACGAAACCTAGCATTATTATCGCTAAATTTTAGTCTAATATTTATTGCGACTAATTATTAGTCTAGGTTCGTCATTAACTCATAGTCTTATTCATGATCTATCAAGTAAGGATCAGCCAGGCAGGACAGTTGGGAGGCAGGCCATTTCAGCATATAACTTTTCTGAAATCCAACAACCAAACCCAACGTGACCATTCTAGACACCTCTCCCGTAAGTAGATCAACCAGTATAACGACTTTGAATCACTGATAAACCTTATTTATAAGTTCATAACAACGATATTATAAGCTATATTTAAAGTAAGGTAACATAACCTACTTAGCTAGGAGCCGGGCTCTGCAGGGGCAGAACTTCGTCGCTGAATCTTTCTAAAAAAGATTCTTGCAGCGCTTTAGCGCTCACCTTACTATACTAAAAACTAAAGAAAGAGAAGTCGAATCACGAGAGACCGAAATGCTCGGGGGATAAGAAGAGAAAGACTCTTGAATCAAGAGAATGGTGCAAGAAATATGAGAGCATAGAGGCTCTTATTTATATTAATTGAATTTTCAAAAACCACCCTCTATATTTACTTAAATGACTAAACTCCCTTTTATAATACTATTTTAAATAGATTTAATGATATTTGTACTAAAGTAATGTCAAAAGTACTCAACACTAGTCTTATAATGACCACATCGTCGATACCTTTCTAATGATATATATATATATATATATATATATATATATATATATATATATATATATATATATATATATATATATATATGATTTACACTTTATTTTAATACGTAAATGTGCTATTAAAAATTATGACTCGTTCATATGAACTTCGTTTTTAACGTTCTTTATATCGACACGTAGCTATCGACGAGATCTACAACTTTCGTTTAGACTCCGTCGGCTAATTTTGAATTTATATTTGTTCATATTTTTATAAAATTAAACAATTTTGCTAAAATCATAACTCTCTCGTACGGACTCCATTTTTTGTATTCTTTTTCTCAAAATTCATATTTTAAGGAGTACTACGATTTTCATTTTAGTCGCATTAGGTAAAAGTCAACCATTCTTTTCTTAGCTTTTTACGTCATATACTCGTTGTGCGCGACTGACTTTTATATATCTTATAAAAATCATATCTAATTCCTACGGATTCGGATTTCGACGAAATTTATATTTCTGGGATCGGGATGACGTATATTTCCTAAATATATAATAATATATATGTTTTGTCGCACTTATTTTTATGATTTACGGACGATTCGACTGATTTTTTCTTATTTTATTATATTATAATAATTATGAAACATATAATATTCAAATTATTATTCTTTATTATGTCAAATAGGATATAATTGTTAACCCAAACTATTACTTTGGTTAAGATTATTTATCCTAGATAATCTTCTATAAAAAAATCATTTTTAACGCTTATTATATCTTAATTGACTAGCCCGAATCTACGAGTGTTACACGATCTGCCACATATCCATGAGGTATAATAGTAGACTTATTTGTTAAAGTTGACAAATTCATTTTCCAACCGACTTTGTTGCCCTTGATATGGAAGAAGACGGAGATATTCCCATCATTCTTAGGAGGTCATTCCTTAGTACCGCACGAGCCCCCGTCGATATTCACAACTTTAAATTAACATCGCGAGTGAGGTCCAAAGAAATCACTTTAGAGTCGATCAAACAAAGTCTTTTGGTTCTAATCAAAGATTTTAAGTTTTAGATTTGGAGATAAAGTATCAAAAGTTTAATATCGTTTGAATTGCGGTTCACTATTGAGATAGATTGGAATTATCGGATCACGGAGGGTACCGATGATGATTAAAATACTACCCTTGGTTAAGCTTTGGATGGTAAAAGTTTGTTTTTGTCGGAGTCGTTCATTTTTTAAAAGATATTGCACTTGTAGTTGCGGTTGCTGCAACTTTATCTTAGTGTCGTTGCTACAAAGTTCTTTCAAACTTCATTGCTATTATTGGTGGAACCCCATAGTACATTGCTAATATCAGTTTGAAATCACTCTAATTGATTTTTAAATTGTGTAAAATGACGTCTTTTCCTTCTTGTGTGCTTTTATAATGCTTTCTTGTGGTGTGCTTTGTTAAAAACAGTTACATAAGATGCATGAAAGGACCGTTTTATGAAAATGGTCATGTACAATCATTCAAAGTTTTGAGAAATGGACCACATTCTTGGGCTTATGATTCTTTTTGTTTTATAGGAGCATGCACATGATTATCGTAGAAAGCAATGAAAAAGAGCAATAAAGTATAATCTACCGATAAACATCAAAATATTGAACAAAAAACATAATTTATTTATAGCGTTAAATCACAATAATTTTTTTTTATAATATTTTTTTTTAATTTAAATAATAAGTGGCATCATCTAATTTTTTTCTGGACCCAAAATACGTTTGAACCGGCCCTAATCTCAATAATCAATCAACTTCGAGAAGATACTGTCTTAAATGGATGAAACATTTCGTTCACCCTCTCAATGTGGTTATGTGACAATAAGTTGTCATTAATATGTTCGTTGTCTACTTTCAAGATGGCGAATTGAAATACTTTCTGTAGTATTAATTATAAGATTTTTATTTAAAATAAAAGCTTTAACCTCTTCCAGACGTTGTTCTTTCTTTTTTTTAAAGGAGAAAATTATAAAAACTAATGAATTATAAAAGCTCTCAAATAGTCGCACGTATTTTTTAATGAACTTTGTGCACAGTTCTCACGAGATCAACCTAATGGATAGAATAATTAAAATAATTAAAAAAAATGTGGTAGGACCATTTTGTCCTCTCACCACATAAATGCAAGCAAGTGTTGCACTTTCTTTCTCTATATAAACCAACCATGCGTACCCCTCAAAAAACACACCAACAAACAAACAGTTTAAGTGAGAATCTTACAAAAACATATCCAATGGAGTCCTACACAAAGCTAGTTATTGTAGCTCTAGTTCTGGTTGCAACTATTGTGACTGAACCGATGGCTACAAATGGTTTCTCCATATGTGGGGTGACCACCGATGGCCTGAAGACCTGCCAGCCGGCGGTGGCAAAAGGTGTCGACCCTCTTCCACTACCAACAACAGAGTGTTGTGCTGCCCTTACTAAAGCTGATATGCCATGTTTCTGCAAGTTGAAAGACTCAAGCTTGTTGCCTATTTACGAAATTGACCCAACCCATGCAATGGAGCTACCTGCAAAATGCAAATTACCTCAAGCCACCTACCACTGTTAGATAGATCAAATTTCTGGTTCTTTTATCGTCTTTGTTATAATATATCCTTGTTTATTGTGGCTGCGTTTTGTGTCTTGTTTAGGGTTAATTAGTATTCCATTGATGTAAGGTGGGGATGCAGGAGGTGAAATGGTGGTGGTGTAACAGTTTCGGTATTATAAAGTTTATGTTTATGTTTTTGTGTTGGTATCTGTTATATATATTTGTTTCGTACGTACATAACTACATATGATATTTAGAAAACTATTAATTCCAATGATTTTTTTTTTTTTTTTTGATGTAATTTAAATAAACAAAGTCTTGTCAAACGCCTTGCCATTAAGCACGAAATGAAACTATATATAAAAAATATGACTAATATTATAAAAGTCCTAAATTTTTAACGCGTTATTGGAAAAATTCATAATATTTTTTTTATTATTGCTATAACCATAACTTTCTTGCAGAATTATCACTCTAGCTCATTTAACGAGTTTTATGGTTAATTTGGTTAATTTTTTTACAAAATCAGTCCTAAAAAGTACAAATTTGGTCCCTAGGGTTTGCAAAAAATTACACCATATGGTTTTTTAACTTTATTTTTCGTTTTTTGTATACTCTATTTATTTTCATTTTTTTATAGATATATATACATTTTTTATTTTCGTTTTTATATACTTTATTTATTTTCATTTTTTAACTTTTTTTTCAACAATTAGATTTTTTTATCTTTTTACTTTTTGTTTTCTATTTTTTTCCTATTTTAGTTATTTATGGTTTTTCTAATGTTTTTATTTACTTTGATTCAAGTAAACGAACTTGAATTCAATATAAATTACTATAACAAGTTTTTTTTATGGTGACCAACATTTTTTTGTGTTTTTTTTTTGTCTATTATAAAATTGAAAAATATTATCTTGAATTTAATATATTGATATCACAGATAGAAATATGATTTAATTTGCAAGTTATATAACATATTGAAACACTAATTTTCAGAATAAAAAGAAAATAAGTTGGACCGAAATTACAAATATAAACATAACTATCTATTTACTTGAATAAAAATTAAAAAATTACAAAAACTATAAATTATCAAAATTGTAATATACTCTAATATATTAATACATTTTATATTTTTTGAAAAAGGTCAATAAAAAGATAAAAATACAAAAGAAAAAAAACAAAAATAAATAAGAAAAAATAAAAAATAAAATAAAAGATGAAAAAATAAAATATAATATGAAAAGAAAAATAAGAAAACCTAAAAAAACTCTAATATACTCTATATATACACTAAAAAGTAGAAAACAAAAGGTAAAAAGATTAAAAAAAATTGTTGAAAAATAAAGTTAAAAAATGAAAATAAATAAAGTACATATATAAAAAGAAAATAAAAATGTACATATATTTATAAAAAATCGAAAATAAATAAAGTATAAAAAAACGAAAAAAAAAAAAAAAAAGTTAAAAAACCGTGTGGTGTAATTTTTTGCAAAACTCATTAACTAAATTTGAACTTTTTAGGACTGATTTTGCAAAAAAAAAATAATCAACTTAACAATGAAACTCGTTAAGTGGGCTAAAGTGATAATTGTGCGAGAAAGTTGTGGCCACAATAATAATAAAAAAAATATTAGGACCTTTTTTAATTAGACGTTAAAAATTTAGAATTTTTATAATATTAATCGGGTTTGAGTTCTAACGACCGACTAAGTTGGGTTGTCATGTAAACATTAATTTGTTTTTTTTAAAAGAATAGACTACACAAATGGTCCATTGGTATGAATAATTTTACAATTTAAGTCCAACCTTTTTTTCTTGCACCTGTTATCCTTATGGTGGGTTTTTCTTGCACAAATGGTCCATACGACTCATGACATTTAAAGGTGTCCGTTAACCCTATCTATGTACCTTGCATGCAAGGGCATTTACATTTTTTGTTTTGTACACCAGGTTCTAACTTGTGTATCATATGATTGACAAAATAAAATATATAGAATATAAAAATTTTAATCATTAATAGTGAATATACAAAATAGTTATTTTTATATAGAATTTGATATTTTATTTGTAAATCTATCATCGTTATTTCTTAATTAATATCTAAAATCGTTGTTTTTAATTAATATTTAAAATTGTTTTAAAGAGGAATCAATACAACTGTTTTATTTAAAAATCTTAAAGTAATGTAACATAATAGCCATACATAAACAAAAGAGAACAAAATTCAAATTTATATAGATAAATAAAAACTAAACAATTAAAAACCAAATAATATTTAGATTGGAAACCGATATTTTAGGTTGAGATAAATAAATTAGTTGGCGGATGTTTCATAAATTATAAATTTTACCATTTAAAAAAAATATGGGAACATAGGATAGATGTTAGTCTAATTAACATTAAGAAAACACTACAACATAAAATCATCCTATCATTCGACACAAGATTTCATTGTCTTTGTCCATAGTAAATAGCATCTTTGATTTTTCATATCTAATGTTATAAATAAAATCAAAACCTAATCGAGTAGTCCATAACCGTTGTTTATTTTTGACTTACATGCGACTTATCAGAGAAAGTATGGAACCGAATTTGGCCTTATTTATTTATCTACGGTAAAAAAACAAAAAAATAGGTATTAGAGGCTAATGAATTACCTTTGGAATAATTGAGTGCATGTGATTGTCTTCCGAATAGAAAACCTGTCTTTTATACCATGATGTAAAGAGATATCCATGTGAAAGGGAAACTTATTGACAAACAAACCACCATGGTTTCCATTTTCACATGTTAAAAACAATGTTTAAATGCATCTTCATTTGGTCATACTCTTTATTGCTTGTAGTTACCATATGTTAGTGTAAGGACTTCGTTTTTCCTCTTGAAAGTTTCTTGTAAAGAAAAAGATTAGTAGCAAACGTGGTGGTTGAGGCTCGAATTAGACTCGATTCCCTTAAGCAAGATTCGTAGTCTGTTCCCAGGATACAACAACCTTAACAGTGGTGTACTGCCGGATATTTCACTTGCCTGAAAGAGTCGCCAGAAGCAGGAGTACAGAGAAGGAGGAGAAAGAAGAGTATTTTCATTTGTGTGTTGAATGAGATGGTAAATGTCCCCTTTTATACTTGAATCGTGTAATGGAAACAAATCAATGATTGAGTTTTCGGAGTTGCATTCGTGTCCATGCACAAGTTCAGTGTTTTTGGTCTACGAAATCCAAGATTTGCACCCCCGAGTTTTCGGAGTTGCATTCGTGTCCATGCACAAGTTCAGTGTTTTTGGTCTACGAAATCCAAGATTTGCACCCCCCCCCCTGCGTGCGGGTAGGAATTGTAGTAAAACCATAAACACAAGCTTGTAAGTTTTTCATGCATTCAAGCTTATAAACCTTGTTGAGTTTGGTCTTTCTACCAATGTGGGACTCATTCCCATATTCATCTCTTTTTGCTAAATTTATTCTCAAATACCCTTCTTTGAGTATCGATATCTCATTCGCATATACTCCATTTTGTCCATATAATATATCGTTTCGAAGTCCTCGTGGAGGAGAACACAAACCCACTTAGAGTTATATATATATATATATATATATATATATATATATATGTGTGTGTGTGTGTGTGTGTGTGTGTCCAAAGTTAGTAAAAATATATATATATTTATACTAAATTTTTCAACAATCCCCCACATGAATGGAGATCGATCTCTGCACATCCAATTTCCAAATGAAATTTTCAACAGTTGAATCCTGCATAGGATATGTAGGTATTACCCTTTGAACCCTCCCTTAAGAAATTACACTTAATCTCCTAGCAGTTAGTAGATCTCGATGTCTTTGAACTAAGCTGCCATTTACGTAGACGACAATGTAATTCTCATAGGACTCTCCCTGATAAGGCCATATCATCATAGACGTGTTCGTTTTGGTCATGAACACTAAACTAGTTCTGCAAGAGCTTTAGGAATTGTGCCCCTATAATTCCCTTTGAAGCGACCCCACTTCTCTCTCACATAGGTGATTCCAACAATCATTAAAAACCATCTGTTTAGCCTAATTTTATCACTACATATAGGAATGGACTAGGAAGTAGTGTTAACTCCCCCCATAGTGACATGCCTCACTCATACAATTAGGTTATCCTTTTGAACCCAAATCTTGGGATCTCTAGTCTTCTAGGTAAGGTTTCCTTCGTATGAATTTATTCATTCATGGGCTTTAGTCCCATTCCTCTTGATGACTTATAAACTACATCTCTACTCAAGCCTTTTGTAAGCAGATCTGCAATGTTATCCTTTGACTTTACCCAGTCAACCGTGATAACCCCCATAGAGATTAGTTGTCGTATCGTTTTATGTCTATGTCTTGTTGGATTAGTGTCTAAGTCCATAACTATTTTGGTATGTGCTTGACCCGATTATGAGCATGGTCCTTTTGGGTTGCCTTCACCATAGCAATATGTAGGATGAATTATGGGAAGAGAGAAGATTAATTATGATTTATTAATATATTATGAGAATAATATATTAAATGAGAAATCATATTGTTTAATTAATATTAGTCAAGAATTAATAAAGAATTAATTTTGTGGCTAAAATAGATTAATTAAACTTAAGGGGACTGGAATTGTAATTATAAGATAATTGCAATTGGGCTATGGATCACTTAAGAATAACAGGTTGGATGAATTATATGGGAAGCCCATAAGGAATTCGTCCAAGGGATATTCTAAAGGGGTCCATGGGCTGCTTAGGGCCTAAGCAGTCATATTAGGGTTTCCTAGTTTGATAACCCTAATAGCCTAAGTATATAAGGAACCCTTATGCACCAAAAACGTGGCTAACACTAGGATTAGGGTTTCCGGACGTTTTTTGAGTGCCTCTTCTCTTCTCCTAATCATTCTTGTTGCTATTGGTGTTTGTGACTGTAACGACGTGAAAATTTAAAACAAATTTTTTATTTTTAAAATGCATACTTTTATAACACTTTGTAAAATAATCTTATTTGTTCAATTTTCAAATCATAACTCCATATTAATAATCCAGGATCCTCAAAACATAGCTCTTCCTCTGGTGTGTACAATCAAGCCGATGTCGTCCCGCTAACCTGAAAACCTGAAACACATAACACATAACACATAACACATAACACTGTAAGCACGAAGCTTAGTGAGTTCCCCAAAATACCTCATACAACACATAAGCCACTCGAGGCTATAGTATAACCATCCGGTCGATGTGTCTCAGAAGGACCCTCCAGTCTCATAGCTCGTTGGACCCTCTGGTCCGGTCATAGCTCGTCGGACCCTTCGGTCCAGTCTGTATCGTTGGACCCTTCGGTCCGGTCTATATTGTTAGGCCCTTCGGCCCAGTCTATTCAACACATAGCATACATACAACACAATGCACATAATCTCATACATACACATAGCATACAAGGCCCTCCGGTCTACACATAAATACCACTCTAGGTAATGTATAGTGAGAAGACTCACCTCGGGTGAAGAACAACTCCTATAAACGCTGCTGCTACGCACCGGCCTCTAACCCTGTGCGAAACCCACAATTATCTCAATTAGGAGCTAAGTCCAACCTCTCACTTATTGGGTCTAAAGATAGACCACCTACCAGCCCATTAATGCCCTAAGCCCATTGGGCCCACCAAGGCCCAATAATAAATGGGCCCTCACATGGCCCAAATCCCAAACTAAGAGGCAAGCCCAAACCAAGGGCCCAAAGCACATAAATCCACTTCTCTAGTCCAAGACTCCATTGCATGAATTCCAAACTCCAAGCCCAACACTCAAGGCCCCATCATAACGCTTAGCCCAAAAACCCCCAAAAGGAGTTACGCGGGGGCGTACCCCCTTGGTACGTTCAGCGTACCCAAACGCGCATGGAACTGATCGGGGACCTCAAACCACTATGTTGCGTGTTCTGAGACTTACGCCCAGCATAAGTCCCAGACCCATCCTTTCGATATTTTTGGTCTGAATAGGTTAAGACACGGGCTCATATCACAGATCTAGGCTGTCTACTGCCTCTTAAGCCATAAAGTTGGAACCTTTAAGCCTTTGCACGGCTATAAAGACCACCAACCCCTCCAAACTCTTAAACTCCTTCCTCATTAAGTCCTTAACTCAAGCTTGACTTAATATTAACGACCAAGATTGGATTTTTACGAACTTACAACTCATAATACACTGAAATAAGGCAGATTCTAGCTTATAGAGGCCATTTGCTTATAAAGCCTCCAAATTGGGACCAAAAACCCTAAAAGTGGGTCCATAAAGCACAACACAAACATGATAAGGAAAGCTCTGAGCTTTTTACCTCTAGAAGAAGCTCCACCCTCTGAAGAACTCAGATCCAAACTTGAACTCCAACTTCTAGCCAAGACCTCCTCTTCTTATTCACCATCACACAAAGGCTCTTTCTAGCTCAAAACACTCACACACCACTTTAGAACGATGATGATGCTCTCTTAGGGTTTCTCTCTGTGAAATGGTGGTTGAGGATAAGGCCATAGCATTCCTTATATAGTGCACAAGTCTCATTTAGGGTTTTGCATCTGGCCCGACTACGCCCAGCGTAATCTTTGGTACGCTCAGCGTACCTAGCAGCGTCCGCGTCCAAAACCATCCCACGAGTACGCGCAGCGTACTCCTCAGTACGCCCAGCGTACTCGCCTGCCACACTCCTCTTTTATGGACTAAACATGACAACTTGGAGAAGAAGAAGGTTTAAATAAAAACTTTCCAAATTCACGGATGTTACAATTCTCCCCCTCTTGAATTAGATTTCGCCCTCGAAATCGCCCCTTATAAACACAGATCGAACCTAACTAACCAAGAAGCACCACCGCAGGTCCTCAGACCATATGATAATCACTTCCAAAGATACTCGATCCCACCAAGGACTCCTAACCCGAAAGGGGCAGACCTAACTACCGCTGCGGTACTCAATCTGAATCTTCAGAACTTGAAAACTCTTGCGGTCTACCTCCTTGACAGACCACCCTCGAAACATCACCCTGTTAATCGTCCACCGACTAACAGACCCTAATAACACTCTACTAATCCTGAATCCCAGATCGATCCCGATCGCAACCTCAAAAAGAACATAAAGGTCATAATCTCCTCCTTTCTTCAAGTCTTACTGCAAGAACCATCGTTAGAATTCATCAGAGAGAATGAACCCCAAAATCTAATCTCGAACACCAGAAAGTGATCATGCTTGCCTGAAAATATCCTCTGACCTCTATAAATACAATAGATGAACCTCAAGTTCACTCATTCCATAACCATAAGGTCTCACCGATTTCCCAACTTATAATAATTGTCTCAACTCTTAGTGACACACAAGTCACACCATTCGCTTTCCTCCAAGTAAGAATCCTTAGGGTACTGAAGAGCAAGTAGGGTTAAGTTATCGAGTGTGAGAATGCTCGAGCGGGTCTTTGATATTTTTATGTTGTATTTCAGAGAGACATCATGGTTGGGACACGCCACACACCTGAGAGCAGCAGTGTTAATGATGAGGAGATCCGCAAGTTGATTCATGAGGAGGTGGTTGCAACCATCCGGGCTGAGATTTCGGAGATGATGATTGAGACTTTTGATGAGCGCTACGCCGCTCTTACTGATGTTGTTGTTGCTACGGCCACCGCAGCCGTTGTTGCTGTCAGGCCGCAGGGGGGTGACTTGTTGCGGTTCCAAGAGTTCAGCAACACGAAGCCACCAGAGTTTGATGGGACTCAGGATCCGATAGCTGCAATGAGATGGATCTCTGACATTGAGGGGTGCTTCTACACATGTTCGTGTCCAGAGCATCTGAGAGTACAGGTTCGCACTGAACCAGCTTCGCTTAGGAGCGAAGGACTGGTGGAAGTTCGTGACATCGCACTTCACTTCTGTAGAGCTTGTCGCGGTGACCTGGGAAAGGTTCACCGCTATGTTCCGAGTTGAGTACGTTCCCGCGGTGGAAAGGGAACTGTTGGCCCATGAGTTCTTGACCCTCAAGCAGGGTACTGAGTATGTTACTACGATCACCAAGATGTTTCACAAAAGGGAGATGTTTCGCCTTGAGCATATGTCTACAGAGCAGGCACGCATGAGTCGATATCTGAGTCTTCTGAGGAGAGACATTCGCGAGTTTGTGGCAAACTCGACGTACCAGACATTTTCCGAGCTTCAGGTAAATGCTCGGAAGAAGGAGATTGAGCTCGAGACTCAGGCCAGGGAGGAGGTGGAGTCTCAAGGGAGGGATCGGCGACCGGCACAGTCCCAGCCGGCAGCCAAGCGGGTAAAGCCCGCCGATTCGAGATCAGGGAACCAGAAGGGTCGCACTTGTGGCAAGTGCAGCAAGAGCCATGAGGGGATTTTTCGAGCAGGGTCTTGCTACAAGTGTGGCAAGGAGGGGTATATGGCTAAGGATTGCCCCAAGGGATTTGCGGTGTGATTTCACTACAATCAGACCGGCCATCGGAAGGCCAAATGTCCACAGTTGTGGGGGTTGGCACAGAGAGCACCGCAGGGATCCGCCCCTGTTGCCGTACAAGCTACTGAGAGCCGGCCAATGAAGGCCGAGGCGCCAAAGGCTCACGGGAGAGCCTCCTAGTTGACAGCGAAGGAGGTCCGCGCAGCACCCGATGTTGTGGCTGGTATGTATTATTTCATCTATTTATTTTGAGTTTGAGGTATTGTTCTTATATTATGATATGAGTAGGTAAATTTCTTGTGAGTTCTGTACCTGCCTTGGTGTTATTTGACTCGGGTGAGAGTCGATCTTTTGTGTCGTTAGCTTTTAGTCAACACATCAGTATCTGTCGAGAGGCATTGAGTCGACCTCTTCGAGTTTCCATAGCTGACAAGCGAGCGATATATGCTACTGAGGTGATTAGAGGTTGTGTACTCGAGATCTTCGGTGTTGAGTTCCCGATAGATCTGGTCCCGATTGTGATGGGGGATGTCTGTGTCATCGTGGGCATGGACTGGTTGAGTAGATTCGGAGCGGTCATCGACTGCGAGCGACAGCTGGTGACCCTACGAGACCCTAGTGGGGGAGTGCTTACGGTGTACGGTGAGGGTACCCGTCCTGAGTCAGCATTTTGTTCGGCTGCTAGAGCGAGACAGAGTCTATAGCAGGGCTGTAATGGGTTTGTAGCCTATTTGATGGACACCCGCGTGGCCGCGGAGAGGCCGAGTTCGATTGGTGATGTACCGATAGTGCGAGAGTTCCCGGACGTTCTCCCCAAGTAGTTGTCGGGTGTGCCTCCCGTGAGGCAGGTGGAATTTCGCATCGGTTTAGTTCCGTGAGCGGCGCCTATTGCCAAGACACCCTATCGCCTTGCGCCGCTAGAGATGCAGGAGTTATCCTCGCAGCTCCAAGATTTTATTTGTGATCTTGGCACATTTTTTTATTTGATGACAATTATTGAACATGAGATTTGAGAATGTTTAAATGATAATTATGTTGTTTGAAAAATGAAAAATTGTTTTAAAAATTTACGTCGTTACAAAAAACATTGATACGAAGTCGGTAACTAATGACTTTAAAGACCTTAAAGATCGTCAGGCTGAGTTATAGTTTTTCTTTTAGGTATTTTTGGTGTTTAATTGTGGAAAAAAAATTAGTTTATTTTTACGTACAGTAATTTTAAGTATTTTTGGTGAGTAATTTTAGATATTTTTGATGTTTAATTGCTGATTTTTCTTTTGGTTCTTTCATGTATAAAAACATTAATTTTAGTTTTTAATATTTTCTGGCCCCCAAATCAATTGTTCAAGCTTCGTCCCTGGTTCCCTTATATATATATATATATATATATATATATATATATATATATATATATATATATATATATATATATATATATAATTTGGTAAGAACCACAAGGACAATTCTTAACCATTTAATCCACTCAATAAATGGTTGAGGTCAAAGTTATTTTGTGGACGTTGGGACGACGGCAAATTTATGATTAGAACTAACTTTTTAACCATTTCAAGTAAGGGCAAAAAGAATCGAGGGTGTAATGGTAACTTAGGTTGTGTTTGGCGCGCTACAGCTAGCTGAAAATCTAGCTTATTTTTTGAGTTTTTTTAAGTTGTCGTGGCAACCCAAAAGTAGCTGAAAAGCTAGCTTTTTAGGAGTTTTTTTTCAAAATTTTCAAATATACCTCTTAATTTATTATAAAAACACATTATTTTATATGTCCTTTTATGTCATTTCATATTTTCAATTAGCTTTTCAGCTAGTTTTACCAAACGTTATTTTTTATCAGCTAGCTTTTCAGTTATCAGCTAGCTTTTGATTTAATAGCTAGCTTTTCAGCTACCAGTTAGTCTAAGAAACATGTTTCGTGGTACGTACGCTTGCTCCAAACACGAAACATATGCAATGCACTAAGCCATTAGCCACGTGTCTCGCTATTACACATTTCTTTTTATTTCTCCCCCCAAATTTTATTTTACAATAACTTTTGATTCTTTTTTAGAATAAAAAACTAAAAACGCCAAAGTTCTTATTTTTTTCTCTACAAAATGATCTCAAACTTAAAAATGTTAAAAATAATTTTGAAATTCTAATTTTGAATCGCGACCCATTATTAGCCAAAACATGTTATCCTTATAAAATAAGAACTTCTTTATGAACGATGATGAAAATGTTACAAGCTAAAAAACAATTATCAAAATAATATGATCTAAAATTAGATTATTCAGAATATTTATTATCCAAAAGATATAAATCTAACATGTTTATGAATGTTAATTTGTTAGGATCCAAAATTTTATACTTGAAATGTGTTATGATTCCTAATTATGTCTTTGTGATTCAAAAATATAATGATCCAAAATTTGTTATGATGAAAAACTTGATTTAGTTGAAGATATTATGATACAAAATGATTTGATCCAAAATGAAATGATCCAAAAAGATATGATCTAAAATATTATGATTCAAAAACATATATATGATTTAAAAATATTACGATTCAAAATTAATAAATATTTAAAATCTTTAATTGGTTGTGATTTTTTTTAAAATTGTTATGAGTCAAAAATGTTATAATCTTTTATCATATATTATATGATTTAAATTATTCAAATTATATAATCCAAATTACAAAAAAGTTTTTTTGCAATTGTCATTGCTCTGATTAAAATGATACGATTCAATTCTAATAATATGATACGAAATATTTTACTCAAAATCGGATGATTGAAAAACAATATATTTCAAAATTATATGATATAGTTTAAAAAATATATGTTTTAGAATGTTATGATCCATAATTTGTTATGAACTAAAACTTATATATTAGTCTTTTATAAAATATACATGTCAATATGATTCAAAAAAATATGATACGATTCAAAACGATATTATATGTTTTATATATTTCAAAATGTTGTTATTCAAAATTAATTCACATAAGGTATACAAAAAAAATTAATATATCTTATTTTGTTAAATAAAATCTTAAAATGGTGATAGGCATATTATTTAAACCAAACAAATCTGAACTTAAATGATTAATTTGTGAATTTAGTATATACTAGTATAAATTTTGATGGGAAAAATATAATAGTTTTTAATAAAATTAAAAAGATATTAATGACATCCAATACTAAACCGTAAGAAAAGAAAAAGTAATAAACTATATTTATTATCAAATGATCTTAGGTCTATCGGTAAGGAGTGAGTTTTTCAAATGAAAGGCTGTGAGTTCAAGTAGCAAACCTAAGTGATATTTAAGATTAAATTAGTAGTAGGATAATTTGAAAAAAAAAAAAAAAGGTTTATATCTAATTTTAATTTATTCAAAGCATGGTGAAGACTGAAATTTTACCCTTCCAATTTGGCCCAAATGTGAATAGCAGGGCAACGCCCAAATGTAAATATGCAACGTGCCGATAACAAAAAAAACGGCGCAGAGATGGCCCAAAGTTGGTGGCGCAGCAAATAGTCCAACATCTGACCCAACTCTTGTCGAGTCCTCGTGGTTTTTTATTTTTTATTTTTTATTTTTTAAGTTTTAATATTTAATATACATTAATTAATTTCTTAAAATAACTAAAATGATTGATCCAGAATTAATGATACATACACACAATAGATAGTGAAAACATTTGAATTTAAATATATATATATATATATATATATATATATATATATATATATATATATATATATATATATATATATATCTTATAAAGCGTTTTTGGTCAAATGCTGAATTTTAAGTCGTACAAACATACAATGCATTTGTACAATTAATTTATGCATTACAAAAAGAGTAGAGTACATATCGTCAACAGTTGAAAATGTCAAATCTCTTATCCCCTATTCTTAGGCTATTTTGATCCGGTTCATTCCTTGTCTCCGTATTTCCCCAAATCTCGCAATTTTTGTTCACAAATCTTGGATATATATCGCTGACGTTTCCATTCCTAGGGTTTAATTCATCTTTCAGCATTCAACTACCATTGTCACACCCGTCGTTTGGCGCAGTAAACGGCTAGTGTGTGTGTGTGTGTGTGTATATATATATATATATATATATATATATATATATATATAGTAGGTATAAAATTTATGTATTACATGAGTTTATTTAAAAGAAAAAACTAAATATAAAATTCTAAACATTTGAGAAGTTTGAATTTATAAGAAAAATGAGAAAAATATTGAATTATAAAAATTAAAGTATTTTTTTCTATAAATTTAAACAAATAATTTAGATAAATAAATAAAAAAAATTAATGAAATTTTAATTTACTAATTTTGAAATTAAAAAGAAGTTCATAATGGAAATTAATATGCATTTATCATTGCATTTAAATATTATGTGAAATTAATAAAATAGAAAAACCATAAAATGACATGTGAAATAAAAATAAATTCAAAATAACTACAAAATGACATTTGGTAAATTGAATGAGAGGGTGACAAGTGACAAAAAAAACCTTTATTTATTGGAGTATATATATATATATATATATATATATATATATATATATGTACAGAGAGAGAGAGAGGGAGAGAGAGAGAGAGAGAGAGAGCGAGAAAAAAAGAGCTTTATATGAGACAGCTTAATTTTGTGAGATCGTGAGACGCAATCCTAGCCATTCATTTATTCATTTAGTAGATAAAAGACATTTTTAAAATACAAAATAATTAGAAATTTTCGAAAAAAAAAATTTCAAATATTATTTTCAGAATTTATATTTTCCAAAAAAAATACCAAATTTTTTTTATAAAAATTAACAAAAAATACATTTTTTTTACATATTCTAGTAAAATATTAGAATATTCTATGTATCTGACAAATCTAGTAGAATATTCTAACATTCTAAAAGTCAAATTAGAATATTTACAATGTAATATTCTATTAAAATGTTTCACGTATTTTTCAAAAAAAAAAAAAAAAAAAAAAACGGTAATTTTTTTTTTATTATTTTTTTTAGGTAACTAAAGTTCCGAAAACAATAATTAAAAAAAGAATTTTTGGATTTTTTCTTTTATTTTGCATTTTAAAAATTATTTTTAAATTTAGTCTCACGGTCTCACAAAATTAATGTGTGTGTGTACTGTGTTGTTTTTTCCCATCCTACTTCAATAACAAAACTGCCGTGGAGCGCCTAACGTTCCATTATTTTTTTTAATACCATGCATTCAAATTAAAGAAAAACATAACACAAAACGTTTTGCAAACTGCCGAAAAACTCCAATAAAATCCCAAAACACATAATGCAAAATATTTCGCAAAATGTCATCATTTAAAGGGAAAACTTCAATAAAGTCTCAATATTTGGATCAGTTTACGATTTAATCTCAACTTTTATTTTTTGAAAATAAAACTCTCGATTATTTTATATTTTGCCCAAATTAACGAAACAATCTTTATTTTTTTTGCTACAGAAAACGACTGATTACCGTATAAAATTAGATAATCGAGACTTTTCTATTTAAAAGATAAATATTGGGATTAAATCGTAAACCAACCAAAATATTGAGATTTTATCGAAGATTTCCCTCATTTAAAATCCAAAGTATAAAATAATACATCGTATCAAGAAAAAAACTGATAATTGTGTCTTAAAAACATGGAGATTTGAGGATAAGTGGTGGTTTTAGTTTATAAAAAATTAATGATGTTTATCAATAAATTATTTTACTAGAAATATTAAAATATAATATTGTTATAAAAATTAATATATTTTTTGATGTGATGTTTTGATATATAGGTGGAGATGATTTTTTTACATATAAAATCGTAACATTTTGTTTTATTAGTGTTATGTTTGGCAATGGTTTTATCGGTAATATTTTTTATATTCTAACTATAAGGTTCTCATGTGGTTAAAGATGACATTATACATTGTATAAAATTATGATAGTTAAAATATAGGGCACCAACATGAGTTTTATATGACAAGAATGTGCCTCGAAAATACAAAGAAAAATTTATAGGATAGAGATAAGTAGGCCTGTCAAAAAAACCCGAAACCCGTTCTACCCATTCGATCCGTTCCAAATTCGGGTAGAACGGGTAACGGGTATGAACATTCGGGTAATAGGTTAACCCGATAATAATATAGGTTGGGTTTTAGGTATGAATATTTATTTTCGGGTATAACCGAATACCCGAATTCGTTTTTTAAATAATATCAAATATACAATGCAGTCACGTACGCACACTTCAAATAAAACAAAACCATTCGTTTCCTTCTTATGAACGACAGCTCGACAGTCAACACAAACTTGCAAAGGGAATAAGACGCTAAAGCTGAAGTCCTGAACCGTCATCACAATTATCAGTTTCTCACTATCGCATGTAATGGAATTAAAAAAGTACATAATATATTATAATGATTTGTATTGTTATTATATATGTACTTGTTAATTGTATGAAGTATTTTCCTTCCCGATTCTTTATTAAACCAACCAACATGTAAAAATAAAATAAATAAATAAATAAATTATCAATAAGTGTCATTTAAGAAAGTTTCGGGTATACCCGATAATTACCCGACCCGACCTCAAACCTGAATACCCGAAACCCGAAAACCTGAATTACAATATAGGTCGGGTATCGGGTATTATTTTCTTAAGGAAATACCCGTTCTACCCAAAACCCGAAAATTTTACCCGTTCGACACCCCTAGTGATAAGATCAATTTTATTGTATGGATCTAAATGTTGGCCGATTAAAAAGAAACATGAGATGAAGATGGATGTCATATAAATTAAAATTGTACAGTGGACATAATAAGACTACTAGGAACTCATTAGGTGTGACATCAATCGTCGATAAAATAAGGGAAGGGAGATTATGTTGTTTTGGACATATCCATACGAGACAACCAACTGTTGGAGATGATTATTATCGAGGGTGCAATGATGAGAGGTAGACTGAGAATAAAGTTGGAAGATAATGTGAAAGTGGACTTGAAAGAGTTATCCATTAGTGAGGACATGACCTCATATAAAAGTGTGTGGAGGCTTATAATAAAGAGTGTGTGGAGGCTTATAATAAAGGTAGTAGAGTAGTTTCAACAGGTCTAGGTATAACTTCCTTTTTATGTGTGTACTTGTTTGATAGTCTCAACCTTCTAAGCTTGTTTCCTATGTACGTTAGTTATGTAGCTAGTATTTGTTTCCGACTTATTTTGTGTACCAACATTCACTGCTTGTCTATTCATTCAAGTTTTTAATTGTTGACCATTCCACTATTCTCTCATGAAATTTTATTTAACTTATCACCCTCTTTTTTCAGATAAACTCCACCATATCATTCACTGCAGACTGACATTTTGAATGTTGACAATGTTTTTTAAAAAACGGTTCAAACCGGCCGATCAAACCAGTTGGATCGAAAATCAGGGAATAGATCGGTTAAACTAGCACGCCTAGTTTATGTCTATTTTCAGACTGGGAACTAGACGATTTTTATAAAAACCAAGGTTGAATCGATTAAATTAAATAAAAACACATAAAAAATTAGGTATTTTTTCATAACAAACTATGGTGGTCTATTTCATATCTATTTATACTTATTATATTAGTGTGTACATCTTTTGTTTAATAATTAGTTGCAAATTCATTCTTTACAATTCTAGAAAATGAATTTGAATTGATTTGTAATTCTCATATTGGCTAACAACCCTGACGATGACATAAGTGGTGTGTTTTTGTTACTAAAAAGGATACATACTATAGACATTTGTAATGCTTGAATATTCATGTAAAATTATAATTTGTTTAACTTACTAAATCTAGCCTAGACGTGACACCCGTAAGTAGATTAAAGAGTAATATGACTCGGAATCACTGACAAATCTTATTTATAAATTCATAACAACAACTACAAATAAATATAAATTACACTTAAAGCAATATAAGTGTAGTTTAACTTACATAGATTTTTTCTGAAAAAAGTCAGTGAATTGTACTGGCAGAACTTCGACCCGATAACTTATAATTGTCAAGCTCCTAATTACTCCAAAACCTAGCAAATATACCTAGAAGTCCAATAAAAGTCAGATTTTTGGCTAAGAAATCATTTGAGAGAGGTTGAGATTGGTTTGTGTGGAGAATGGAAGGAAAATCAACAAAATAATATAGGAAACAAGTAGTGCACCAACCAGAGGCGCACCGCACCCATCAGCCGACATCGCTCTTGCCCCTTACTTCCAAGTGTCAGGTCCATATTCGTCCGTGACTCCAGCTTGTAGAAGGGTTGCACCCACAAAATTTTCCAGATTTTCACAAAATTCATATCTTCTTCGTTCGAACTCGTTTTTGACGTTCTTTATATCAACACGTAGTTATCGACGAGATCTTCAACTTTCATTTAGACTTTATCGACTAATTCTCACTTAATTTTTAAAGTTATATTTTTAACATACGTAGACTGTAAAAGTCCGTATAAAAATCATAACTCTTTCGTACGACATCCATTTTTGATTGTCTTTATATTGATGGACTCTTAATCATGAGATCTTCGACTATCGTTTATATTGTTTTGTCTAACAATCAACTAATTTGAATTTCAATTTTTGTGCTGAGACAGTTGCGTTGAAACATCGAACAATCATAACTTCCTCATGTGAAGTCATATTTATGCGTTCCCTATATGCATGCTCTCGGATTTACGATTACTATGAATTCCGTTTATACTGCTTAGGCTAATAAACAACGTATATAAAACTCACTTTTTACGACACACGTAGCCGTGTTGGTTTAATCGTGAAACTTTGAAGAAGCATAACTTCTTCATATAAAGTCGGATTTCATAGTTCTTTATATGTACGAAATCCTTCTTACACCTACTACAACTTTGGCTAAGATTATTTATCCTAAATAACCTTCTATCAAAATGTCGTTTTATCGCTTATCGATAAATTCCCTAAAAGACTTATAATATGCAGTCTGTGACGTACAAGACTAGCGATCTCCTTATTCTAGGGATCAAATTATAATAATTGTCACTTATTATATCTTAATTTTCTAGCCCAAGTTGCGGGCGTTACAATTATCCCCCCTTATGATGACCACACCCTGAAATCATCAGTAAAACAGGGTTGAATGGTGACCCGCACATCACATTCCCATCATATGTGATAACCGTAACTCATATGTCTTTCCAAGTGAGTATCAACTCTTGGACTTCTTATTTGTTGGCAGTGCTCGACCTTGCACCTGCTCTTCCTTCTTTATCGGACCTTTAGTCCTAACCTTTAAATTACTACTCGATCTTCATCGGAGACTCCTGCTCCTTCTCAAATGGACTCGATCTATGATAAGTTATTTACCTCGACTACCGTAACAATCCAAATGGTCATGCTCTAATGACATTACATCGCATGATGGATAGACTCAGGTCTCTTTGAGTCAAACTCTAGCACATAAGACACCTTCCTTCATGTTCTAATGTGTTATAATCACATCATATCAAGTAACATTTCTAGCCACTGACTGCTTGGCCTTAACGACGACTGTGACACTTATGTCGATCGCTTCGATTACATTTTCCTTCAATATCCTGACTTAAGTCAGATACTACATCGAATATGATTCTCATAACCGAGTAACTCAATTTGTATATTTATTTTATTTGGACTCAATTTGATATAACCACTAGTGTCGGAATAACATTTATCATTGTAGTCATTGCCGAAACGAAGGTAAGAACGAAAACAAAACAACTCAACTACTAGTGTCTTAGTAACCTTATGACGATCTGGGTACTCGTCTGCATTTTAGCACCACTTTTCACCCGTAGACGGATGGCCAGAGCAAGCGGACCATCCAGACTCTGGAGGATATGTTGCGGGCATGCGTTTTAGACTTTGGAGGTTGTTGGGATACCTACCTCCCGTTGGCGGAGTTCTCGTATAATAACAACTATCATGCGAGTATTGACCGTCCTCCCTTCGAGATGTTGTATGGGAGGAGGTGCAGGACCCCGATATGTTGGGGCGAGGTCGGACAGAGAGTCATGGGGAGCACCGAAGTAGTGCTCAAGACGACGGAAAAGATTCAGCAGGTCCGGAGCAGGCTTCGGACTGCTCAGAGTCGGCAGAAAAGTTATGCCGACAAGCGCCGATCAGACCTAGAATTCCAGGTCGGGGATATGGTTCTCCTGAAGGTGTCTCAGGAAGCCAGGCAAGTTGGGCCCAAGGTATATCAGACCGTTCAGGGTTGTAGCCCGGGTGGGCAAGGTGGCGTACCGGCTGGATCTGCCAGCCGAGCTTAGCCAGATCCACAACACTTTTCACGTCTCTCAGCTGCGGAAGTGCCTAGTGGACGATACGACGGTGGTACCCTTGGAGGACATTCAGGTTGATGGCAGCCTAAATTACATCGAGCGTCCTGTGGCGATCCTTGACCGGAAGTCGAAGGATCTGAGGAACAAAAGAGTAGAACTCGTGAAGTTGCAGTGGCAGCACCGGAAGGGGTCAGAGTGGACTTGGGAGCCGGTGGGTGAGATGATGGAGCACTACCCCGAGCTGTTTCAGGATCGAGCGGCAGACTTCGAGGACAAAGTCTAAAACAAGTGGGGGAGATTTGTAGCACCTGGTTCTTGGTATGTGTTCTGTTATTAAATCTTCTTTATTTTTGCACTTTTGGCCTTGGACTCGGCGAGTCGAAGGACTGACTCGCCGAGTAGAAGTGGGATGAGGCGCGGGGTTTAAGTCGCGGACTCGGCGAGTCGAGTCCCGAACTCGGCGAGTAGCCGTTGTTTGGGCAAAAACCCTAATCCAGGGGTTTGCACCCTATTAAAACGACCTTTTGCAGCCTCCTTTCCCCCTTTGTGCTCCCAAACACTCCTCATAGCAAACCCTAGGCGTTTTTGTGAAGATCTAAGGCTTTTTGAGTGATTCTTGTGAGTTTTGGTCTCAAGGAAAAAGGAAGAGCATAGAAGGATCAAGAGCGGACTGAAGGATTCGAGTTTGGTTCATCATTCGCAGTCTTTGGAAGGTATAAAGTCTGAACCTTGCTCATTCTTTTGTTAGATCCCTCTTTGGGGTGATTTAGGGCTTTATAAGCCATTTTTGGTGGCCAACCATGTTTCCAAACATGGTTGGGGGTTTGGGCTTCTGTAGTATGTCATTTTATGAGCCACAAATCAGATCTAGGTTGCTTTTTGCACCAAGGAAGGCCCCATGCAACAAAAGAACCATTCTAGAGCCCTTTAAGCTCTAATGTCCCATGCATGCACGTAAAGTTTGTAGCTTTACGTGCTAGATCGAGTTTAGGGGCCTGGATCTATCATTTGGTTAAGTGTTGTACATCAGAAATCGAAGTTCTTAGTAAGGAATGTGTTAGACTCAGTGAGTCCATTCCTGGACTCAGCGAGTCCAAGGGTTTTGGTCCCATATCAGTGAGGGTTGTAAGGACCAGTAGAGTGTGGAAGGGTTTTAGGGAGTCCCGGGGAGTGACCCAACATTCTGGACTAAGCAAAGTGTTATGGGAATTCGTGGTACTCGGCGAGTGCATGAACGGACTCGGCGAGTCCAAGGCAATCTTCATGGAACTCGACGAGTTGTCCATCAACTCGGCGAGTCGAGGACAGAACATGTTCATAGGATGAAGAGTAACTCGACGAGTTGTTCATACAACTCGGCGAGTCAGGTCAGGGCATGAGTATCAGTCGATGGTGAACTCGAAGAGTTGTTCATACAACTCGGCGAGTCTGATGTGGATTCAGTCGATGTTCATTTAGAAGGAAAAATCGTCTAGTCATCGCCTAACTTGACGAGTAGAGACGGGTATGAGGTCTGATGAAAGAATAGGGACTCGGCGAGTAGACGAGTCAACTCGGCGAGTCAGGTTAACTGTAAGTTGACTTTGACTTTGACTTTGACTTGGTCAAGGGGTAAAATGGTCATTTTACCCTAAGGGTAGATGTCAGTTTCTGACTAAGTGTTTTGTGGGAATTTGAGTCGGAGGATTTCTGGAGCAGCAGTGGCAGCAGTCAGAGAATTCCTGCACAATTCAACAGCTACGAGGTGAGTTACCTTCCAGTAGGGGTGGGTCTAAGGCCACAATGTCGGCCCACCATTGAGGATTATTTAGAAGATAATTGTCTTTGTGATAATCTATCTTGGTTTGGTATGCGTTTGGTTATGTGTTATATCTATATGATATGTTGCATGATAGGGATAGATTCCCTGATAGTTGTCCGTAGGACCAAGGGGTAGGTCAGTACCCGGATATGTCTGAATGTGTGTTTATACCTACTATTGTATGCTATTGGTAGGGGATGGAATAGTCCCCAGTTACCGGTTGAAAGATACCGATGACGATTACCGGTTGAAAGATACCGATGACGATTACCAGTTGAAAGATACCTATGGTATTGTATGGTATGTGGTATGATGGGGAACTCACTAAGCTTTGTGCTTACGGTTTCAGTTTTTGGCTTCAGGTACCTCTGCATCCAAGGGGAAGGAGCCGGCGGCGTAGCATGGCATCACACACACTCGCATATGATTTCTGCACGGTGTTTCTGGGATTGTACTATGATATGACATTTGTTCGTGGTTGTGGGTTTCAAATATGGTACTTGGTTTGAGATGATGTGTTTATACAATATTTTCTAATAAATGTTTTATGAATTAATTAATCAAAAATGAAATTTTTGGGCTTGAATTTTGGGATGTTGCAAGTTGGTATCAGAGCCCTGGTTTGAGGGATTTGGACACGCCCTCGGGGGTGTTTGGACTCAAACTATGGGGCTAAAAGATTTTTACAATAAAATGGTTTTAAAAAAAATCCAAGCGAAAGGATTCTACGAAAGACAAGGTGTGTGATGCATGCGACCGACCGGGCTCAAGGAAGTTTTCCCCAAGATACCCATACATGTTATGTTATGCTATATGGCTTGATTCAGAATTGTATGCTAGAATAGGACTAAGGTTCTAGGAAGATGCCTTGTGTGCCTGATATATGATTCTGATAGTTGCATGCTAGTTAGGGCTGAGGATCTAGGAGGATGCCTTATATGCCTATTATATGAGCTGTATGTTATGGCTGTTTAGTCAGTAGTAGGATGGCCTGTATAGGTTATGCCTGATTTGGTTACTCGATGCACAAATGCTAATTGCTTTGTGCTATAGGGGTTCTGGCTATTTCCATCTAACTAAGGAGCAAATATGTAACACTACCTGCAAGTTAGTTAGGGGGAAATGGTAGGGGCTCCTGTGCAGCTGATGGCGGAGAGTAGGTCGGAGAGTGCCCTAGGGAAGCCTAGGATGAGGTTAGTGGGAAGGGGTATCGGTAAAGGGACTTGGTGAAGTTGAAGCAATCCTTGAGGAAAGCATGGGTAGATGTGGAAGGTAGTATAGGCTTGTACTACTGAAAGCAGAGGACCTGTTCTCGAATCAAGGAGGGCCTAGATGAAATCGGGAACCTTGGGGAGCGTGTTAGAACTCTCGAGTATATGTATGATCCTGACGTTTATGCGTGTGTTTTCAGTATGGTGACCACACGACTTGGAGCAGGAGGTTCCGGATTAGGATCAGGATTGGGATCGGGTTCGGGATCCGAGCAGGTTGATGACGGGCTACGCGAGTTCATCGCGTCTGAGATCACGAGAGGCATCCTTGAGTCGACCCCTATCATTTTCGGGTCGATCAAAGAGTGGATTGTTGAGATGATGGAGGATCGTCTCCGATCATTTAGGAGTGATATGGCGTCTAGCCAGATGGGTACACGCACATTGTCCTTTAAGGACTTTCGGGTAAGTGGTGCGCTGGATTTCCATGGGGTGAAAGACACCATTGCTGTTAGGAGATGGATTGCAGACATTGAGTCTGCGCAGCTGACGAGCTTCTGCCCTGAGGGGTCGAAGGTGCGATATGCGGCAGGATGCTTGCGAGATAGGGCTAGGGATTGGTGGGAGTCCATTGGCGACTCATTAGGAACCTCGGTTGTTGAGGCTATGACTTGGTCGGATTTTGTGACCAGATTCAGGGCGTAGTTTGCGCCAGCTGTGGAGCTTCAGCGGCTGGCCAGGGAGTTTTTGGATATGAGGCAGACTACGGAGACTGTGGCGAAGGTCACCGCCAAGTTCCGGGAAAGGCCATTGCTGGTGCCCTAGTACGCGGGTGATGAGGATATGAGGAGGACCCGCTACCATGACATGCTACGAGCTGACATTCGAGAGCATGTTAGTTTTTCAGCTTGCCCTACCTTGGATTCCATGATTGTCAGGGCTAGGGAGAGGGAGATTGATCTGGAGCACGTCCAGAAGAGGAAGGCAGTGGAGGGGCTGACGACTGGGGCTTCGGGGAAGAAGCCCAAGGGATATGATGGTAGGCCGAAAGGCCAGGCAGGACGGGACCGCTGTGGGAAATGTGGTCAGTCACACGAGGGAGCTTGTCGCACTGGGCCGGGTTCGGGCTGTTATAAGTGTGGCAAGGTGGGGAATTTTGGCAGGGATTGCACTGCCCCCGCCCCTGCGGTACAGATGACAAACCTGATTTGCTTCCATTGCAATCAAAGGGGTCACAAAAGGGCCAATTGCCCAAGATTGACAGCAGTGCCAGCGGCAGCATCGGTCACAGCGACGACGCGGGTTACAGATGGCCAGAAGTTCAAGGCAGAGGTTCCAGTGGTGCAGAGCCGAGCATTTCAGCTGACTGCTGAGGAGGCACGCGCTGCACCCGATGTGGTGACGGATATGATTCTTTCCCGCTGATCTTCTTTTTGTTGTAATTGTGTTATTGATATGTGCTTTGTTTAGGATCGTTCCAGGTGAACGGCATCCCAGTTCTGGTATTGTTTGACTCGGGCGCTACCCGGTCATTTGTGTCTCTTGCGCTTAGCAAGAGATTTTCCGAGTCTTCGGGCATGTTGGATTGCCCTCTAGAGGTAGATATTGCAGACGACCGTTCGGTGCGGGCATCGACGGTATTTCAAGATTGTGTTCTGAGGTTATTTGAGGAGCGCTTCCTGGTAGACTTGGTTCCCATTCCATTACGTGGGAACAAGGTGATTATAGGCATGGATTGGCTCAGCCTTAATGGGGCAGTGATCGACTGCGCGCAGCAGTTTGTGCGGATTAGGACCCCAAGTGGGGGAGAGCTGATGATTTAGGGTGAGTGGCCACAGCGAGGACCAGCTTTATGTTCAGCCGCGAGAGCTAGGCGTTACCTTCAGCAGGGTTGCGCAGGTTATGTCGCGTATGTTATGGATACCCGAGAAACATGTAGGGCGACGGTGGATGATGTACCTATGGTACGGGAGTTCGTGGACAATTCCCCAAGGAGTTGCCTAGGATACCTCCGGAACGATAGGTGGAATTCAGGATCGACCTAGTTCCTGGTGCGGCTCCGATAGCTAAGGCACCGTATTGGTTGACTCCTCCTGAGATGCAGGAGTTGTCTACACAGCTGCAGAAGCTGTTAGACAAGGGTTTCATTAGACCGAGCAGTTCACCCTGGGGACCCCCGATTCTGTTTGTGAGGAAAAAGGACGGGTTGCATCGGATGTGTATAGATTATCGGGAGCTGAACAAGGTAACGGTGAAGAACCGCTACCCACTCCCGAGGATTGACAACCTCTTTGACCAGCTTCAGGGAGCATCTTGGTTCTCCAAGATTGATTTGCGTTCAGGGTATCATCAGATGAGGGTCAGAGAGGAGGATGTGCAGAAGACTGCGTTTCGGACGTGTTATGGTCATTATGAGTTTGTGGTGATGCCTTTCAGACTCACCAATGCTCCTGCCGCATTCATGGATCTCATAAACCGCGTGTAAAACCCCATTTATTTATTAAATAAATAAATTAATTAATGAATGGCTTGTAGTCCTAAAATAAATAATTATATATCAAAGGATGGTTCGAAGGGCTAATTATCATTTTTAGAAGTTGGGGGTTAAAAGCGTGAGTTTGGGACTCATTTTATATATATTTATAAAGACATTATATATATTTATAAAGACAGGGGCTCCGTAGTAATTAATTGAATTTAATTTAAAAGGAAATGAGGTGGAGGGGCTGATTATGTCATAATTAAGATATTAGGGGCTGTTTGATAATTTATGGGACATAAATTGTAAGGGATCACCATGGATTGGGTTAGAAATGTAAAATATGGATCTATTTCGAATTAAATTGGAGCTGGAGGGACCATTTTGGTCATTATGGCAAAATAGTATGAGGATCCGGTATATAAGGGTTATGAAACCCTAACCCTAGCTTCATTTGTTCAGCCGCACCACCCTTATGACTCCCATCTTCCAGCCACCACCCTCACCTTTCACCCCTCGTCCCAGTCGTCGCTTCCGTGAGACCTTGGTGAACCGCCGGCGATCCTTGCGACTCCGATTGTGGGCGTGAAGGCTGGTACCGAGGCTGTTGTTGCGTTGTTCCTTCTTCAGAGACGCCGTCGCCCTCCTTCATCATTCTCTTCCTCCCATATCTTCTCCGATCACCACTCCTTTGCCGCCGATAGACGTTGCTGCTACCCGTCATCTGTCGTCAGGTGTACAGCTAGCCGCCACCGCCCGACTCCCTCTCGTTCTCCTATATGTTGAAGCCTTGAGCAACTGCCGACGACGAAGTAGAACACGATTTGTCGCTGCTGCTATTTGCCTGATGGGTTCGCGACCTCCCTCCTCTTCCCCATTTATTATGTGGTGCGTGTTTCAGGATGCGTATGCGTCTGTATGATAGCAGTCCTCGTGTGTTGTTCGTTGGGGAGCAAGGGAGCCACCATGGCCGCCAATCATGGTGGCTGTCGACGTTCAAGCTTCTGCTACCGTCGTCGTGCGCCACCTAGGGTGGCTGAGTTCGTTTTACAACAGAAAGTGTAGGTGTGTGTGTGCTTTGCAGTTATGTGGTTTTGGGTGTCGTTTAGCCGGGATTTTCGAAGATCAGCCACCGCCACCATCGTGAGGTGGTGGCTGCCGCCATGTGCCACCGCCGGCTACCACAAGGGTGGTTGCGGGTGTATGTTTATTTAGTATAGTGTGTGTGTGTGTGCGTGTTTATTTCGTGAGTTTATTGTAAAATGTATTTGGAAATCGAAATAATGAAATGAATCTCTAACCACCACCGTGAGGTGGTGGCTGCCGCCTCCTGCCGCCACCGGCTGCCGTGTCGGGTGGCAGTGTGCTTTGATGGTGTTTGGACTTGTTTGGATGATTGGACAAAGGACTAAAACCCTAATGGGCCCAATGAAGCTTAATGGACTCTATTGGACCCAATACGACTTAATGGGCTTAATAAAACCTTAATGGACCCTAATAAAACCCTAATGGCGTTAATGATATTCTAGTGGGCTTAATAGGCCCAATAAAGCCCTAATTGATTCAAAAGCCCAACAAATTAATTAATGGACTAGTATTGGGTTGGAAACCCTAATTAGGGGGAATTAATCGGGACACACGGGAATTATTTAATAACTGGAGATATTAAATAATAATCATTGGCAAAGACTCAATTAAGCAATATGGTATTTAATGGATTAAGTCCTTAATGGATTAAGTGCTTAATGTGTTAAGTAGGAAACTTAACCCTAATCATCATTTTATGTGAAACCCTAATTTCATTTGGGTTTATGGTTGGGCCTTTCTGTTAGGCCTTAATGATTGGGATATCAAATGGGCTATCCAAGATCAAGCAAATGGTCTAGAGCAATTTAATGCGCCTAAGGTAAGGCCCAAGTAAGGGGCTTGGGCCCAATTTAGAAAATTGGGCCATAGTTTGGGCCTTAATGAGTATATGATGTTGGGCCTCAGAATGAGACCATGTATAGGCCTAGGCCCAATTTGGAAAATTGGGCCATGTGTTTGGCTTTGATTCCTAATTGACTTTGGGCCTACGAATTGGGCCTTGGGCTTGAATAAGCCAAGCGAGGGGTAATGTAGTAATTACCCAAAGAATGTATGTATGGTTATGTATTGAGACCCAATTATTAATTGGGTGATATTTTGGTGTTGACAGTTCGGGAATCTGTCAGCCAGCAGCTGGGGTCGAGTCTGCGGGACTTCGGCAAGTGTGGGATTGTGTCTTCGGGACTTCAGCAGTGTGAGGTGAGTTACCTTCCAGTAGCGGTAGGTCTACGGCCACAATGCCGGCCCACCAGTAGGAGTTGTTGTTAGATGATTGTCTTTGTGATAATTGTCTATGTTTGCTACTACATGTTATGTTTATGTGCTAGCATGATATGATGTTATGTGATAGTGGTAGTAGGGGGTGAAATAGTCCCCGGTTACCGGTCGATAGGGCCGAAGGGGTAGATTAGTACCCAACTATGCTAGACAGATTATGATATATGTGATATGATATTATGTGGTAGTAGTAGGGGTGAAATAGTCCCCACTTACCGGTCGACAGGACCGAAGGGGTAGGCCAGCACCCAGATATGCTAGGCAGTATATGACTTATGTGTTTATGTTATGCTTTTATGTGGTAGTGTTAGGGGTGAAATAGTCCCCGGTTACCGGTTGAAAGATACCGAAGGGGAGGCCAGCACCCAGATATGCTAGGCAGTATCCAGTCGAGAGGATCGAAGGGGAGCCCAACACCCAGGTATGCTAGGCAGTATCCGGTCGAGAGGACCGAAGGGGAGGCTAGCACCTAGATATGCTAGACAGTATCCGGTCGAGAGGACCGAAGGGGTAGGTCGGGCACCCAGATATGCCTGACAGTATATGTATGTTATATGATTGTGTGGTATGTGGTATGATGGGGGAACTCACTAAGCTTCGTGCTTACGGTTTTCAGTTTTGGTTTCAGGTACTTCGTGTTTAAAGGAAAGGAGCCGGCTTGATCGCAGCGCATCACACTATGGTTTTCCGCACATGAGATCTTTGGGATTACACTATGATATTGTTTTATGATAACCTGTTTGATTATTTCTACTTTGGTTTTGATATGACATGATATTACAAATGTTTTATTACACTGTTGGTTTTATAATGACGTATTTAAAAATGAAAATTTTGGCCTGTATTTTTGGGATGTTACACCGCGTGTGTAGACCGATGTTGGATCGGTCTGTGATAGTATTTATTGATGACATCTTGGTTTATTCCAAGACGCGGGAGCAACATGAGGAGCATCTGCGGGATCTGGAGACTTTGAGGAGGGAGAACCTGTATGCTAAGTTCTCCAAGTGTGAGTTCTGGTTGCACGAGGTGCAGTTTCTTGGGCACCTTGTCAACCAGAACGGGATTTTGGTAGATCCGGCCAAGGTAGAGGCCGTGATGAATTGGGAGGTTCCGAGGTCTCCGTCTGAGATTCGGAGCTTTCTAGGATTGGCAGGCTACTATCGGAGATTCATTCAGGACTTCTCCAAGATAGCAGTCCCGCTCACCCGACTGACTAAGAAGTCGGTGGTGTATCGCTGGGGGCCTGAGCAGCAGGCCACATTTGAGACGCTGAGACAGAGATTTTGCGAGGCGCCAATCTTAGCCCTGCCAGAGGCATGGAGGATTTTGTTGTGTACTGCGATGCATCCATCGCAGGTTTGGGAGCGGTATTGATGTAGAGAGGGCATGTCATCGCCTACGCGTCAAGGCAGCTGAAGCCTCACGAGGCGAACTACCAGACGCATGATTTGGAGCTGGGGGCTGTTGTGTTCGCCCTCAAGATTTCGCGCCATTACCTCTATGGGGTTCGTTGTAGGATTTACATGGACCACAAGAGTTTAAGGTATCTTATGGACCAACCAAATCTGAATATGAGGCAGCGTCGGTGGCTTGATGTGGTGAAGGATTATGATTGTGAGATCCTCTACCATTCGGGGAAGGTCAATGTCAGGGCCGATGCACTTAGCTGCAAGGCAGCGCCGATCAGGGATATCTGTCTGAGGATGACAGTGATGACTCCGCTTCTGGAGCGGATCCGAGAGGCTCAGCAAGAGGCCATGAAGGAGGAACATCGGAAGAGTGAGCGGATTATGGGGTAGGTTTCCTCTTTCGATTATGATAGCTGGGGTTTATTGACTCTTCACCGTAGGGTGTGGGTCCCTTATCATGGAGGAGTGCGCCAGGTCCAGATGGAGGAGGCGCACAAATCCCGATTCTCCATTCATCCCGGGGCGACGAAGATGTATAGGGATCTTCTCCTGGACTATTGGTGGCCATGCATGAAGCAGGATGTGGCATGGTACGTGGAGCGGTGCTTGACCTGCAGGAAGGTCAAGGCCGAGCATCAGAGACCACACGGCAAGATGCAGCCGTTGGATATCCCGCTGTGGAAATGGGAGGATATTACGATAGATTTTATCACGAAACTTCCCAGGACCGCGCGCGGGATGGATTTGATATGGGTCATCGTGGATCGATTGACCAAGATCGCCCACTTTATTCCGATTCAGGAGAGCATCTCGGCCGAGAAATTGGCCGATATCTATATCAGGGAGGTGGTGGCGCGGCACGGAGTGCTAGTTTCGGTGATTTCAGACAGAGACGTGCGGTTTACTTCCAGGTTTTGGAAGAGGTTTCATGACGATCTGGGTACTCGTCTGCATTTTAGCACTGCTTTTCACCCTGCAGACGGATGGCCAGAGCGAGCGGACCATCCAGACTCTGGAGGATATGTTGCGAGATTGCGTTTTAGACTTCGGAGGTAGTTGGGATACCTACCTCCCGTTGGCGGAGTTCTCGTATAATAACAGCTATCATGCGAGTATCGATCGTCCTCCCTTCGATATGTTGTATGGGAGGAGGTGCAGGACCTCGATATGTTGGGGCGAGGTCGGCCAGAGAGTCATGGGGAGCACCGAAGTAGTGCTCAAGACGACGGAAAAGATTCAGCAGGTCCGGAGCAGGCTTCAGACTGCTCAGAGTCGGCAGAAAAGTTATGCCGACAAGCGCCGATCAGACCTGGAATTCCAGGTCGGGGATATGGTTCTCCTGAAGGTGTCGCCATGGAAGGGCGTCATCCGATTCAGGAAGCGAGGCAAGTTGGGCCCAAGGTATATCAGACCGTTCAGGGTTGTAGCCCGGGTGGGCAAGGTGGCGTACCGGCTGGATCTGCCAGCCGAGCTTAGCCAGATCCACAACACTTTTCACGTCTCTCAGTTGCGAAAGTGCCTAGTGGACGATACGACGGTGGTACCCTTGGAGGACATTCAGGTTGATGGCAGCCTAAATTACATCGAGCGTCCTATGGCGATCCTTGACCGGAAGTCGAAGGATCTGAGGAACAAAAGAGTAGAACTCGTGAAGTTGCAGTGGCAACACCGGAAGGGGTCAGAGTGGACTTGGGAGCCGGTGGGTGAGATGACGGAGCACTACCCTGAGCTGTTTCACGATCGAGCGGCAGACTTCGAGGACAAAGTCTAAAATAAGTGGGGAAGATTTGTAGCACCTGGTTCTTGGTATGTGTTCTGTTATTAATTCTTCTTTATTTTTGCACTTTTGGCCTTGGACTCGGCGAGTCGAAGGGCTGACTCGCCGAGTAAAAGCGGGATGAGGCGCGGGGTTTAAGTCGCGGACTTGGCGAGTCGAGTCCCGGACACGACGAGTAGCCGTTGTTTGGGCAAAAACCCTAATCCAGGGGTTTGCACCCTATTTAAACGACCTTTTGCAGCCTCCTTTCCCCCTTTGTGCTCCCAAACACTTGTCATAGCAAACCCTAGGCGTTTTTGTGAAGATCTAAGGCTTTTTGAGTGATTCTTGTGAGTTTTGGTCTCAAGGA
This sequence comes from Lactuca sativa, assembly GCF_002870075.4. Taxonomy (NCBI): domain Eukaryota; kingdom Viridiplantae; phylum Streptophyta; class Magnoliopsida; order Asterales; family Asteraceae; genus Lactuca; species Lactuca sativa. Next base: position 265,602,600 of record NC_056627.2, read on the forward strand.
AGAAGGAAGAGCATAAAAGGATCAAGAGGGGACTGAAGGATTCGAGTTTGGTTCATCATTTGCAGTATTTGGAAGGTATAAAGTCTGAACCTTGCTCATTCTTTTGTTAGATCCCTCTTTGGGGTGATTTAGGGCTTTATAAGCCATTTTTGGTGGCCAACCATGTTTCCAAACATGGTTGGGGGTTTGGGCTTCTGTAGTATGTCATTTTATGAGCCACATATCAGATCTAGGTTGCTTTTTGCACCAAGGAAGGCCCCATGCAACAAAAGAACCATTCTAGAGCCTTTTAAGCTCTAATGTTCCATGCATGCACGTAAAGTTTGTAGCTTTACGTGCTAGATCGAGTTTAGGGGCCTGGATCTATCATTTGGTTAAGTGTTGTACATCATAAATCGAAGTTCTTAGTAAGGAATGTGTTAGACCCGGTGAGTCCATTCCTGGACTCAGGGAGTCCAAGGGTTTTGGTCCCATATCAGTGAGGGTCGTAAGGACCAGTTGAGTGTGGAAGGGTTTTAGGGAGTCCCGGGGAGTGACCCAACGTTCTGGACTAAGCAAAGTGTTATGGGAATTCATGGTACTCGGCGAGTGCATGAACGGACTCGGCGAGTCCAAGGCAATCTTCATGGAACTCGACGAGTTGTTCATCAACTCGGCGAGTCGAGGACAAAACGTGTTCATAGGATGAAGAGTAACTCGACGAGTTGTTCATACAACTCGGCGAGTCAGGTCAGGGCATGAGTATCAGTCGATGATGAACTTGAAGAGTTGTTCATACAACTCGGCGAGTCTGATGTGGATTCATTCGATGTTCATTTAGAAGGAAAAATCGTCTAGTCATCGCCTAACTCGACGAGTAGAGACGGGTATGAGGTCTGATGAAAGGATAGGGACTTGGCGAGTTGACGAGTCAACTCGGCGAGTCAGGTTAACTGGAAGTTGACTTTGACTTTGACTTTGACTTGGTCAAGGGGTAAAATGGTCATTTTACCCTAAGGGTAGATGTCAGTTTCTGACTAAGTGTTTTGTGGGAATTTTAGCCGGAGGATTTCCGGAGCAGTAGTGGCAACAGTCAGAGGATTCCCGCATAGTTCAGCAGCTACGAGGTGAGTTACCTTCTAGTAGGGGTGGGTCTAAGGCCACAATGCCGGCCCGCCATTGAGGAGTATTTAGAAGATAATTGTCCGTAGGACCAAGGGGTAGGTCAGTACCCGGATATGTCTGAATGTGTGTTTATACTTGGTATTATATGCTATTGGTAGGGGGTGGAATAGTCCCCAGTTACCGGTTGAAAGATACCGATGATGATTACCGGTTGAAAGATACCGATGGTATTGTATGATATGTGGTATGATGGGGGAACTCACTAAGCTTTGTGCTTACAGTTTCAGTTTTTAGATTCAGGTACCTCTGCATCCAAGGGGAAGGAGCTGGCGACGTAGCATGGCAACACACACACTCGCATATGATTTCCGCACGGTGTTTTCTGGGATTGTACTCTGATATGACATTTGTTCGTGGTTGTGGGTTTCAAATATGGTACTTGGTTTGAGATGATGTATTTATTAAGTATTTTGTAATAAATGTTTTATGAATTAATTAATCAAAAATGAAATTTTTGGGCTTGAATTTTGGGATGTTACACTATATGACTACTTGGTAGCTTGAACTTCAGATAAGCAGCTTTGTCCACTTAATCCACTTCATCTTCTGCTGCCTCCAGGGTCGTTTAGAATGCTCGTGCCTTTGGTTTTGGTAGCACATTTGGCTTTATGCATCCATTCCTCTTTAGACAACCCTTCTGCATATGCCCCTTTTCTATGCATTCAAAAGATACCCTCCTATTGTACATGCACTCATCAGCAAAGTGACCGGGGCTTCCACATTTATAGCATGTCACTTATTCTTTGCATTGACCGAAGTGCTTCCTTCTGCACTTTTCACACCAATTTGCTCCTTGGATGTCCCCAGGCCTCTTATAATTGGGTACGATTTTTGAAAACCTGTTCTTCTGATCGGACCTTGAAGATCTCTCAAACATCCTTTTTCTCTCCAGTTTCAGTTTTCTCCATACCTTTTTCCTTTATCAGGGTCTCCATATTCCTAGCTGCCCAGACGACTGCTTTCAGAGTGGCTGCTAGCTTCGTCATTGGCCCATAATCCATTGGCAGTCCGATAGCAAACTTGTTTACTTTGGAATGTTCGGTAGGAACCAAGTTAGAAACTAGCTTCATCTTCTCAGTGAAAGTTGCAACATGCCCGTTAACACTTATCTTTCTTTTCTTCATATTCTAATTTTTTTTGTTGATCTCCAGAAGATCATGTTTAGAGCAATATTACATATTCAACTCCTTAAGGAAGTTCTCCCAATACATCTTAGCGGCTTCTCCCTTCGACATAGTATCAGCCAATAACTTCCACCAACTTAACACTCCGGTCCTTAGTTGTTTGACTACGAGGACAATCTTCTGTCTGCTGTTGTAGTCACAACTTCCAGATACCATTTCCATTTCAAATACCCAGTCTACAACTTGGTGTTGGGATCAGAAAGACTTGATGGTTTGGAAGCCATGAAGTCCTTGTATTCATCTTTTTTAATTTCCTCGTTAGGTTTGTTCCTCCTAACCCTTCATGTTCAGCTTGGCTAACAGTCCGACTATAATTTCCTTCCTTTGACCGTTCTTCATTGAGCTTGAGTTGCACAACTAGTGCAGTTGATTCATCCGAATTATTTCATAGCAGTTGTCTTATCTCCTCCTTTTTCACGGCTAGCATGATCTGAATCATTGTATGGACTCCTTCCATCATGAGAGGTTCAACTATTGGCATGTCTTCGGGTGCACGCTCATTCACATGAGGCTCAGGTTGTTGGTTTCCATCATCGTTTCCTAGTCCATGTTGTGTTCTTACCATGACGATTTGTATACCTAACCATCGTTTAGGGTACGCGAGTTTACTTATATATATATATATATATATATATATATATATATATATATATATATATATATGTATGATTTTAATTATGTCTAGACACGTAATTCACTTTATCACTCCGAAAAGTTATATGCAGTTATAATACACTAATTAAACGTTTAGAACATAACAACAAATAACAACAAATAACAACAAATTAGACATCTTATAATAAATTAAGTAGTAGCAATTTAGACCTTAAAGCTAATGAAGTAGTAGCAACTTAGGCAATCTAAAGCATGTTATAAATCATTTAGCACATAACAACAAATTAGACATCTTATAATAAATTAAGATAGTGCTCGTGTTAATTCAGATATACTACCTAAAATAAAATGGATACACACCTCACGATCATTTCTTAGCAATCTAAGTTTAAGTCTAGAAATTCTAAAAATATTCCTAGTACGCTTAAACTAATGCTCTTATACCAATTGTGACATCCCCATTTTCAAGGTCAAAAAAGACCTTTTTATTTATGTATATTTATAACTGCAGAATTTGTCCCATAAAAAGTATTTTCGATGAATTTTTTTTCCACTGATACAAGAAACATAAGCATAAACGTAATGGTTACAAGCCTACAACATCTTTTATAACGTGGTATATTTCCTTTAATATCTCAACGGATTTAAATATCATAATCTTTGTACTGCTTCTTGTGATACAAAAAACTGAGTGGGTCAGGTTGAAAAACTTGGTGAGTACATAGGGTTTTAAACCCACAATGTTTTAATCTTTAATTATATCTTTTCAACAATCATATAACTCAGTTTTCCATTCCCATTATCCTTATTTCCTATTCCTTAAACAATGGTCTCGAGTGATCTCTCATAAGGATCTTTATCAACAACGATCGTCATTTACTATCCCTTAAACATCTAGGCACATCAGTACGATGGTACTTTGGGCACAAGTCAACGGTACAATAGTACTTTGGGTAAACACAACAATACGATAATACTTTGGTCACAACATAGCAGGTCACAACTTGTTATTACGCACAATCTTTTACTAACTAATATTTTCCTAGATGACTAGGCACAATAGTACAATAGTACTTTAGTTGAGCACAACAGTATGATAGTGCTTTGGATAAGCACAATAGGTCATAACTTATTATTTTGCACATACCTTTACTAACCTATCACATCCTCCCAATTATTATTTCACACAACCTTTCACAATCCTATCACAACATCTCATCTATTATTGCACACAACCCATCACCACCAAATTATTTGTAAGTATGATTAATATAGAGATCAATAAAGTAATAGTCATATCATGTTATATATATATATATATATATATATATATATATATATATATATATATATATATATATATATATATAAAACACAACTAAACAACACACATAACATTTAAGCATTTAGAATACTTGTATTTATGTGTAAGTTAAAAGTAACTATGCATTCACTTGTTAAAAGTGGATGATTGATAAATTCGGAAACACTTCACCTAACACGTTGGCTTTTCCTTTAATGTGACCTAGGCATGAATATTACTAAGTCTTAGTCTTATATTCATGGTGACTAATGATAGTCTAGATTCCCCACTAATACCGATATCTACACGAAGATTTATCATTTAAGGAGCAACCAGGTAAGATCACATCAGAGGTAGGGTCCGTTTGGTATATATAGTATACTGTTTGGAAATCCCACTTTAAACACCTCATTAAATCTAGCATAGATATCACACTCGTAAGTACATCAATCAGTAATCCGACTTGGAGTTACTGACAAATCTTATTTATAAATTCATAACAACTATTATGAATATAAATAGAAATTACACTTAAAACAATATAAATGTAGCTTAACTTACAAAGATTTTTTTGACACAAGTCCGAAAATTATACTGACAGAACTCTAACCCAATAACTTCTAATTGTCGGGCTCCTAGCTACTCTAGAGCCCAACTAAAATACTTAGAAGTCCGAAAAGTCGAATTTTTGGCTAAGAAATCGTTTGAGAGAGACTGGGATTGATTTGTGTGGAGAATGGAAGGAAAATCAACACAAATATATAGGAAACAGGTAGGCACGCTGCACACCAACTTCATTCATGCCCCTTGCTACCATGTGTCAGCTCTAGATTCATCCGCGACACTCTGTGCGCCGCTCCCTGCACACAAATATTCGCGTGCAAATTTTTTCAGATTTTCAAAAATTCATATATGCTTCGTTCGAGCTTCGTTTTCGATGTTTTTTATATCAGCGCGTAACTATCAATGAGGTCTATAAATTTTTTTAGACCCCGTCAGTTAATTCTCATTTCATTTTAAAGTTATATTTTTTAACATGCTTAGAGTGTTAAAATCCATATAAAAATAATAAATATTTCGTACAACATCTATTCTCAAATGTCTTTATATTGATAGACTCCTAATCAAGAAATATTTGAGTCTCGTTTAAATTGTTTATTCTAACAATCAACCTATTTGAATTTCGATTTATGTGGTAACACAGTTGCGCTGAAACTTCGAAAAATCATAACTTCTTCATGTGAAGTTAGATTCAGGCATTACCTATATGTACACTCTCGATTTTACGATTACCATAACTCACGTTTAGATTGCTTAGGCTAATAAGCAACATATCTAAAATTTACTTTTTAAGACGCACATAGTCATGTCAATTTAATTGCGAAACTTCGAAAAAACATAACTTCTTCATACGAAGTTGGATTTTAGAGTTATTTATATGTACACAATCTTTGGTACACCTACTACAACTTTGACTAAGATTAATTATCCTAAATGACATTTTATAACCAAACATAACCTTCTATTAGAACACTTTCTCATTCTTTGGTTGTGTTTTAATCTTTTATAACTTTGCAAAATGATAATCGGTTAGTAAAATGGTTTTAATTTATTCAAATGTAAAGTTGCTTCCCTTGCTAATCATGTCAAATTTGACAGTATAATTAGAATATTTTTAAATAAAAATCCAACAATAACCTTTATTATCATGTCTTGCCTTTAACTGAAACCCAAACACACTTAGGAGTAGATAAAAATAGAGAAATTAAATATTCTCCTACCATTTGTTTTTATTTTTCCTCCTACCATATCAAATGTTGACATGTGTCATATTTAATTAGACATTTAATGAAATTAATAATCATTTAATCCACTTGTCAACATTTGATATGGTAGGAGAAAAAATAAAAATGATAGAAAAATATTTAATTTCTCATAAAAATATCCACACCCACTTAAAAAAAAGAACACGATTTAAGACAAACATGCTACTCACTCCAACCCTCCATGAGATTTGTCTAAAAGAACATTTATCCAACTAACCAAGGTATGCCTCTAACTTAAACAAAATTCCCAAAGGGGGATTTATAAAGCGACATAAAATAAGTAAGAACCGCAATCAAAACTAACTTAAAAACAGTCGGTCTCCCATGTATCGAGTAATGTTAAGAGTCCTACTCTTTGCTTCGGCTTTCATTTTTTATTTTTTGTTAGTAAATTTATTGGACGTAATCGTATAAAATATAAACATCATAACTCTTTTAGTTTAAATAACATCGATCAAACAATTACTTTCTTGAAAAAACAATTTAATTAATAAATATCATTGAAAATTTATAAAACAAAAATAAAAACACGATAACAATAGAAAATTGTTGACTAAAATTACAATTATTGATATGAATTTACTGTTACTACTAGCTAAAATAAAAAAAATTACAATTAGTTTCTCATGGGCAGGATTACTGGGCTTGGACTTTAGCATGAAAATATGAAACAGAAACATGGCCTTTTTTCTTATTATACAAGGCCTTTTAGGGTTCCTAGTCTTATATAAACAAACAATGAACATCGACCCTTTCACCCTGCAAATCTCATTGACTCATTCGGTAAGTTGTTCGTAATTCTATTTTGATTTTCAATCGATCGGCAGTTAGTAGTCTTTTGGGACAATGGTTCGATGTGTGCCTTCATAATCCCAGATAAGCTAAGAAACAGAGTGCTTATTCTGATTCATGGGAGGCCAAAATCAAACACAATGGAAGTTTCGCTGAGAAACCCTTCTTACTTTTCAATCGATGGTGTTTCCTAGTAACTTCTCCATACATGCTCCCCCCCTTTTTATTGATAAATTCTCTATCTGCGATCCAACTATTGCATCAAAATCTCACAATGGGAACTTCCTTCTCATTGTTGCTAATTGTCTTTTTTTTTTTTTGGCAAAAATCTCACAAGTTGTGTAAAAGAATTTGAGGTTTTCATAAATTTATACTTTAATTTTATCTTTGTGATATATCCCGTCTGATTATTATAAAAGATTGTCTTGTATCTATATCCAGCTAAGTTGGTTCTATGTTAGAATTTTTCATCATTTGAATGTATTTTTTTCTTGAACTATTTGAATAGTACTTTTTAAAAAATTTGATCAATTGAATTTTTATTTTCCTGGAAACGTTACTTTTTTGCTTTCTAGGATATTTTTTTATCATAGAAATCAAGAAACTTCTAATACCCACCATTATAGAGATTGATTTGACTACAAAAACCATTTTTATGTTAAATAGTCGTCAAAATATTTTTGTTTATGTGGTTGAGATGCTTTATTAGGTTATAAAAGCTTCTCTAACCAAGTGATTATTCAATAATTTTGATTATTTCATTTAAACGAAGATGGTGTTTTGGAAGCTTTAATATTTGACATTTATATTTGGTACTAAATAGTAAAAAACAATCGATGTTAGTTTGGACTAAAAATTGCCTCTAGTTAGTGTTTTAGGGGTCTATAAGAGTTGGTTTAAGTACATCTAACACTCGGTTGTCTTAAGTCTGTCCTACAACCCTTATTATTTGATTAAATGTAACAATAGGTCAATTTAAACAAGTCATAGCATGTATAATATAGTATCAAAGAGTTTTTAAATTGAGAAGTAATCTTTACACAATGTTTTTTCATATACATATTTTATTGTATTATAGTGTTACAATACAATACTTTGATAAATAAAATGTTTTTAAAGAAAAAAGCGAAAATGTAAGAAGGTTGGTCTGTTTTATTTCATATATATCAATTTATGGTATTATAAAGCTACAATAAAATACTTTAGTAAATAAGTTATTGTGTAAGAAAAAAACAAAAATGTAAGAAGGATGGTCCTACAACTTGAGGAGATCTGGCAACCTGGAAAATGTTAGTGGAAGAGATTTGTATAGAATTATTAGCTACAACTTGATGATGAGTTGAAGCAAGGATAACTTTCTAAACACATTTCGACATTGAATGAGGCGTTGTGGTTTTCGGGGATCAACATTCACCGTTTGATTATAGAAATTCATTGTAACTTTATTAACCTAAAACAGTTAATAAAACAAGTTATCGAAGACTACTAAATGGTTTTTGGGGATTAACATTCACCGTTTGATTATATAAACTCATTGTAACTTTGTTAAACTAAACCAAATTAATAGAGACTATTAATTACATAAGTAATGATAGTACACTCAAACTTGAGAAAATGAGTTTAGATTTTTCTTATTAAACTTAGAGGTTGTTGATTGAGTTACAAGTTGATGAGTCAGAATTCTGATCGAGTCTAGCTCCGTAACTTGGATGTTTGATTATGTATCTGACTGACTATGTTGAATGATGAAAATGACCATACTACCCTTTTGTTCTATTACAACAATGTACTTTAAAAAAAATCTAAATAATTACAACAATTTAACACATCAAACTTTAACATCTAAAAATTTGACCATAGTCACATAGTTCGCGGTACGGTCCGGTACGGGAACGAGATTCGGCAGTTAGGACGTATCGGATACGACGGGGGTAGGTTCATTTCGGTACGTCCCGGTACGTTCCGATACGGTGTATCGTGTATTTCGGTACGGTGTACCCATGAACCATGGTTTATATAAAAAGTTCCAGCCATTATTTACATCAAAATTCATTAAGAGGAAAACAAATAACATAATTTTAATATTTCTTAGCAAGAATTACTTTAAAAAATAGTTAAGTAACAAACTAACACTTCAATAAATCAAAACAATTTTCCAGCAACACATCAAAACAGTTTTCCAAGTTTCCAACACTAAAAAACAAAAAACAGAATTCCCAAAAAAACAATAACAGAAAAGTTTTCTTCAATCCACGCGTTGTCTTTTTCTTTGCCCATTCTCCATGTCTTCATCTAAATTCTCCCAAAACATTTCTTCTAATCGTGAACTTGAGCCTTCAATATAAGTGTTTTCGGGATTCATGTCCCACTTTTTGTATGGGCCTGCTTTATATGAATCCGAGAAACGAGATAGGAGTCGAATATTGGAGTGAATGAAAACCAATTTGTCGGCTCTTTTGCAATTTAACCTATTTCTTTTCACATTGTGAATGTAAGAATAGGTACTCCAATTTCTTTCCGCCGAAGAGCTACTAATCGGTTGGGAAAGTACCTTCTTTGCTATCACGGCTAATTCCGGGGTTTCGGCTCCATATGTTGACCACCAATCTATTGCATCCATTGTCACGGCATCCGTTTGTGTTGCCGCCATGGAATAGATTCCTTTTTTCATATGGAATGTTGCGAATTGTTCTCGTAACACTTGTTCCTCCTCTTCATTTTCGGACATTCTATGGAATGCTTTCATGACACCAATCACAACCTCTTTATCTAGATTTGGAGCTTTCCTTGGAATACCCCCCGGTGCTAACTTTTGAAGATATTGTCTATCATAAAATCTTGGAGTTAATGCAAACCCCAAACAATGTAATGGGATTGTCATTTTCTCCCATCTAGCTAACACTATCTTCTCGACTTCCGGGTAATAGCTTGAATACGTATTTTCTTGCATAATGTCTTTAATCTCCCCCAACATGTTATCCATTTTTTCATAAATCTCACCCATTTTAGGACCTTCCCCATCACAAAACTTGATGAGTAGGAAAATGGGTTTTGTAATGGCTAAAACATTGTCTACATCTTCCCAAAACAAATCATCTTTGATTGTATCCGCAACTTTTAAACCAAGAACTTTTGTATTTTCATCTCCATTTTTAAGCCACTCCCTCCAAGAATTAAGGACTATAGTTGTGGCAAGAGCCTCTCTACAATCCTTGATTCTTTTAAACAAAATATAGTGAGATGCAAACCTTGTTTTAGCCACCCTTAACAACTATAATGTGGAATTTTCTCGTAAAATTGACAACACTTGAGTGTGGTTTAGAAAGTATTTGACAATTGTTTTCCCTCTCTTATAGGTATTATTTAACCAAAAAAATTCTTTTGATAAATCTTTGAAAATCAAATTTAGAGTATGTACGCAACAAGGTGACCAAAATACATGTTTGTATACCTTCTCGACTTCTCTTCCGGCAGCTTTGCAATTAGCTGCGTTATCCGTGACCACTTGCAAAACGTTGCTCGGTCCAACCTCATCGATAGCTCCAAGAAGATACTTAGAGATTTCCACTCCTGTTTTTTCGACTCCCGAGAAATCTTCCGCGTACATAAACATAGAACCACAGGCATTCACCGCAAGAACATTGATGAGTGGCTTATGTTTGACATTCGACCACCCATCGGAAACAATAGAAACCCCTTGCGTGTACCAAATATCTTTGACTTGGGTTAGGTCTTTCTCAACATCTCTCATACACTCATCTAACAAAACGGTTCTTGCTTTTTCACTAGACGGAGGTTTGTATCCCTCCAGTGCCTTCTTGAGTGCATTGAGCATTTCAATAAATTGTGGATTCCGCAAGACGTTAAACGGGATACCATTAGCACACAATCCTCTAATTATTTTCATGTCAACCGCATTTCGCTCCATAAGACCAAAAGATTCCTCAATTCCTTTTCTTGATGTTGCTTTTTTCGAAAGTATAGAATTCTTTAAAGATTTTGAAACACCTCCGCTCTCGGCTTCTTTAACCTTGCTCAAAAGTTTTTGTAGCTTCTCCCGGTCCTTAATCATAACCGGACATCTACTTATTTCTGCGGTCTTCCCAGGTTGAGCCCCAAAGAAATGTGTGTGAATTCTAGTATACGAGCTTGTGTATTGGACTTTGCAGTGGTTGCAAATCCATACCTTTGCCCCCCTGCATTTTTACCAGTTCCAGAACTAGTAAAAGTGACTTCTTCCAACAGAGGCCTGCTAGCATCCTTATCATTTGTTTTCTTGCTTCCTGTTGTTCCTATATCTGATGCTCTTTTGTAACGCCTGTGTTTCCGGGCTTGCCACTTTTAGCAATGTAATAGTCTAGGTTAACCTTTGTAACCCGTTTTGAAATAATGAGATTTTATTATTTGAGTATTATCTGTTTTGTGCTTAATTGCTTAATTATGTGGTTTGATTAATTAAGAATAAAAACAAGCGTCAAAATTTAAGTGTAAAATAAACTTAATATATTTGGTTAATGTTGTAGTAATTGAAACGAGGTTTCCGAATATATATAGAACGCCCAAATCTGACTTCGTATGAGGAAGTTATGATTTATCGAAGTTCCGGCTTAGCGGTATACAACCTGTTTTACTCGATTTGAGATCGAGCGGTTGTTAGCCGAAGCAATCTAAATGAGAATCGAAGATCTCATTGTTGGTATCGAAACGATAAAAAGTTAGGTGAGAACGGACGTCAAACGAAGAAGTTATGAATTTATAACGAAAGTTTCTGTCCCGGCCTATTAAAAATAATTAATAAAAATAAAGTCAAAATTAGCCGACGGAGTCTAAACGAAAGTCGTAGAGCGTGGTCTCACCTTTCCGTGGATATAAAGAACGTTGAAAACGGAGTTCGTATGAAGAAGTTATGAATTTCCGAAGTTTATTAATCATTTTGTATTTATATTTAAATCAAAATTCGGAAGCATTATCCGAAACGAGTCATTGATCTGATCCGAGGTACGTGCCGCGTACTCGAGTACGCCCCGCGTACTCCGAGGGTGTCGACATCGCAGCAAGTGGCTTCGGATGACGCATGCGCTTACGAACTTGAAGCAGTACGCGCTGCGTACTGCTGTACGCCCCGCGTAATTGAGGCTTCCAGCCTCCTATAAATAGGATGCGAGGGTTCCGGGTTCTTTTGCCAATTTCCTCTCATTTTCGTGTCGAAGCTCTGCGCAAAAACCCCCGAAGCTATCCCGAAGTCCCGGTATCATACTCTAGCCCCGAGGCAAGTCCCGAGATCCCGAAGATCCCGAGAAGTGCGGTTCCCGAGTCGAAGCTCTGCCCGCAAGAAGTTCGATTTTCGAGGAGATCTTCCAGATCTGCTGAGGAATACTACTTCTATAAGCCGTAGTGCTGTCGGATCATCTTCTGATCAAGTGAGTGTGTAGTTATTTTCTTTCTAATACAATAATACGAAGTATTTTATATAAAATACGTGCTATGTGTATATATTTGGTTGTGTTATGTGTGAATGTGTATTCATTCTCTTCTATCTTATAGATCTGATCATTTCTCTATGAGATATGTGTTATGTGTGTGTGCGCCTCATCTGTTACGTGATATATGTGTTGATTAAAGCATGCTATACAGTTTTTTTTTAAAACTATGTATATAAATGTATATTTTTATCTACTAATATGTTGGGTAGAACATGGGTAGACAGTTGGTGTGTAATAAACAGATGAGAGGCCTCGTTGTTGTTTGATTGAGTCATCTAGCGGAGTTTAGATGACGACCACAGGCTATTCTAGACAGTCTTGTGGAAACATTAGCAGGTTCGCCACCTGTAGGTGTTAATGAACTTGGGTGTTCATTCGTTGTACTCCATCCCCCTCATGGTTGCCTCATTTGACTTATATTGCTGAGGTACCCCCGAAGCATGTGTTGTCGCCCCGATGAAATATTCTTAGACTAGGTCCCTTATGTTAGTTGTTTTAGGGACATTAAAGTGAGAATAACGGGAATGGGTAATTGGGTTATTGTTGGTTGGTGAAAATTAAATATGATATTTATTGTGGGTTGAAAACCCTATATGCTCACCAGGCTCCCAAGCCTGACCCACTCAGTTTTAAATTGTATTACAGGTAGTGGCGGAAGGGCATGAGATGGATGAACCATCAAGTTGTTTTGTTTACAAGTCTGCATATGTTTATATTTGTTATATGACTTGTAATGTATTCGTTTATGCTTATTGGTCTGTATCGGAACATGACACCCCGAGTTTTGATTATAATGAAAATACATTTCTTTTATGAAATGCTTCGGTAAACAATGTTTTATCATGTTTTGTTTTTGGGAACAAATTCCGCAACTCTTTCAAATCAAAAGGATTTACTCTGAAAATATTTAAAAGCATAAATGAAAATCGGTCTTTTCTGGCCGAGATTTTGGGGATGTCACAGTTGGTATCAGAGCATTAGTTTAAGCGAACTAGGAATTTGTAGGATTTCTAGACTTAAACTTAGAATGCTAAGTGAAGTTTTGAGATGTGTGTCTGTTGTGATTTAGACACGAGCACTAGTTTATTTTAGGAAAGTTGCATAAAATGCTTTTATGTGCTAAATGTTATATGTCGCCATATATGATATTATTTGTTCGGATCTATGGTCTGTTGCCGACCGGATCTAGAAACCTTATGTGTGTAGGATTCTAAGCATACGTCTACGATATTAGAACTAGCATGTAAACGTTTCGGAGTGATAAGGATGATTTGAATATCTATCATGATTGAGGATCTAATTTCACCTTATTCGGTGTGTAGATCAAAATGGTGAGAACAAGAAGTGGAGTTGGAAATGCTGACGAAAACAGGAATCAACCACCAGTGATTGAGCAAATACCTGTCGTAGCAGCAGCACCTGAGCCAATAACCATGGCTGGTGTGCAATTGATGATTCAGACGATGTTGGATCGTCAGATGGATGAAACTAGACGGTTGCTTCAACAAAATCGTGAAGAACTGTCGATTCATGTGGAAGAGCCTGAACTGAATGAAGGGCACTCGGAAGGTGGAAACTTCAGTGGGTCTGTTGGTCCAGCCAACCCACCAATAGTTAGGCAAGATAACCGAGAAGGAAGGAATGATGGAATGGGATGCAAGTACAAGGACTTTTTGACTTGCAAACCATCGACCTTCAATGGAAAGGAGGATCCGATTGGGGTTATGGATTGGATCTCCGAAATGGAGCTAGCCTTCATGACTTGTGGCTGCAGAGGTAAATTGCAGACTATCTATGCCGTGCGTCAATTCCGAGGTGGAGCCGTTCGTTGGTGGAACACTCTAGGGAAGACCTTAAGCCCTAATGAGCCACTGCAATTGTCATGGGCAGAGTTCTTGGTGCAGTTCAAGCGCAAGTTCTGCTCGGCTCAAAATCTGTTGGAGTTGAAGAACAAGTTTCTGACATTGACGAAAGGCAGCATGTCAGTTGATGAATACACCAATAACTTCACCGATAAGATGGAGTTTGCCTTGCGTATCGTTCCAGACGAGCTGACAAAGGTGGATCGGTATGCGAAGGGACTTCCATGGGAGTACGAGGTGCCAGTACGTCAGACACTTACTCTAGAGGCAGCTATCTGGGCTGCCAAGTCTGTGGAGAACATGATCAAGGGGAGAACCACCATCAAGTTTGAGGTTGGTGAGAAAAGGAAGTTTGAGGGAACATCTGGTTCCAGTAAGAAGAGAAAATTTTCGAAATCTGATTCGAAAAAGTTTGGAGGAAAAGGAGGCGAGGCGAAGTGGTGTGACAAGTGTAAGAAAAAGCACTTTGGGAAATGTAGCGAGGATGTGACCTGCTACAAGTGTGGAAAGGTTGGACATTTTGCCAATGAATGTCCGAACAACAAAAGGATGTGTTTTGGGTGTAATGAAGAGGGGCACATTTTGAAAGACTGTCCGAAGAAGAAGGAGGCAGCAAAGCCCAACATTCCACCAAAGCCGAAGGCGAGAGCCTTCCAGATGACACTTGAGGCTGCGAAGGATGAAGCTGATGTCGCTTCAGGTACCTTTCTCGTAAACGAATTACCTGCTCATATATTGTTTGATTCTTGAGCCAACTACTCCTTTATTTCGCATGAGTTTGGTAGAAAGCTAGCTTTGCCTATTGATAGACTAGATAATGCTTTATTAGTCGAAGTAGCTAGTGGCAAGTTTGTACCTGTTAGCCATCGTATGAAAAACGTCTTGATCGACCTTAATGGGAATAAGTTTCACGAGGCGTTATTGCCTATCGAACTTAATGGTTTCGACATCGTCTTGGGAATGGATTGGCTTAGCGCCAATAATGCCGAAATTTTATGCAAGAAAAAGATAGTTAAAGTAAACCTGCCTGGAAAAGATTCGTTTATGGTGTATGGGGACAAACGGCGAGTGAATTCTGGGATCATTTCTCTAATGAAAGCCAGAAAGTGTTTGACCAAGGGATGTACATCATATTTAGCATTTGTGATTGATGCTAAGAAGGAAAAGAAGGTGATGCAGAGCATTCCAGTGGTGTGTGATTTTCTGGAAGTGTTCCCCGAGGATCTTCCTGGATTACCACCTGATAGACAAGTGGAGTTCAGAATAGACTTGTTACCAGGAACCACGCCAATAGCAAAAGCACCTTATCGATTAGCACCGACGGAGATGAAGGAGCTGATGATGCAACTTCAGGAGTTATTGGACAAAGGTTTCATTAGACCTAGTTCATCGCCCTGGGGAGCTCCGGTGTTATTTGTAAAGAAGAAAGATGGAAGTATGAGAATGTGCATCGATTACAGAGAGCTGAACAAGGCAACAATAAAGAATAGATATACGTTGTCGAGGATTGATGACCTGTTTGATCAATTGCAAGGTTCGAGCTATTTCTCGAAGATCGATCTTAGGTCAGGATATCATCAGCTAAAAGTAAGAGAGCAAGATATCGAGAAGACTGCATTCAGAACTAGATATGGACACTACGAGTTCTTGGTTATGTCGTTTGGACTAACCAATGCTCCAGCAGCGTTCATGGATTTGATGAATAGGGTTTGTAACCCGTTCCTTGATAAATCCGTGATAGTGTTCATAGACGACATTCTGATTTACTCGAAAAGCCAGGAGGAGCATGGCAGACACTTGCGAGAAGTGTTAGAAGTCTTGAAGAAGGAGAAGTTGTATGCAAAGTTCTCCAAATGTGATTTTTGGATTCGTGAAGTCCAATTCTTGGGTCACGTGGTCAACCAAGAAGGGATAATGGTTGATCCAGCGAAGATCGAAGCTGTGACGAAGTGGGAACAACCGAAAAGTCCCACGGAGATTCGAAGTTTTTTTAGGATTAGCCGGATATTACCGAAGGTTTATCCAAGGTTTTTCTTCGATTGCTACTCCATTAACAGCTTTGACCCACAAAGGAGCTACTTATGCTTGGAGTGATAAGCATAAAGAAGCATTCGAGAAGCTAAAGAAGAAGCTATGCGAGGCACCGATACTTTCTCTACCCGATGGAGTTGAAGACTTCGCTGTTTATAGCGATGCGTCTGGTGTTGGATTGGGTTGTGTTTTGACCCAAAGAGAAAAGGTGATAGCATATGCGTCTCGACAGCTGAAAGAGCATGAAAAGAATTACCCGACTCATGATTTGGAGTTGGCAGCGGTAGTTTTCGCTCTAAAAATATGGGGGCATTACCTCTATGGCACGAAGTGCAAACTTTTCACTGATCATAAGAGTCTCCAATACCTCTTTAATCAGAAAGAATTGAATATGAGGCAACGACGCTGGCTAGAATTACTTAAAGACTACGACTGCGAGATACTTTACCACCCCGGTAAAGCTAATGTTGTTGCTGATGCTCTCAGTCGGAAAGTCAATATTGAAAGGAAGAGGCCAAGATCGTTGAGAATTGAAGTTGTCTCGACTATTGTGGAAAGTATAAAGAAAGCTCAAGAGGAAGCTTCTGAGAAAATGACCGAAAGGAGGAACGTTTGGGTAAAACGTTGGTGTTTGGTACTAATGGTCATGGACTGAAGGTATTCCAAGATCGTATTTGGGTACCTAAGTCAGGAGGAATTAGGGACCTTCTGATGGAAGAAGCTCACAAAACCATGTACTCAATTCATCCAGGTAGCACTAAAATGTATAGGGACCTGAAACCCTACTACTGGTGGCCGACGATGAATCTTGATGTTGCAAAGTATGTGGCCGAGTGTGTGACTTGTGCGAGAGTCAAGACACAACATCAGAAACCTTACGGGAGTTTAAAACCATTGCCTGTGCCTATGGGTAAGTGGGAAGACATTGCTATGGATTTTGTCACTAAACTGCCCAGAACAAAGAATGGTCACGACATGATTTGGGTGGTCGTTGATCGATTCACTAAGAGTGCGCATTTCATAGCGGCCAGGGAGAAATGGTCTATAGAAAAGCTTGCGAATTCTTACGTGAAGGAAATTGTGAGGCTTCACGGTGTTCCGTTAACGATTGTATCGGATCGTGATAGTCGTTTCACCTCAAGGTTTTGGAAAAGTCTACAAGAGGAAATGGGTACCAAGTTATGTTTAAGCACAGCTTACCATCCGCAGACTGATGGTCAGAGTGAAAGAACAATACAAACACTTGAAGATATGCTGAGAGCATGTACCTTGGAATTCCTAGGTAATTGGGATGAACATTTACCGTTGGTAGAATTTTCCTATAATAATAGTTTTCACTCGAGCATTAAGATGGCACCTTTTCAAGCTTTGTATGGACAGAAGTGTCGTACGCCGTCTTGTTGGCTTGAGGCTGGGGAAAAGCAGTTTATGGGACCGGAGATGGTTCATCAAACTGCTGAAAAGTTGAAAATAATTAGGGAAAGAATGTTAGCAGCTCAAGATCGTCAAAAGAGCTATGCTGACAAGAAGCGAAGACCGATGACTTTTGAGGTTGGAGATTCGGTTTTGCTTAAAGTCTCGCCGTGGAAGGGACTTATAAGATTCGGTTTTGCTTAAAGTCTCCAATTTCTGAATTGAGAATTGATGAGAACAAAAGGTTGATTGAAGAACCAGAGGCAATTGTTGACCGAAAGACTAAGAAGTTGCGACGCAAAATGGTTGGGTTAGTGCTTGTCCGATGGAAACACACGAATGGGCCGAATCTCACCTGGGAGACGGAGAGTGACATGTTGAGTCGCTATCCGCATTTGTTTGTTGATGCGTGATTCCGGGGACGGAATCATTCTAAGGTGGGGAGAATTGTAACGCCTGTGTTTCCGGGCTTGCCACTTTTAGCAATGTAATAGTCTAGGTTAACTTTTGTAACCCGTTTTGAAATAATGAGATTTTATTATTTGAGTATTATGTGTTTTGTGCTTAATTGCTTAATTATGTGGTTTGATTAATTAAGAATAAAAACAAGCGTCAAAATTTAAGTGTAAAATAAACTTAATATATTTGGTTAATGTTGTAGTAATTGAAACGAGGTTTCCAAATATATATAGAACGCCCAAATCTGACTTCGTATGAAGAAGTTATGATTTATCGAAGTTCCGGTTTAGCGGTATACAACCTGTTTTACTCGATTTGAGATCGAGCGGTTGTTAGCTGAAGCAATCTAAATGAGAATCGAAGATCTCATTGTTGGTATCGAAACGATAAAAAGTTAGGCGAGAACGGACGTCAAACGAAGAAGTTATGAATTTATAACGAAAGTTTCTGTCCCGGCCTATTAAAAATAATTAATAAAAATAAAGTCAAAATTAGCCGACGGAGTCTAAACGAAAGTCGTAGAGCGTGGTCTCACCTTTCCGTGGATATAAAGAACGTCTAAAACGGAGTTCGTATGAAGAAGTTGTGAATTTCCGAAGTTTATTAATCATTTTGTATTTATATTTAAATCAAAATTCGGAAGCATTATCCGAAACGAGTCATTGATCTGATCCGAGGTACGCGCCGCGTACTCGAGTACGCCCCGCGTACTCCGAGGGTGTCGACATCACAGCAAGTGGCTTCGGATGACGCATGCGCTTACGAACTTGAAGCAGTACGCGCTGCGTACTGCTGTACGCCCCGCGTAATTGAGGCTTCCAGCCTCCTATAAATAGGATGCGAGGGTTCCGGGTTCTTTTGCCAATTTCCTCTCATTTTCGTGTCGAAGCTCTGCGCAAAAACCCCCGAAGCTATCCCGAAGTCCCGGTATCATACTCTAGCCCCGAGGCAAGTCCCGAGATCCCGAAGATCCCGAGAAGTGCGGTTCCCGAGTCGAAGCTCTGCCCGCGAGAAGTTCGATTTTCGAGGAGATCTTCCAGATCTGCTGATGAATACTACTTCTATAAGCCGTAGTGCTGTCGGATCATCTTCTGATCAAGTGAGTGTGTAGTTATTTTCTTTCTAATACAATAATACGAAGTATTTTATATAAAATACGTGCTATGTGTATATATTTGGTTGTGTTATGTGTGAATGTGTATTCATTCTCTTCTATCTTATAGATCTGATCATTTCTCTATGAGATATGTGTTATGTGTGTGTGTGCCTCATCTGTTATGTGATATATGTGTTGATTAAAGCATGTTATACAGTTTTTTTTAAAACTATGTATACAAATGTATATTTTTATCTACTAATATGTTGGGTAGAACATGGGTAGACAGTTGGTGTGTAATAAACAGATGAGAGGCCTCGTTGTTGTTTGATTGAGTCATCTAGCGGAGTTTAGATGATGACCACTGGCTATTCTAGACAGTCTTGTGGAAACATTAGCAGGTTCGCCACCTGTAGGTGTTAATGAACTTGGGTGTTCATTCGCTGTACTCCATCCCCCTTATGGTTGCCTTATTTGACTTATATTGCTGAGGTACCCCCGAAGCATGTGTTGTCGCCCCGATGAAATATTCTTAGACTAGGTCCCTTATGTTAGTTGTTTTAGGGACATTAAAGTGAGAATAACGGGAATGGGTAATTGGGTTATTGTTGGTTGGTGAAAATTAAATATGATATTTATTGTGGGTTGAAAACCCTATATGCTCACCAGGCTCCCAAGCCTGACCCACTCAGTTTTAAATTGTATTACAGGTAGTGGCGGAAGGGCATGAGATGGATGAACCATCAAGTTGTTTTGTTTACAAGTCTGCATATGTTTATATTTGTTATATGACTTGTAATGTATTCGTTTATGCTTATTGGTCTGTATCGGAACATGACACCCCGAGTTTTGATTATAATGAAAATACATTTCTTTTATGAAATGCTTCGATAAACAATGTTTTATCATGTTTTGTTTTGGGAACAAATTCCGCAACTCTTTCAAATCAAAAGGATTTACTTTGAAAATATTTAAAAGCATAAATGAAAATCGGTCTTTTCTGGCCGAGATTTTGGGGATGTCACATCTTTGGTCTTCATTCTCAAGATCAACAAAATCTTCTGGTGGTGGTTGTGTTTCACTATCTTCTGTGCGGTTAAAAGATTTGCCAAATACCATTTTCACACCAAGCAAATCAATAAAGAAAGAATATATTGGAAAGGGTCTGTGATGAAGACGTGTAACAGAAGAAGAACCGAGAGAGAGTGGGTGAACCGGTGAGTAGTGATGTGGGATAAGAAGCATCTTAAATAATTATTGGAATCAAGATTCACTGGACGAATTAGATGTAGGAATCGAAGAAACGTACCAGGAATCGATGAGATCGATACTTTATCGTAGCGTCACGGTTTTTACAAGTTCCCGCTCAAACCAAAATTGGCGATTCCAAGTCCAAAATTGGCGATCCTAATCGTGTTTCTGTGCAATCCGGATCGCCGATTTCATGGTTCCATGACAGCATTGAAGATTAAACGGGATCGCAGGGTACCCGTATCGGACAGCGACTCGGCCGCCGACTGGAACGAAAACGAACCCCGTTTGGGAACGGGACGTTCGGAACGGAGATCGTGACTACCTTGGCGATCTATGTGACTATGGATTTGACTAAACATTTTTACAATTATTTGACATACCCATTGCTATATATTGTTTATATCGGTAAAAAAAAAGAAGCAAAGTACGTTGTTATTTTCTATGCCCTTTACTAAACAAAAGTTTTTAAACAAATATTCAAACTCAATATCCCTAAATTGAAACATTAATTACATCTCTAACTATAATAAATTATAAGAATACAACATTTCATTTCATTACATCTTGAACAATCTGTGGTTGCCACACCTTCAAGTCATCAATAACAACTTTTGATCTTATCATTCTCTTCAACCAATGCAAGTTGAATCTCAATGCTACAATCAACATATCCCCCTCTCTTCTTACATGAATTCATTCTAATTGCAAAATCTTGAATGTTTAAATACACAAAGTTGTTTTTCCAGAATTCATTCCAATGCTACCCTTTTGGATATCTACCACTAAAAGCAAGGATTGATGTACATGAAAGCAAGGATTGATGTACATGAAACCATTTCACCATTGGCAACATTTATGTCATATTTTCCTTTTAACACCATTTTCACATCATTACCCCCAACATTTTCCATCCTTGAACACTCCTACATAGGAGATGTCTGAGCAAGAATCCAACATAAAATGTGACAAATTAAATACTCAATCTAAGAACAAAAGCAAACATCGAATTTAAGGTCTTAAGTGACAACTGAATTGATCAAATTTTAGGTCTGATTTCGAGAAGTACCAACATATTGATATACATAAATCCAACTTTTCAAAAAAAAAAAAAACAAAGAAATTAAAAGATCATCCGATTTCTGAAAACAAATCCGAGAAATACATGTACCTGAAGTGTGGTTGAAGGCGCTGGTTGAAGGCGTTGGCTTAGGAGCGGCGGAGGTCGATGGTTGTGCTTGAGGCGTCGGCCACAACGAACGTGGAGATGGTGTCGCAAAAGAACGTGGAGGACCGAAGGTGGTGTCGCAGTTGAAATTGATACAATCGACAGATTTGATTTTGTGATACAGTCGGCACATTTGATTTTGTGAGATCGAGACAATTGAAATTGATAGAATCAGAAAAAAAAATCGACAATCAATGGATTGCAATTGAAAAGAAATTGATGGAGGTGGTGCAGAAGAACGTCCGGAGAAAGGCGTGAGAAACAGTGTGGGCAAGGAGAAGGAGAAGGGAAAATAAGGGAGAATGAGATTTTGTTTCCAGTCAGCGACATTTTTTTGAACGACCGAGTCAGGAGTGTATGGACCGAGTCAGTGGCTTAAATGGTTGTATCAAACAAGCCGACCGGACCGAGTCAGCCAAAATAGTCTGACCGGACCGGGTCAGACTCAAATCAAACAGCCTCTTAGTGTATAACTCTTTAAGTAATGTTTTGAAGAGAGAAGTAGTACACTCATACTCTTTAAGTAATGTTTTGAAGAGAGAAGTAGTACCAGAATAATATTACCATAGTACTAACAATGTATTTTAGAGATCTTAACAAAATTAAAGAAGGTAATATGATATATCTTTCTATCCCAAAATCAAGGATCAAATCTAGTTTCTAAACTATCTGAATCACATTACCAAAATATTAGGAAACAACGTAGTGGGGCGGGGATTGTTGACCCTGCATGGAGGGTTTGGGTACCGTACTGGGGCAGAGTACGACATATTCTGATGGATGAAGCCCATAAGTCTAGGTTCTCCATCCATCCCAGGGCGACGAAGATATATAAAGATCTTCGTCCTGACTACTGGTGGCCCTGCATGAAACATGATGTACTTGGTATGTGGAGAGATGTTTGACCTGCAGGAAGGTCAAGACAGAGTACCAGAGGCCTTACGACAAGATGTAGCTATTAGACATTCCCGTGTGGAAATGAGAAGGTATCACCATAAATTTCATCACCAAGCTTCTCAGGACCGCACGTGGGGTTGATTTTATATGAGTCATAGTGGATCAGTTCACCAGAGTGCTTATTTTATCACGATTCAAGAAAGTATATCAGCCGAGATTTACGTGCGAAAGATAGTGGCACGACATGGAGTGCTTGTCTTGGTGGTGTCAGACCGAGATGTCCGTTTCACTTCCATATTCTGGAAGCGGTTTAATGACGAGATGAGTACTCGTCTCCACTTTAGCACTGCTTTCCACCCCCGAACGGACGGATAGAGCGAGAGGACGTTACAGACTCTCGAGGACATGCTTCGTGCATGTGTTTTGGATTTCGGTGGCAGTTGGGATACATATCGTCCATTAGCGGAATTTTCGTATGACAACAGTTACCACACTAGCATAGATCGACCACCTTTCGAAATGCTTTACGAGAAGAAGTGTAGGACCCCAATCTGTTGGGGCGAGGTTGGTCAGAGAGTCATGGGGAGTACTGAGGTAGTACTCAAGATTAAAGAGCTGATCCAGCAGGTCCGGAGCAGGCTTCAGACTGCTCAGAGTCGACAGAAGAGCTATGCCGACAAGCGACGTTCAAAATTGGAGTTTCAGGTGGGCGATATGGTCCCCCTGAAGGTGTCACCTTGGAAAAGTGTCATCCGGTTCCAGAAGTGGGGCAGGTTGGGCCCCAGGTACATTGGTCCTTTCAGTGTTATAACCCGAGTGGGCAAAGTGACATATCGGTTGGACCTTCCAACAGAGCTCAGTCAGATTCACAACATTTTCCATGTTTCCCAGTTGTGGAAGTGCTTAGTGGATGATTCAACGATTGTGCCCTTAGAGGATATTCAGGTTGACGACAACCTGAACTACATTGAGAGACCGGTGACGATTCTAAATCGCAAGACGAAAACCTTGAGGAACAAGTTTGTTCAGTTAGTGAAAGTGCAGTGGCAGCACCATAAGGGTTCTGAGTGGACTTGGGAGCCCGAGGAAGAGATGAGGGAGCACTACCCGAAGTTGTTTTCAGACGCAACAGACTTCGAGGACGAAATCTAAGACAAGTGGGGGAGAATTGTAACGCCTGGTTCCTGGTATGCATTTAACTCATTACTTTATTTATTTTGAAAGGATAACTCGACGAGTTGGTGGCCATAACTCGTCGAGTAGAGGGCATATTATACGTGGGGTTTAAGCTACCTACTCGACGATTCAAGAGCCCTCGACTCAGCGAGTAGATCGGCCAGAGTGAAACCCTAATTTCGGGGTTTTGCACCCTCTTTAAGCACCTTAACCCCCACCCCTTGGCCTCATTTCCAGCCTCCCTGTCCCAAACCCTAATCCACGAAACCCTAGAGTGTTATTTGAGAGGGTGAGCCATTTTTAGTGATCTTTGTGTACTTTTGAAGCTTATGGTAGAAGAAGAAGATAGAGGGCTCAAGAAGGGAAGAGTATATCTAGAAACTACACGCATTTGCTACATTTTCTGGTAATCAAGTTTCTGTATTGGCTATTAGTTCATTAGATTTCTTTATGTCCATCTTTATGAGGGTTTTTGGTCCAAGAATGATAAATTTTGGAGAATGATTGACCCAAGTGGGTATTCTTCAAGATCTAGGACCTAGAGGGGCTGATATGACATAAAGGTGCAAACTTTATGCCATTGGAGCCCCTATGCAAACCTTAGAGTGTAATATTGGCCTTTTTAGCCCCCAAAGGCCATGCATGTGGAAAAGGTGGGAACTTTACCTGTCCATTTAGTGTTAGGGGTGTAGATCTGAGGTTTTGTAAGCTTTATTTGGGTGTAAGGATGGCATAAGGACCAATTTCTAGGTCCTAAGGAATTAGGGTTTAAGCTAAACCTTTTAAGAAGAGGTACTAATGGGTAAAGTTATAAACTTTACCCTTAAAAGGGAATTGTAAGGGTTTTTCTAAAGTGTGAAGCTTGGATCTGAAGTGTAGGGGCTTAATCCATTAAGCTTGGATCTGTGAATGTGACAACCCAAAATTTCTATCTTGTACAACCATTCACTTCAATCAAAGTCAGACTTGTTTCTGCTAACTTTTAGCACTGTTTAGAGTCTGTTTGAGTGTTCTAAAGCCTAGTACCTTCAAAATATAATTATAGGAAGTATACTCTAGAGTTCAATGTGCAACATTCAAGTCTCAAAACTCCAAGAATTGGAGTTTACGGCCATAAAATGGAGTTTACGGCCGTAAACTCTATGGTGTATATATATATATATATATATATATATATATATATATATATATATATATATGACACTTAGTCATTTTTAGTCACTTTTACCGTTTTGAGCCAAAGAACTCATTCTATCTGAAGTATCATTCGATTTTTCACTAAGATCTTCAAGATTGTAACTGTTTCTTCCCTTGATTTGTTGATATCCTTCAATATCTAGTGATTTTACATGATTTCATCCATGAAATCTCTTCATTTTGATAGATCTTCAAGTGTTCTTCATTTCACCAAGAACACCAAGAACACACACTAGTGTTCTTGGACCTTAATCACTCTTACACGCTTCTATATTGTAAGTACCTACCTCCTATACTTGTTAGTTAGTTAGGATGTTGAATTAAGGACTTGAAAACATCAAGAACTCAAGAACAAAATGTGTTTACGGCCAAGGCAATCTCCTTGGGCCGTAAACCCTAATTAGTGGTGCAATGTTGCCACAACTCCTTCCTAAGCCTTGGAACTAAGTATAGAACACTTCAAGGAAGAACATAGGACCTTAACACACAAAATGGTACAAGTTACCATGAGTTTACGACCGTAAACTCATTGGGCCGTAAACCCATGGGCCGTAAACTCCTATGTGAGGCCCTACACCCCTTATATGCAACCCTATGTGGTTTAACACTTCATAACAAGTGTTTCCTAGTCCCTAAGGTTGTTACATTTCATGATTAGATGTTATAAAAACTAATTAGATACACATATGTGTCATTATATGCTAAATATGATCCGTGTGTGATCAAGCCTTCACTTGACACTTAGCAATCCTTGTCGATCTTACATTCGAGTTACTCACTATAGGTGAGTTCATACCCCTTAACATATCTTTTATGTGATTTTAAATGCTTTTATGGAGGGGGGGATACAAGTAGAAAACATCTTAGTTATATAATCAATCACATGTGATTTATAACTATGTTTCAAATAAAGGATTTCATTTACTTCAAACTGTGTTTCAAACAAAGGATTTCTTATACTTTAAAATTGTATTATCAAACAAACTGCTTTTAAATCGTTTTATAAAATGACATCAAGCCATTAATATTTATTGTTAAACTCTTTAAATGTATTACAAAACCTTTTTTAAACTTATATGTTGTCAAAAGCATGTCTATATATGTATAGTTATATAAATAGTGTTTAAAGGACTTCGGACTGCTAACTCGCCTTATTTCCTTTTCCTTGTTTGGATGTGGACTTAGAGTATCGGTTATTTGTCTGAAGGTCGTCTAAATATTAGATATATATTATGTATACATATGTAGCTATAAAAGTACTATCAATCAGTTCAGTACCTTTGGGTAGCAAAGGTATACATTCAGTTATTTATTTAATTACAGAAATCACTAGTAAACTATAATAGGTATAGCTTAGGAGAATACTATCATATACAATTACTATAACAGAGAATATTAGACAGAAAATACTATACAAAGGATACTATACAGAGAATACTATACATAAAATACTATTACTATAACAAGTATACTATAACATGGTTCAGAAATAACTTAATGTGAGATACTACTTCATGACACAATAACGATTTCGTTGTGTCACGTTTTGTAACCAGAATCTCCTGGAGGGAGGGCGTGAGTTTGCGTATAGATCTATACTGGATTGACTATCCTACACCTTGTTGTTTGCTATAGTGGGACTTGCAAGTCTACGGATGCCAAATGTCATTTCTTCCGACATCTTACATCGTCGTGTTATAGTCGGTTTAGTATGGTAACAACCTCATCACATTTTACCTGATATAAGCCTTTTGGTTAAGGTAGTTATTACTACAGTAGTTACTACATGTAATATTGCAGTACACGTACAACTTCCCATGATATCCAAATTGTGATCTTCTCACATAAAGGGTAATATAAAACTATATTTTAGTAATGATAGTCATACTTGGGAAAAACATCCACTTTTACAGAGAAACAAACATACAAAACAGTCGGGTCTTGGTAGAAGACTACTTTTTATACTAGTAGAAAATATAGGATTTTCTAGGAGTTTTCAAACTTATACAAACATTTACATTGAACATTTACAAACATTTTTCATCAAACTTATACGAAAATTGACACTAAATACTTATGAACTCACCAACTTAAATGCTAATCTATGCTTTCAAAATATCTTGTATTCTCAGGTCATCAGCAGACAGATACAATCGACCAGGTTTTGAGAAGACAGAGCATGTTCAAGACTCGTCTCTTAATTTGATTATTCATTTTTGGTGTCTTACTACTTTCAAAGAACACACTTGTATTAAATTATCCTATTAATGCAATGGATGATGTTGTTGCTTGTTTACTACTTTGCATTGTTATGATACTGTACATGACGTCCTCCGCCCCTGAACGTTTCCGCCGTTTCGGTTTTAGGGTGTGATAATGAAGGGACTCGATGAGTTGACTCGGTTGATCACGAGTCTGAATAGTATAGGAACACGTCGAGTTAGGAGGTAACTTGACGAGTTGAGTCGACTCGGAATTGACCTTGACTTTGACTTTGACCAGGACGTTGACTTTGACCAGGGGTAAAATGACCATTTTACCCTAAGAAGGATTATCAGATTTTAATTAAGTGTTATTGTAAAATTGATTGTCGGGGAGTTGTTGAAGCAGCCGTTGGAGATTCCTCACACGAGATTTCACAACTAGTATACAAGGCAAGTTTCCTCCAGTAGGAATAGGTCTAAGGCACCAAGGCCGACCCGTTTAGCTAGTAGTAGTTCCGGACTACGATCCGATGCCGGGTGGGGCTCGATGTAGGTTTATATGTTTTTCCGGATTTTGATCCGATGAAGGGGCAATCCTGAGGAATATTGCTTATATGCTTGATGTCTTTGTGATTCTTTCATGTGTTTGTACTTGTATGTTTCCAGACTTCGATCCGATGCCGGGGCGGTCCCGAGGAATTTTAGCATGTTTCCGGACTATGGTAAGATGTCGGGCGGGGCCCGAGGAATGTTTAAATGTTAATGATATATGCTTAGGTTTATGTGTATTATTTGACTGTTTTCTCATGTATTCCGAGATATGCTCGATGTCGGGCGAGGCCCGATGCTGGGAAAGCCGATGCCGAGCCTGACTCGATGTAGCAGGGGCAGGGCCCAATATATGTTTATGTGATATATGTATGGTATGTGGTAGTTGTGGAGACCCACTAAGCTTCGTGCTTACAGTTTTCAGTTTTGGTTTCAGGTACTCTCATTAGCAATGAGAAGAGCTCGGGATGACTGAATGACACACACCACAACTTTTAGCCTGGGAGGATTCACTCTGATATTTGACATATGATTTTGATGCATTGATACATGATATGAGATTTTTGAGATACATGATTTATGACATTTTGATACGTGTGGTTTTGTTGTTATGATGTTTGACAAATATGGTTTTTCTTAAATGATTTAAAACGAAATTTTCGGACTGTATTTTTAGGATGTTTCATATACACATAATAGCAACCAACTTTAGCAATGATTGTCAATAATAACAACCAACTCTTTCCTGCATAAAAAACAAACACCAAGATGTGCTCCATATATTTCAGATTTAAAAGTAAACCATGATTGGTATTCAAGAATAAAAATTAATACCAAATGATATGTTTAATCATTGAATACTTGGTTAGCTCCAATCAACTATAACACACAAACTAACATCATCATGGCACCAAGATAAAAAAAACAACTACAAATATCCATATGTGCAAACACCAAAGGTATCAAACAATACACCATCTTATACGTGCATAACAAATATGTTATTAACAAAAACAACATAAGACGCATAATATATTTGTAAACGAAACACCGACCATAATACACAAATCACAATACAATACACCGAAAACATAAGTAACATCATCATGGCAACTTCATACGAAATAACTACAAATACCCATGCATGCAAACACCAAAGGCATGAAACAAATCTTACACATACATAACACATAACATATTGAGTTAGGCATCGAAGAGTGTTCCCAAAGTTTTTCTGGGGATGCCATGTCAGCTATAAATACACATGATGTGACAATTTTTGCTAACGTGGCAAGCATAGTCGATATGACACATAACTATAATCTATCGGTAACCGACCAAAGGCTAAAAGTCTAAAACTTATGAATTTTATGATATTAACCCAAGCAAATTAGATAACATCTGGGAAAAGATTCAAACACAACACGTCTTTGTTTTTCTAGACTGCACATAATTAGATAATTATCACTAAACCAACCATGTCTGATGTCTATTCATGGTTCCCAATATTCATTCATCAAGAACATCCGTATGATACAACGGTTTCAATTATATTACAATTTATCGATTATCGATTATATTCTTGAGACTTACAAAAAATGGGTCAATCTCGATAGTCCTAATGAATAAACTGTAGACAGCTTTCCACAGATTCTCATCCTATTCGTTTGGTTTTGTTATATACAGACACATTATGCCGGCCTAATCTCTGAATGCCTTATATGCGTTGTGCTTATTGTTCCTGCTTCCCATCGCCATTAATATCTAACCTCACCACACCTCGCAAACTCAACAAATCTATCAACTTTTCTACAAATTCTCTTATTCAAAATGAACCCCGACTCAATCTTCGACGATCAGTTTCCGGCGCCAGAAATAGGGAACTTGGCCGTTGACGAAGAACTCCCTCCATTGGAAGACGTAGACCACACCATCAATAATTACTGCAATCCATTTGATGCGCAAGGATTGTCAGAGCAGGTCCAAGATCTTGATAACCATGATCAAACACCGTTTTCCATACCGGATTTCGACATTTCAACCATCGGAATATCATATTCAAAGTTAAAGTCAAAACTAGCGTATCCGGAGCAGAATTCTCCGGCGTCGCTAGAGCTTCTTAGTTACCGGAGAAAATTTAAAGGTTTACCAGAAGTTTCTACAGACGGAATTGTACTGGATTGTGTCGGAAAACTGTCGACGGTGGAAATCATCGAACTGGCGGCGGAGAAGTTTATAAAGTTTTCAACCCAACGGGGCAATGCGTACACCATGTTCACTCATCCGTATGGGTCGTCGGCGTTCACGAGCTTATCGATTGACGAGACCAGGGAGGTGGAGCTTGTTTTCCAGCTTTTGACCGCCGCCGAGAAAGTTGGCCGGAAGCAGTTTGATATCGCCAGCAAATACATAGCACGGTGTGGGAGCGTGGCGTGCGACAGCGGCTCTCCGGTTGAACGGCTGGTGTATCACTTATGTGAAGCATTACAGAAAAGAATCGGAAAAGAAATTGGTATACCCTTTGCTACGAAACTGGAAAAACAGGTGAGTGATTATGATTGGTCAAAAATAGATCTGTGAGGGTTGGAATGTTGGATTCATCAGTCAACTTCTTTTTTCTTTGAAATTAATAATTAACCAGTAAATTAAATATGAATACACAAACTACGAAAACCAAGTTTTAAATAACTGAAGGAGTGTCTTGGTGACGAGAAGAAAAAGTTAAGTCACGACAAGTCTTGACGAGTCATGACGTTTTTCAAAGCGTGACTTATATACATTAAAAGATATAAATTATATAATTATTGAATTTTATCAAATATATGAAGTTTTTAGAAGTGTTATATTAATATCTAATAGAAAAAGTTAACAAAAACTCATTTATTTTAGGGCCGATAAAAAGAATAAAACTAAAAAACAAAAAAACTTGCGCTTTGAAAAAAAACTCGCACCATAACGCGATAAGGTGCGCTTTGATACGTTATTTGGACGTCACGCTTAACAAACCCGCTTTGGAAGTTTTTGTAACGGTTACACCATGCCTCACGCTATGGCACGCCTTGAGGCACGCCATGACGCGCGTTTTAGAACCATGACAAAAACCAAACCTTTAATAAACTAATAATCAGGCTTTGTTTGAATAAAATTATCTAAACATTTAATTCTATAGACCGCGTTTTTGAATATTTGAATCGATTTTTGTTTTAATATTTCGGTTACTCATTTTACTCGGATTATGTGTCTTAAATTATCATATTGAAAAATAATGTATCTAGTAACTTTAAACGTTTTGTAACCTTTGTCATTAGTATTTCTTCGTATGTCTTATGTATTTGCGTAAACAAAGTACTTTGGTTAAAAAAGAAGAATTTTAATTTTTGAGGCCAAACTTATTATATGTAGGGTATAAAAAACGAAAATCCTATGGCATTGGGAACAAATATGACATTCTTGGCCGTTTATCAAGCCCTTCCGTTCAATCAAGTGTTGCATTTCACAGGCATACAAGCGATCCTCGATCAAGTTGGGACATCAAGCAAAGTGCATTTGATCGACATCCACATTAGGTGTGGCGTACAATGGACGGCTATGATGCAAGCATTTGCAGAACAAAGTCCACAACCCGAGCTTTTGAAACTAACCGCATTTGCAACAACCTTAGACTTCCAAAAAGTAGAGGAAACTGGAAGAAGATTGAAGAATTTCGCAAAAACTTTAAGTTTGCCTTTCTTGTTCAAAACACTCGTGCTATCAGACATCACCGAAGTGGAAAAACATCAGTTTGAGGTTCAGGATGGTGAAGCAATCGCAATCTACTGTAATATGATTCTAAGAGCTATGATTTCCAGACCCCAAAGGCTGGAAAATATGATGAGAGCTATCAAAACAATCAACCCTGCTATTATTGTTGTCGCCGAGGT
Source organism: Lactuca sativa (assembly GCF_002870075.4). NCBI lineage: Eukaryota > Viridiplantae > Streptophyta > Magnoliopsida > Asterales > Asteraceae > Lactuca > Lactuca sativa. The sequence continues at coordinate 265,634,250 of NC_056627.2, forward strand.
TGAAGCCAACCACACTTCAACTTCTTTCGTGAAGCGGTTTACCGAGACATTATTCTTTTATGGTGCTTTTTTTGATTGTATTAACGTGTGTATGAGTCAAGATAATGCTCATAGAGCAGTGATGGAAGGTGTACATTTTGCTGGTGGGATGCAAAACCTAGTGGCGGCTGAGGAGGGTGAGCCGATGAGTAGAAGTGTAAAATTGGATACTTGGAGGTCATTTTTTGCAAGGTTTGGGATGGTGGAGTACGAGCTTAGTGATTCGTGTATATATCAAGCAAAGCTCGTGTTGCAACAATTTCCATGTGTGAGTTCTTGCATGCTTGAGAATAATGACAAGTTTTTGATTGTTGGGTGGAAAGGGACCCCATTGGTTTCCTTGTCAACATGGAAGTTCATTTAGTTTCAACCAACATGTTGTAATGCATTGGACGTCATAAGGACATAACTAGTTTAGGAACATGTACGTCTTTGTTTGTTATGATGATGTAATAGTTATGATGATATCATAGGACATAACAGGTTGTATTGCATTTAATATGTATTGAATATTTGGATTGATACATAAACTAATGTTAATAAGACAAAGATTGTAAAATTTTGTCCCTCAAAAAGGTTAAACTAGATAGAACAATGAATATCTTATGTTTCATTTGTACAAAAGACACAAATATCATCTTATTCATATGCCAACACCAAAAAAAAAATAGTAATGAACATTTTCTCTCTTCGTGTACTATATGTTGTGTTAGGCTAAAGGATGTTAGGTGGGCGTATTTCTTCGATGACGTCATTATCATCATTAAGATCAACGCCAATGTGACCATCCGATGATATTTGTTGTGAGCTCGAATATGAAAATGTTCGACTTCATTTTAGTGGATTAGCAATGTCTTCATATGTTGCAATCTCCTTCCACCTAATGCTTCTTTTCACAACTTCCCGCACAAGAATGAACTTAAAAGGCTTCAACATGTCATCTTGGAATGTCGCGTGCGTTTTTTTCAACAAACTTGCTTCACTTTCGCAGCTAGCCCATTGTTTTTCAAAGTTTATGTAAATTCCGTTCCATTGTGTCATGAGTTTGTTTACAAGATTCCATTTCAAGTTACATTGGTCGGACGTATGGTAATCTGGGTCTCGACCCATACCATTACAAAACCGCTCCATAACACGTAACCAAAATTGATCATGCGATTGGCCCTTTCCCATGCTGCAATCTTCAGATATGTCGACCTATGTCCTTGCTAATTTTGTCTCTTCTTTTTTAGTCCATCTTCTCGGATCGACATTTCCTTTTTTTTTTGGTTGAGGTTGTTCTTCGGGCTCGAAATCAGAAAGAGTTTCGGTTGCGGGTGTGAAAGGCGGTTGAGATTGAAATTGGAATTAGGTTTGTGTTTGGGTTTAGGATGTTGTTCGGGGTAGTGGTGATTGAAATTGAAATTGTTGGGGCATTTGGAATTGTAAATAATAGCCTTGAACACCGCCTACAAAGTCTTGGTTTTGAGATGAATCCATTTGTGACCAGTAAGGTGGTGATGATGCCAGATCGTAACCAAAAAGTGCAAATGGGTTGGAAGCATTTTGGTTGTAATAGTTTTGGGTGTTGGAAGACATATTGATTATGTGTGTGTTTTGAAATATGTGTGTTTTCAAATGAATAGTAAAATGAATATATATATATATATATATATATATATATATATATATATATATATATATATATTGGTAAATTTGTAGATTAAAAAAATAAAAGTTAAAAGAAACGGTAATAAAACTGTTTGCCAAAATATGCTTAAAACACCACTCCATAATTGTTTGATTAAAAATCCAGGATCCTCGGAACACAACTCTTTCTCTCGTGTGTACAATCGAGCCACCGCCTTCCCAATATCCTAAAAAGTACATGAAACACATATCACATAACACGGTAAGCACGAAGCTTAGTGAGTTCTCCAAAATACGACACACATCACATTAGCCACTCGAGGCTAACTCAATACGATCCTCCGGTCAATGTGTCTCAGTGGAGACCCTCCGGTCCCACAACTCGGGTGGACCTTCCAGTCCTAACTCAGTAAGCTCAAAATAATACACGACATAAATCACAAAGACAATATGCAGGATATCACAATAGTCAATATAAACACATAAGACATCTCGGTCACACAAAGATACCAATGATGGTAAGTATAGTGAGAAGACTCACCTCGTAAGCAAGCAAGCAAATAATCTCGTACACAAATCTTCGAATTAGCCTCCGCCTAACACATAGGATAATTATTTCCAATTAATACTCTATTCACAACTCTAATAAACTAAAGGTTACTCTCTCTCTCTCTCTCACTCTAACTCTCGGAATGGTTAAAAGACCATTTTACCCCTCTATTGTCCCCATAATCCTTGTCTTGACCAAACCCTAAAGTCGACAGAAGTCAACAATCCATGTTGACCTGACTCACCGAGTGCATCTATGTGACTCGTCGAGTCCCCTTGTTTCCTCTGAACATCACGATAACCCAACTTAACTCGTTGAGTTGTCTCATCAACTTGCCGAGTTACCCTTGCCCAGACTCATCGGGGGAAAACCCTAGCCGACTCGTCGAGTCAGCTCATTGATTCGACGAGTCCATTCAGTCTGTATTCTTATTCAGACGTTTTAAGGCAGATCCACCACTCCAAAATCTAGATCTAGTCTCCTAAGGCTCGAATGTCACGTAAAGCTTCGATCTTTATGTTCATGCATGACATATTTGCTCCATAATGCCAATATAAGCTCTAACAAGGGTTTGGTACTCATAGGCTTGCCTCTAACTCCATAAAGCTTGGGTCTTTGGGCTCCCAAGACCTCCTACAATCCAGATCTGAGGTTTCAACCTCAAGATCTACTCAAGGGACTCAATAACACAAGAAGGATAGGGAAAAACCCTAGAACTCCTCAAACTAAGATCTCATAAGAAAAATGATAAAGATAACATCTTTTTACCTCAAATAGTAGCTATCCACTAAGAACCTCTAGATCCAAACGTTCATCCTTGCTTCAAGCCTTGATGCATTCCTCTTCTTCTCTTAAAGTGCACCAAAATGCTCTAAATGCCCTCTCCTTCTCACACAACAAGCTAAAATTCGATTAGGGTTCTTCACAGTACTCAAGGGTGATGAGGGAGGCGGAAATGAGGGCTTAAGATCCTTTAAATAGGACTCAAACCCGGAAAATTAAGGTTTCCTCGCACAACCCCTACTCGTCGAGTCGGGGTCCTCCGACTCGTCGAGTAGACTCTAAAAGTCCCATGTCCAAATAGTCTCTACTCGGCGAGTTGGTGCTCCTCAAATCGTCGAGTCGCCCTGTTCTCATGAATAAAATACATTAAATAAGACACATGAGAGTCGGGATGTTACAAAATTAAAGTTTTTATTTAAAATAATTTTTTTAAAAATAAAGTGGGGCACCACTCCTTGGGTGTGGCAAGGAACCACACTTTTGTGGTAAAAAGTGATGACTCCTATGTGACAGTGAAGGAAGTACGCTTTCAGTAGTGTCACTCCCTCCAAACTTATAGATTGATCAATAAACAAAGATAACGTCACCTCTGAACCACATACCCATTTGAATTCCCTACGAATGAATATTCACAAAAGTGATTAAACCTTTATTCTTATTTCTACAAGTAAATTATGGGCTTAAAATAGGGATAATGACTTACAAGGATAATATATTTTTCGATGTGTATACATATGGTCACTGAGTTTTTTTTTCGTCCACATTTACCCATTCAACTTGTTTAACTGTACACATTTAATCCTTATAACCGCCTACTCTAGGCAAGCCGAAAAAATGACTTAAAAGGGTAATATATTTCTCATTATGTACAAATTTAGTTCTTAATATATTTTTTGCACATTTAGTCCTTAATATTTTTTTTGTTGCAAAATAAGTTTTTGTTGTTTTTGTACACATTGAGTACTTATGATCAGGTTTTTTTTAGGTTTTTCTCACGACATCCTATGCTAGACAATCATTAGTAAGGTGTTCGAGGTTGTTCATGTTTATGGTCACCGCAACCTCAGTTGATTGGTTATGAATGTATGTATGAATGTTTTTTTTTTATAAAATTGTAATATAAAATTGTAGTAAACTCAAATACAAACGTGTGAATATGAAAATCATTAAAATCTGTGATCGTATAAAGTTCTCACGATGTCCAAAACAAAAGACCTAAGTCAAACGAACACAGGAATATAAAGATCATAAGTAATATATATATATATATATATATATATATATATATATATATATATATATATATATATATATATATATATATATATATTGCTTTTTAATGAAAGTCATCTAAACGACTTAAATATGGACGTGTGGATATAAAAATCGTTAAAATTTGTGATCGTATGAAGAAGTTACGACGTTCAGAACATAACACCTAAGCCAAACCACAAGAACTAAGCAACCAAGCAGTTAAGGCCGCGATGATCATAACCACGAACAGTCTCGAACACCTTATTAATGATTGTGCCGTGAAAGATGACATGAGAAAACCCTAAAAAAACTTGTCATAAGTACTAAATGTGTACAAAAACAAGGACTTATTTTGCAACAAAAAAATACTAAGGACTAAATTTGCAGAAAAATATTAAGGACTAAATGTGTATAAAATGAGAAATATATTACCCTTTAAAGTCATTTTTTCCGGCTTACCAGGAGTAGCCGGTCATAAGGACTAAATGTGTACTGTTAAAGAAGTTGAAGGGGTAAATGTGGATGAAAAAAACTCAATGACCAAATATATACAAATTAAAAAATATATTACTCTTTTAAGTCATTATCCCCTTAAAATTGTAACATCCATAAAATTTAAACTTTTCAAAACAACCCTTTTTCTATAGAAGTGTTTAGAAAAACCGTTGTTCCCAAAACATTATTTAAAAATCAGAATCTCTTTCAACATAGTTTTCAAAACATTCACATTATCAGAGTTTCCCAGAAATCATAAGTCCAAAATGCGAGGATGTGTACGGTCACGCCTTCACCTTGCCACGATCCATTGAAGTACCTGAAACCATAAATCAAAACTGTAAGCATGAAGCTTAGTGATTTCCCCCGAAATTCCAACACCTAAACATATAACATATACAAATCTAAGCATGCATACAGTCCTTTAGCATGACTGGAACGCCCCACCGGTCTATAGTCCATCTTGTACACCACAGAGCCTTCAGTCTGACTGGAATGCCCCACCGGCCTACAGTCTATCTGGTATGCTCACAGAACCTTCAGCATGACTGGTACGCCTCATCGAGCCTTCAGCCTATCTGGACCATTCTACGGGCCTTTGGCCTAACTGTATGCCCCATTGGCCTTCAGTCTATCCGGGACGCCCTGGGTCTATTGGCCTTCATCACAAAGCAGGTCCGCCTCCACCCAACCACACACACAAAACATGTCGACATATACATAACAGATAAGCATACATATAATGTACCAATATAAACATTACCGGGTTTGTTGACTGGCAGCACTAAGCAGTATAGTCTCAACCCAACCTCACTACATCAACACATGCTACTGGAAAACATATAGCCAGAACAGATATCAGACAGATCTAACAGATAACTAAACATAGCAACTTCCAATCTACCAGGATACAAATATAACAGGTCATAACAGCATAACAACATCCTATCTACCAGGATACCGATCTAACAGATCGTAACAATACATGTCACAACTAGCAAAATTAAGGTTAAGATGGTGACTCTTGTACAAGATAATCTCCTTGTTTAATCTTACAACACTCCATTTAGTGAAATTCAAACTTCAATGCTATTAAGTTCATACTTTCGTACATTGTCATTCAAGTCGAAACAACCACGTATAAGCCCAAAACTCGATCTAATAAGCCAAATCCAATCATTTTTGGGCCTTAGCCCAAGAATTTTCGATCCAAATCCCCTATTGGACCAAGACATCCTTATTGGGCCGATAACTTCTCCTTTTGGTCTTTTTGGGCCGAAAACCCCTCCTTGGGCCCTAATGGGCCGAAAACTTCCATTAGACATTATGTTGGGCCAAAAACTCCTCTAATAGGCCTTTTTGGGCCGAAAGCTTCTAGTTAGCCTTTATATGGGCCGAAAACCCATACTAGGGCCTTAGTTGGGTCGAGAACCCTCATTTTTGGGCCCCTTGAACCGAAAACCCCTATTAAGCACCATTGGGCCAAAAATCTTCATTGGCCAAGCCAAATCAAAGGCCATGACATTTTTTTTGTGCTAACCCTAGGCCGAGACCCCTCTTGGGCCGGTTAGGGTTTGGGTTATTTAAAAAAAGAAAATAAAAAAAAGATAAGAAAAGAGATTAAGGGGATAATAGAGTTGACACCTCATCTTTAACCAACATATCTCCAAGTCCTTTAACTCCCATGTATCTAGATACTTCACATCATCTTTAAGAAGTCAACTCCTACTCTCTCCTTTCTCCTTCTCTACCTCTCGACCTATCTCTCTCACTCCACCCTCATTCAAACTTCACTTCCAACACATTATCCTCTCAAACACTCAAGAGTTCTCTCATCTCCTTTCACCAAGAATTCGTGTGTGTGTGTGTGTTCTTCAAGGAAGTCTTCATCCAAGGATCATAAACTTCGTAAGTCCATGTTTAACTCAAGTGTTTTTGCTTCATGTTAATGATTAGAACATTCATTTACACACTTTATTGTGTGTTAAACTCCTTAGAACACCCACATTTTCAAGAATATCCTCAAGAAGGCAAGCTAGGCTCGAAATCCTTTTTGGGGGAGAATACAAGTTAAGTCTTGTTGAAATCCTTGGATATTTGCATGTACTTGTATGTTTATATGTTTATGTGTGTTGAAATGTTGTTATTTCATGTTAGAACTCCTTAAACTCGAGATTTTTACAAAGTCTCAAGTTGTTGGAACAAAGTTATATTTGTGTAGTTTCACATATTTTGGTGTCATGTTGAAAATGAAACATGTTGCTAAGTGAAAGTGGTCTCTTTGAAATGTGTGTTAAAAATCACAAATAATGTCAAAGAAATGTTAAAGCATTTATGGTTATGAAAGCTTGAAAATGGTAAATATGAGAGTTTACACTAAAAAATGGTAAATTTTTGGTTATATAAACTTTTACCACTAACACTTGTAAAATTGTGGAAACATAATAAATCTCAAGGTTTTATGAAATTTTGTGTAAATTGTGACAAGTTCTAGCCACAACAAAATTAAAGTACTTTTAACTTTTGGTGCTACAAAACACTTTTAACAAAAATTTTGGTGTGTTAAAAACTCACCACAACATTTAAATATTTTACTAAATATAGTTTTTGTTAGTAAAATAATCGTAAAAGTTTGTACTATTTCAAAGGTATAAACCTAGAATATTTTGTTACGCTTACATCATATATGGTGAGTTGACAAGTTAATTGTAATTATTTGTAAATATCATTATAAATAATTTAATATAACCGATAATCAAAAGAGAGTTTTAGGACAGGAATATTCGCGTACCATAATCTGTCGATCATAAAGCTTCTAATACTACAAATATTAAGTTTGTATGTCATAAAGCTGTAAAACGCGTGTCATAAAACCACAGTCATGAATTTAACCTAGGAACGTCGTATGCATTATTCGATAAATTCGCGTAAATTTTATTGAGGCTCTTGTGAGACACTCCTTCACCGTATCTACCTAGCGTACACCGTAAGCCTTATAGTTGTAACTAGAGTCTCCTGGAGGGAGAGTGAGGTAATTGTGTATAGATCTATATGGGGTTGACACCCCTACACCTGAGTTGTTCGCTATAACTAGATGTGCCAGTCTAGGCTGGCAAATATCTTTTAGAAACCGATGCCTGAAGAACGTTAAGACAGTCGAGTTAGTCATATTAGCATGGTTGTAACGAATCGCATAGAGAATAAAAATATTATTGAATTTACGAAGGATATACACTCTACCAGTTTTATAAAATACACAACTATGTTTCATCTATTTTGTAAACTAATTTCACCACTCCGGACTTAGGGTTTTAAGTCCACAACTCTTTTATATACAGAAAATATAAGTTTTTATGGGATCACACTCTTTTCAAATACAAAAAAAGGAAAAAAAAAGAACATGCATGTACTTATACACAATTGTGGAACAAGACTCACAAACTACTTTTATAGAAAATATTGGATTTTCTGGAGTTTTACAACTTATTATAAACAAATATGTTACAAAGTTTTCTTAAAAATATACTTATGAACTCACCAACATTCTATGTTGATGCTTTTCAAAATGACTTGTATTCTCAGGGACTCAGTGAACAGGTACTTGTGCCTTGGATCTGGATATTTTGCTATCTTTTTTACACATCATACTTATTGTTATTTTTGTGTAATTGAAGAACAAGTAAAATTTGTAAACAATGAATGTTGGAATATTGTAACGTATGATGTTGGGTTGCTATGTATCATTTATATCCAATTGTTATGATATTACAAGATGAAGTCACCTGCTCTCGGATGTTTCCGTCGTCCTGGTTCGGGGGTGTGATAATACAATAGCATGCATAACTGGATATCAATCCAATGGGTCGACATTGGTGCCTTCGACCCGCAAGTAGAGTGAGGACAACTCACCTCGAATGCAGAAGCTCCCCGAAAGAAATCCTTACCTGCTACCCTGCCGACTTCCAAGCTATCAAAACCAATAACACACCCAATTAGCAATTGGGTCCCACACTATAATCCATAATCCATACTTTGGGTAAAATAACCATTTTACCCTAACCCAACATGAACAAAAACTGAGGCTCAAAACCAAAAGATCCACGAAGGCCCACTAATGGCCCAATTTTCCGACTTGGGCCCAACCCCATATGGGTCTTATCTTAAGCCCATATTTTCCTTAAATCCAAATCAGGTTATCAAAAAAACCCCTCGGGACAAACTTGGTCAAATACATACGTCAAAAGTCAAAGTCAACAGTCCAAGTTGACCCAACTTGCCGAGTTGTCCTTCAACTCGTCGAGTTTCTCCATCAATCTGCACAGATCGGGCAAAAACCAAGTCAACTCGCCGATTTGACCAACCAACTCACTGAGTTCCCCTATCAGCCTGAAAATGTTGGGGAAAACCGAGTCAACTTGCCAAGTTTATCTAACAAACTTGTCGGGTTCGCCAGAAACCCACCTCTTAATACATTAAGCACTTAATCCATTGGGACATGACTCCAAAACATAGATCTGACTTCCTTGAACTGGAAAACCACGTAAAGTTGCCAACTTTACGTTCATGCATGTCTAAATGAAGCTCTTAAGCTTGGAATGGATTTAATAATTGACTTAGTGCATGCATGACACCAAAATCCTCATAAAGTTTGCACCTTTAAGCTCAAGGGTACCAAAACCAACCCAAATATGGAAGAACAAACCCTAAAATGACTTTACTCTATCATCATCCCCAAAAGAGGCCAAAACACAAAAAACCCCAAAATAAGGAGATCTAATCAAATATTAAGCAAGGTTAGGACTTTATACCCGAAATGTGCTGGAGTAAAGCAAAGAACCCAGATATGAAAGCTCCTACTCGAACCACCCCTTTGCACCAAGCTTTTCTTCCTTTAATGATATTCAAACACACCAAAACACACCCACAATGAGCTCACAACACTCAAGGAGGTTCTAGGGTTTCGAGGTTAGGGTTAGGGGCCATGGAGGCTAGAAATGAGGCCAACACTTGGGACTTAAGGTGTTTATATAAGGTGCAACACCCTAAAATTAGGGTTTCCTTCTGAGTGGCTAACTCGCCGAGTTGAGGCTCCTCAACTCGTCGAGTTGCCTCATTAAACTTCGCGGTCAAGCTAACTTCTACTTGCCGAGTTAAGGCTCCTCAACTCGTTGAGTAGACCCATCAAAACCCCCATGATTCTTCATCTTGAACTCACCGAGTTGGCTCCTCCAACTCGCTGAGTTCAACTTGAAATTGGCATAAATCCACAATTAACCTTCTAGATTCCCGATGTTACAAAAATATTCTCAGGAAAACTGTATAAAAGTGTCATGTGTGAGATGGGCTAGAGTCGGCAAGCTAAATGGGGATACTCTGAATTTCAAAAGACTTTGAGTGGTATATCTTTGAACTAGTTGTCAGACCCATGTATTACATGAGTTAATTAAAAAAAAGTTAAATATAAAAGTATAAATATTTGAAAACTTTAAATTTATAAGAAAATAAGAAAAATAATGAATTATTATAATGAAAATGTTTTTATCTTTTAAATTTAAACAAATAATTTAAATAAATAAACAAAAAAACTGACAAACTTTAATTTTGGAAAATTTTAAATAAAAAGGTAAGTTAATTAATGAAATTAATATCCATTTATTGCAATTATTACATTAAGATATTATGTTGAATTTAATAAAATAGAAAAACTTATAAAATGATGTGTGAAAAAAATTAATTCAAAATAACCATAAAATAACATTTGGCAAAATGAATGAGAATGTGACAAGTGACAAAAAAAAACCTTCATTTATTAGTGTAGATTTTGAGTACTAATTTGCGGAATCCTTAATTGATTCTGGGGGTTGAATTTCGACATAGAAATCATTATATTATTATAATAGTTTTTCTTTCTAGATTTATGAAAATAGAATTGTATATAATGTTTAATATAATATAAATTTCAATTCTTGATGTAATTATTAAACTTAAAATATTTTTATTTGATTATTTTTTATGTTAGATCATTAGATATTAATTTTTATATACCAACTAATGTTATTAAGGAAACGTATACTTTTATTTTATTTTAGAAAAAACATCATAAATGTCCCTGTGATTTTCTCAGATATGTAGTTTAGTCTCTATGGTTTAAAAACATCATAGATGGTCCCCATGCTTTCAAAACTTTTGACGATTGGTCCTTATTGCTAACTCTGTTAAGTTTTGTGTGTTAACTGAATGACATTTTCGTCATTTCACTACCATAGGGACCATTTATGATATTTTCACTTATTTTTAAAAAAATGATGCTTCTGGTGTGCTCACAGCTAAGTCACCGATGATCGATCCCGTTAGTTGGAGTGATGAAGATCTCAAATTAGTGATCACGATCTGTAAGTCCCAAATTTGCGTGAAGTATTAATCAGATCCAATTGATGGTGCAGAATCTCAATCAATTGGATGATGCAAGATCAAAATAGAGAAGAAGGAGAAGAAAAATAAGATGAATCTTGAATGATTTGATGATTAGAATAAAGTTCCTTTCAAGATTCACACACACTCTCTTTTTCTCTCTAATTTCTCTCTCTATCACACCTTGAATTACACACACTTAAGCTCCTCTCTCTCTTGGCCGTACAGACTCACACATGCACTCCTCACCATTACATTTATTTACGTGAACCAGTTTACGGCCGTGACACTTCCAACCACATGGGCCGAAAAGCCAATTGCCTAGAAAAGCAAAGTATAAACCATATTTTTGACCCAACAATATCCCCCTTGGTTTATAGCTTTCTTTTCTAACTGACTAAACAAACTCCCCCTAAAAATGTATCTAACTTTTCTTGTCAATCTTCATTCGGAGCTTGGCTTGAGTGTTCATCTTCGATTTCTTCACAGATTCAAGATTAACTTGATGAATCTTCAATAAATGACTTCATCTTGAGCAGTTGAGCTTTTCTTCAAAATTTGACTCTGAACGCACATTGGGTGATGAGGCTTGATGTACTGATTCTTGAAAGATAGCGCTTTCAGCTTAAGAATCTTCAGGGAGAAAATCAGAGAGATCTAATCTTCTGGATCACTTCAGGAGGTACAAGATAGCAGCAAATTGATTGAGAAGGCTTCAATGCAATATTTCACATAATCTTCATGTCACCTTCACCTTGCTTATGGGGTTGAAAGATTGAATGTTGAAAGAATAGTCTTTGTTTCTTGTTCCTTCGAATAAATATTCTTCGATGATCACAAATGAAGCCATGACTCAGAAATTATTTGATACAGTGTAACACCGTAAAAATTAAAACAATTTTTCACTTTTGAAAAACACATTTTTAATTAAACAATTCGTTCACAAAACGTCATAACATCAAGTTTTCAAATCACAATGTCTCCCAAGATCAAAATACATCCAATTCCCATATGTGTGTACGAATCAAGCCGACGCCTTCCCGCGGTCATCACTGGTACCTGAAACACATAACACTGAACACTGTAAGCATAAGCTTAGTGAGTTTCCCCAAAATACCACAATAATCACATAATAGCCACTCGAGGCTGTAAATCTGTTGACCCTCTAGTCAATGTGTCTCAGTGGGTCCCTCCAGCCCCAACTCTCTGTGGGCCCTCTGGCCCTAACTCTAGGGACCCGAAAGTCCCAACTCTGTAACTCTGAATCATGCATATCACATATCACAATAAATCACAACACATAATAACATGCAATCACACTGGCATATAACTCTATAATACTCTGTCTCTTAACTCTGTTACCACACTAGGTAAAGTATAGTGAGAAGACTCACCTCGCGTATCTCGATATCTCGTAAATCCCGGAAATCACTCGCGATCGATCCCCCAAGCTATAATCCTCCTATAACACAATATATCTCTAATTAACACTTTCACAACTAAGGTTGACTACCCCTATCAAGTCAACACAGGTCAACTCTGGTCAACGGTCAACGGTCAACGGTCAACTTGACCGGACTCGGCGAGTGCACTAGAGCGACTCGGCGAGTCTATACGTGTTCACTGACTCCCTAGGATCCTCTCTTGACACGTCGAGTACTTCCCTAACTCGACGAGTTCCACCTGGCATGAATCGCGGGGCCACCACGACTCAACTCGCCGAGTCTCAAGAACAACTCGGCGAGTTCCAGCTTGACTCAGTCCACCTGTCAACCCTCTTTGACTTTCCCTGACTCACTGAGTCAACCCCTTAACTCGGCAAGACCACTCGCTGAGTGGTTATGGACAATCTTCATGCTACTCGCCGAGTCTGTTCTTCAGACTCGGCGAGTCTATGCCATGCATAAACTCAAACTCACTCCTGAGGTCAGATCTGTTCCAATAACTCATAGATCCAGTCCTTCCAAGCACATACATCACGTAAAGTTACAATCTTGGTGCTCATGCAAAGGTCCAAAGGCCTTATTTGATGATATGGTCTCTAGAATGCTATTCTAAGCTCATGGCCTCCATTAACACCCATAAAGCTTGAGGGAAAAGAGTCTCTGGACCTCTTTGGGTCCAGATCTAAAGCACCAACACGAGAAGATGCCAATTACTCCATGGATCATTCCACAAAGAAACTCTAACTCTAAGATTTACACCAAGGACTGAGAAAGGAACGAATGGTTACCTCAAATGAAGTCTCTGAGCTCAGGAATCACTGGATTAGCACCCTCTTTGGTCTCCTCTTTCCTTGATCCTCTTCTATATGAAAAAACACCCACAAATAGTCAAGGATCTTCCTTTTCTCTCTCACAAAACGCTCAAAGACTCCTTAGGGTTCTCTCTGGGGTTGGTGGCCGCAAATGACGACCATAATCCCCTGTAAATAGGTCTCATATCCTGGAAATTAGGATTTCATTAAACAGCATGGACTCGCCGAGTCCACCTTTTGGACTCGCCGAGTCCGGACGCGAACCCATGCCCAAGCCGCGATCATACTCGGCGAGTTTGAGCTCCAACTCGCCGAGTCTCCTCACAAATCACCAAAATTATAAGAATAAATAATACTTGGGAATCCGGGCTGTTACAATTCTCCCCCACTACAACTAGACTTCGCCCTCAAAGTCTCGCTCTGCAAATAACTCCGGATGCTGCTCACGTATCTCACGCTCCGGCTCCCAAGTCATCTTGGACCCCTTCCGATGCTGCCACTGAACCAAAACCAAGGGTACCTCCTTGTTTCTCAGAACCTTGATTTTGCGATCTCTGTTTGCCACTGGTCTCTCAGCATAATTCAGGCTCGTATCCACCTGAATATCCTATAATGGAACCACTGCTGACTCATCGGCTATACACTTCCGCAGTTGCGACACATGGAAAGTGTCGTGAATCTGCCCCAACTCTGCTGGCAAATCCAAACGATAGGCTACCCTGCCTACCCTCGCGATCACTCAGAATGGAACAATATATCGGGGCCCTAACTTGCCCCTCTTCCTGAATCGAATCACTCCTTTCCAAGGAGAGACCTTCAGGAGTACAAGGTCGCCGACCTGAAACTCAAGCTCGGACCGGCGTCTGTCTGCATAACTCTTCTGACGACTCTGAGCGGTCAACAACCTTTGTCTGACCTGCTGGATCTGCTCTGTCGTTTGAAGCACAATCTCTGTACTGCCCATCACACGCTGTCCAACCTCTCCCCAACAAATGGGGGTCCGATACCTCCTCCCATACAACAGCTCAAAGGGCGGCATACCAATGCTCGAATGATGGCTGTTGTTGTAGGAAAACTCTGCGAAGGGTAAGTACGTATCCCAACTTCCCCCGAAATCCAACACACATGCCCGGAGCATGTCCTCGAGCGTCTGAATTGTCCGCTCACTCTGCCCGTCCGTCTGGGGGTGATATGCGGTACTAAAATGCAGCCTAGTACCCAACTCCTCATGAAACTTCTTCCAGAATCTGGAAGTGAAACGTACATCCCGGTCTGAGACAATCGATATCGGCACCCCATGCCGAGATACCACTTCCCTCACGTACATCTATGCTAACTTCTCTGCGGAAGAACTCTCGCTGATGGCAAGAAAGTGAGCGTTCTTCGTCAACCTGTCCACAATCACCCAAATTGCATCAAATCCCCTGGTAGTCCTTGGCAATTTGGTGATAAACTCCATGGTGATCTGTTCCCACTTCCATTCGGGAACCTCCAACGGCTGCAACTTACCATGCGGTCTCTAGTTCTCGGCCTTAACCCTACGGCAGGTCAAGCACCTCTCAACAAACCACGCAACATCCCTCTTCATACAGGGCCACCAATACTCCTTCCTCAGGTCCAAATACATCTTAGTGGCCCCAGGATGGATCGAAAATTTCAACCGATGAGCCTCTTCCATCAAAATGGTACGCGTTCCTCCCACAAACGACACCCAGATACGCCCCTGGAATGTCATAAGCCCCCGACCATCGGTAACGAACTCTAAAATCAATCCAACAACTCGCTCTTTCTTCTGCATCTCAGGTTGCACAGCCTCGGCCTATGCCCCACGAATGGCGTCCAACACTGGAGCTATCACGGTCAATCTCAAACATACATCCCGCAAGGGGGTGCTCTCCGCCCTGCATCTCAGTGCATCAGATACAACATTAGCCTTGCCTGGGTGGTACAGGATCTCACAATCATAATCCTTGACCACATCCAACCACCTTCTCTGTCGCATATTTAGGTTGGGCTAATCCATCAAATACTTCAAACTCTTATGGTCCGTGTATATCGTACACCGAAACCCATACAGGTAGTGACGCCAAATCTTGAGGGCGAACACCACTGCCCCCAACTCTAGATCATGGGAGGGATATCTCGTCTCATGAGGCTTCAGCTGCCTCGATGCATATGCTATCACATGCCCTCTCTGCATCAGCATCGCCCCCAACCCCAAAATTGATGCATCACAGTACACCACAAAGTCCTCCATCCCCTCCGGGAGGGCTAACACTGGGGCTTCACATAGCCTTTGGCGAAGCGTCTCAAAGGAGGCCTGCTGCTCGGGGCCCCATGAAAAAGCCACACCCTTCCGGGTCAACCTGGTGAGTGGCACGGCGATCTTGGAGAAATTCCTGATAAATATCCGATAATAGCCTGCCAACCCCAAGAAACTCCTGATCTCGGACGGTGACCTCGGCACCTCCCAACTCATCACTACCTCCACTTTGGCCGGGTCGACCAATATCCCTTTTTGGTTAACGAGATGACCCAGGAACTGGACCTCTCGCAACTAGAAATCACACTTGGAGAATTTGGCATAAAGCCTCTCCGATCTCAGAACTCCGAGGATCTCCCTCAAATGCTCCTCATGCTGCTCTCTAGATCTCGAATACACCAAAATATCGTCGATGAACACGATCACCGACCGATCCAACATCGGCCTGCACACTCTGTTCATGAGATCCATGAACACTGCCGGGGCATTGGTGAGTCCGAAAGGCATCACCACAAACTCATAATGCCCATAACGAGTACTAAACGTTGTCTTTTGGATGTCCTCATCTCGCACCCTTACCTGATGATACCCAGACCTCAAATCGATCTTGGAGAACCAAGATGCTTCCTGCAACTAATCGAACAAATCATCGATCCTCGGCAACGGGTAACGGTTCTTGACCGTCAGCTTGTTCAACTCCCGGTAATCAATGCACATCCGGTGTGAACCATCCTTCTTCTTGACAAAAAGGATAGGCGCTCCCCACGACAAGCTGCTCGGCCGAATAAACCCCTTCCCCAGCAGCTCCTGAAGCTGCGAGGATAACTCTTGCATCTTTGGAGGTGCAAGGCGATAAGGAACCTTAGAGATAGGCGCGGCCACCAGAACCAAATCGATACTGAACTCCACTTGCCTCACAGGAGGCACACCCGGCAACTCCTCTGGAAATACATCCGGAAACTCACGCACTATCGGAACCTCCTCAACTGACCTCGGTCTCTCGGAATCCACCCGCGTATCCATCACATACGCCACAAAACCCTTACAACCCTGTTGTAGACACTGCCTCACCCTAGCGGCCGAACAAAACGCTGATCCAGAACGTGTACCCTCGCCGTACACCATAAGAACTCCCCCACTAGGGTCTCGTATGGTCACCAACTGTCACTCACAGTCGATAACCGCACCGAATCTGCTCAACCAGTCCATGCCCACAATGACACAGACATCACCCATCGCAATAGGAACCAAATCAATCGGGAACTCAACACCGAAAATCTCGAACACGCACCCCCGTAGAATCTCCGTGGCATATATCACCCTCTCGTCAGCTATGGAAAATCTCAGAGGCCGACTCAATGCCTCACGACTAACACTGATATGCTGACTAAAAGCCAAAGATACAAAAGACCGACTCGCACCTGAGCCAAATAACACCAAGGCAGGTACAAAATTCACAAGAAAAGTACCTACGCATAACATAATATAAGCATAATATCTCGACATCAAAATAAATACACAAAAGAATACATACCAGCCACGACATCAGGCGTTGTGCGGACCTCCTCTGTGGTCAACTGAAAGGCTCTTCCTCGTGCCCTCGGCGCTTCGGCCTTCACTGGCCGACTCTCGGTAGCTCTGATGGCGGCAGGGGCAGATCCCTGAGGTGCTCCCTGTGCTGATCCCCGCAACTGCGGACACTCTGCCTTCCGGTGTCCGGTCTAGTTACAGTGAAAACATATTGCAAACCCCTTAGGGCAGTCCTTGGCCATATGCCCCTTCTTGCCACATTTGTAGCAAGACCCTGCTCTGCACACTCCGTCGTGGCTCTTGCCGCACTTTCCACAAGTGCGGCCCCTCTGGTTCCCTGATTTCGAATCGGCGGGCTTGGCCCGCTTGGCTACCGGCTGGGACTGCACCGGTCGCCGATCCCTCCCCTGAGACTCAGCCTCCTCCCTAGCCTGAGTCTCCAGCTCTATCTCCCTCTTCCGGGCATTTGCCTGAAGCTCGGCAAATGTCCGGTACGTCGAGTTCGCCACGAACTCCCGTATGTCCCTCCTCAGAATGCTCAAATATCGACTCATACGTGCCTACTCAGAGGACACGTGCTCTGGGCAGAACATCGCCCGCTCATGAAACATCCTCGTGATCACAGTAACAGACTCAGTACCCTGCTTGAGGGTCAGAAACTCCTGGGCCAAACGCTCCCTCTCCACCTGGGGAACGTACTCATCTCGGAACATAGCAGTGAACCTCTCCCAGGTCACTGCTGCAAGCTCAGCAGGCGTATAGTGTGCCGTCACAAATTTCTACCAGTCCTTCGCCCCCAAGCGAAGCTGGTTCAGCGCGAACCGGACTCTCCAATGCTCAGGAGATGAGCAAGTGAAGAAACACCCCTCTATGTCTGAAATCCATCTCATCGCCGCAATCGGGTCCTGGCTCCCATCAAACTCCGATGGTTTCGTGTTGCTGAACTCTCGGAACAACAACGCATCACCACCCTGCGGCCTCGTCGCAGCTATGGCTGCAGTGGCTGCAGCAACAGCAGCCTCAGAAAGAGCAGCGTACTTCTCATCAAATGTCTCTATCAACGTGGTCTTGATAGACCTGAACATCTCTGGTATCTCTGCCCTGATGGCCGCAACCACCTCCTCCTGGATGATCCTACGGATCTCCTCATCCCTCGTGTCACTGGTCCCTGATGTCTGGCGAGTCCCAACCATGATCTCTCTCTCTGAAATACAACATAAGAATAATATCAGGGACTCGCTCGAGTATGCTCACACTCGAGTATTCCATCCTACTTGTTCCCTGGTACTCCAAAGATTCTTACTTGGACTGTGCACTGACCCGGTGTCTTCAGTAGTACGGGCCCAATACTACCGTCCACACCGCATCAACATCCAACCCAAGTCCTCCTCCCAGAGTCCCAAGTCCCAAGCACTCTACTCTCTCTAATCATATGATACTCGCAACAGATCTCTCAAAATCTCCTCGCTGCTACCTAACCACTTTGAAATATTGGTAGCAGTAAGACTCCTAGACTCAGGCATCACATATCAGGCCATTCTAGTCCTAATAAGAATACCTAGTCTACTCTAGCATGCATATCATAGCTCATCAAATAACATATTATATCATATATTATAACACTTATAATGATGGTATTTTGGGAAATCATCGTTTAGGCGCTGGCTGTTCGTACACACGACTCTGCTCTGTTTATCTCGCAAGTTCTTCTTTTGAAAACTTGTTTTATTATCAAAATTTTTCTCAAATCCTCGGTTTGAGTTCAGATACGCCCGAAGGTGCACCCGAATCCCTCAAACCTAGGCTCTGATACCAACTTGTAACACCGTAAAAATTAAAACAATTTTTCATTTTTGAAAAACACATTTTTAATTAAACAATTCGTTCACAAAACGTCATAACATCAAGTTTTCAAATCACAATGTCTCCCAATATCAAAATACATCCAATTCCCATATGTGTGTACGAATCAAGCCGACGCCTTCCCGCGGTCATCACTGGTACCTGAAACACATAACACTGAACACTGTAAAAATAAGCTTAGTGAGTTTCCCCAAAATACCACAATAATCACATAATAGCCACTCGAGGCTGTAAATCTGTTGACCCTCTAGTCAATGTGTCTCAGTGGGGCCCTCAAGCCCCAACTCTCTGTGGGCCCTTTGGCCCTAACTCTAGGGACCCGAAAGTCCCAACTCTGTAACTCTGAATCATGCATATCACATATCATAATAAATCACAACACATAATAACATGCAATCACACTGGCATATAACTCTATAATACTCTGTCTCTTAACTCTGTTACCACACTAGGTAAAGTATAGTGAGAAGACTACCTCGCGTATCTCGATATCTCGCAAATCCCGGAAATCACTCGCGATCGATCCCCCAAGCTATAATCCTCCTATAACACAATATATCTCTAATTAACACTTTCACAACTAAGGTTGACTACCCCTATCAAGTCAACACAGGTCAACTCTGGTCAACGGTCAACGGTTAACTTGACCGGACTCGGCGAGTGCACTAGAGCGACTCGGCGAGTCTATACGTGTTCACTGACTCCCTAGGATCCTCTCTTGACACGTCGAGTACTTCCCTAACTCGATGAGTTCCACCTGGCATGAATCGCGGGGCCACCACGACTCAACTCGCCGAGTCTCAAGAACAACTCGACGAGTTCCAGCTTGACTCAGTCCACCTGTCAACCCTCTTTGACTTTCCCTGACTCACTGAGTCAACCCCTTAACTCGGCAAGACCACTCGCTGAGTGGTTATGGACAATCTTCATGCTACTCGCCGAGTCTGTTCTTCAGACTCGGCGAGTCTATGCCATGCATAAACTCAAACTCACTCCTGAGGTCAGATCCGTTCCAATAACTCATAGATCCAGTCCTTCCAAGCACATACATCACGTAAAGTTACAATCTTGGTGCTCATGCAAAGGTCCAAAGGCCTTATTTGATGATATGGTCTCTAGAATGCTATTCTAAGCTCATGGCCTCCATTAACACCCATAAATCTTGAGGGAAAAGAGTCTCTGGACCTCTTTGGGTCCAGATCTAAAGCACCAACACGAGAAGAGGCCAATTACTCCATGGATCATTCCACAAAGAAACTCTAACTCTAAGATTTACACCAAGGACTGAGAAAGGAACGAATAGTTACCTCAAATGAAGTCTCTGAGCTCATGAATCACTGGATTAGCACCCTCTTTGGTCTCCTCTTGCCTTGATCCTCTTCTATATGCAAAAACACCCACAAATAGTCAAGGATCTTCCTCTTCTCTCTCAAAAAACGCTCAAAGACTCCTTATGGTTCTCTCTGGGGTTGGTGGCCGCAAATGACGGCCATAAGCCCTTTTAAATAGGTCTCATACCCTGGAAATTAGGGTTTCATTATACAGCGTGGACTCGCCGAGTCCGGACGCGAACCCGTGCCCAAGCCGCGATCATACTCGGCGAGTTTGAGCTCCAACTCGCCGAGTCTCCTCACAAATCACCAAAATTATAAGAATAAATAATACCTGAGAATCCAGGCTGTTACATATAGTCTCCACGAGTCTCATATACATCTGAATTCACTTTTTCAAGACAAAACAAAAGTAAAAGAAAAATTAGCACACAATTTTTTTTGATTTTTCTGAACATTAAAACAGAAACAACACTATTTTTGGATTTTTTTTTAATTTTCTGATTTTTGTTTGATTTTTTTGAATTTTTTGATTTTTGTTTGATTTTGTATTTCAATTTTGTCTTATATATTGCTACTAATCAGTTCTACATAAGAACTTCAGGGCAATTTCAATTCATTCATACAGAGGAACGGAAAATAGATATCGTGAATTGAGTATTTACCTGAATTATCTGGACTTCCTCCAACATTTCGAAGATTCCAGATAGTCAGAGACAATGAAATCCCTTCATTTTCCTCATCATCACCACCTCATTCACATCTGAAAACTAACGAAACGCCGCCACAGATCACCACACCACGATGTCGTCCCCCTCGGACATTGATGTGTGCAACAACTCCTGTAATCCTCCATGCCACATACGCGACTTGTAGGATGTAATGAGTCCACTTGGAAGCATGAGAGTGGCTACACTACCATTGTCCAATCCCATCCTGACAACACAACTTTTCAGAGGCTTGTGAAAGAAGTTCCATGGTTGCTGAATTCCGTTTGAGGTAATCGACGTTGATAGGTGGGTGTGAAATCAAAGCGACTCTTGGCAATTGGAAATTTCTGGTGGAGGCGTTGAAGTCATTGTGAGGTGGAATGAGATTAGAGGTGATTTTGGTGATGGGGTTGTTGAAGGTTGAAGATGGATGATGTTGAATGAGAAGATGAATTTGTTCATTTGACCCTTGTATTATTTAAAAGGGTATGTTCTTTTTAGGAAGAAGACGTATGAGAGAGAGAGAGAATGAGAGAGAGACCCTTTATATATTTTTCATTTAAAAAAATATCATAAATGGTCATTGTGGTAATGAAATGACGAAAATGCACTTCAGTTAACGGACAAAACTTAACGGAGTTAACAATAAGGACCAATCGTCAAAAGTTTTGAAAGAACAGAGACCATTATTGATATTTTTAAACCATGAAGACTAAACTTTAGATCTTTATGATGTTTTTTCTTTATTTTAATTACAGGTAAATGTAATTTTTAAGTAATCGTATGAAAAAAGGCAATTCTATTCAAATTTATTAATTATTTTCTAACATATAGTTTAAAAGTTAAGAAATGATCAACCTAATGATTTCAAGAAGTGCTATAACTTCATGAAAGAATATAAAACCAAAATTTTGAATATGGTTACTTATAGCTAGACGAAATCACAATGCATATGGTCGTCCGTGACATTTTCATGATTAATTTTTTTTTTTTTTCCAAACAATGGGCATAAATTTCCAGCTATTATATAATTATATTACAGGAGGGTTCCAATTGAACAGTTCTTGAATCCTATTGGTTGTTTTTTTTTTTTCTAATTTTGCTTTAAGTGATGATTTTCTTATTCTGCTTTAAGTATCTTAAGTGATACTGATGGATGTTGGCTACGTGTCCTGTGTTTTCCACATACTCTGCTCCTTATCCTTACACGTCTCATTCACCGCTCAAACCAATCCACCGCTGGCCTCCTCGAACCTTCTTCTACCTTTCTTCAGTTTACCACCACTGCTATTGCTTCAATATGCGTTCCACCGAATCTTTCTATGATGCATCTCACCGCCACCATCAATTTATTCTCCTATCGGAAGCATCCTAATCCCCTAATACGTTTCTAAGAACCGTAAGTTTTCCGGCAATCTCATCACTGTCCACCTTCCCCCACCGTATGTTCTGATAATCCAAGGTTAAGGCACCGCCTTATTCTTCCAATCAGATTTCTGCCTTTCCACCGCTTCATTCTTCACCGATGTATATCATCGCGCGACTTCCAATTCTTTCAACATCAAAACCGCTCTTCGTATTCTCCGGTCGTGAAGTCGGCAACACGATGACGACTGTCACTCATCATCTCCACACGTCTGCAAGTGCTGAGTTAAAATTCTGCACTTGAAGCTATCAATTTTGATTTTTCTGTATTCTTCAAGCAGGTAAATCGAACCCACAAGCCACACCCCGATTCTTTCTCTGAATACACTTCTGCTTAAAGTTTTAAAGGTCATCGGCTTCTTCTGTTGTCACTGCTATTTCTATTTTCCTTAAATTCCACACTTTGTTTCAGCTGGACCACAAAGACCACTATGCACCTCCCTCCCTGTGACGACGTCGGAAAGGAAAGCCATCATAGTAAACATGGGTTTCCGTTATCAGAATCGAGGGTGGTGGTGGTGATTGCTGTAGCGATCAATGGAGGCGGTTAAAAGGATATTGAACGGAACTCTGTAGGGTGATGTCCAGGTACATCTGTTTTTTTTCTTACCGATATGTTTCTTCTTTTGATAGCTTAACTTTAGGGCTTTTAAACCTCGTGATTGATTGTTTTCATTGATTTTTTCTAACACTTCATGATTTTCCAGTACAATGAACTGACAGAAGAATGTAATGGCTGTTGGATTCAATTGACAAATGGCACAGGTACAAGATCCAATGTCAAACATGCTTATTTTTTTTTTTAATTTTAAAATATCCAAGAAACTCACATGGAATAGAAAATATAGTTTGGAATAGGATGCTAAGTTTGTTAAATGTTGAAATGTTTGCCTACCAGATGTTTGTTAAAAGTCCTTATTGAACTTTTAAAATCTTATATGCTCTATGATTTATTGGTTTGTTACTAAATGTTGAAATGGGACTTACGTTTTGTTCTGGATAATGACATGACAGATAGGAAGATGAAAGCTTCCAAGAATGTATTTGATGTAATTATTGATAATGATAATACTTGGTTCAATACAGTTCACATTTATGGAATAAAGGTGAGTATAAATTGCACATTATAATTGTACTTATCTTCAATGGATTCTTGAAATAATCCTAATTGGAGGCTCAATTTTCTAAACTTTTAATGTATAAATCGCATGAAATAAATGACTATAAAGATAGGACCCTCCCACTGCATATAAATGGAAATATGGGTATGATTTTCATTTGAATTTGAACTTCAATTTGAAAATGTGGAAGCTTTGTGGAGGTTTTTGTATTGGCATTATGGTTTATACTTTTATCAGAACGAAAGAATTAAACCCTCCTAATTCTGAATCTTTAAATTTGAGTCTAAATTTTTTAATTGGTTAATGTTGTTCATGAATATATTGTAATAACTAATAACCTCATTCTTTTTAAACTTTTGCAGAGTTTTCTTGGTATTTCAGATTGGGTATCCACCACTCTTAGATGCAACTACACTTCTGTTTTGGGCACAAGTAGCACAAGAATATGGTGAAGAATTGAGCGACTTCTGACTCAGGTTACCAAATTTGTTTATAGTCAACGGTAGAAAATGCTAATTTTGTTTTGAAATACTTAAAATGAATCAAGTAATAAGAATTACCTTATAGGAAAACACAACGGATAAAAATATTCAGACGGAAATGGGGTGTGTCATTACTTATAATTGACACAAAGAATTACCCCCATCTTGCAATTTTGGTTCTTATAGAAGGTTTTATATTGAGTTTGGTCTTTTACTCATTAACTTTCAAAATCCTTTTGTTAAATTTGTACAGATGACCATTTTGCCCTTTTTTTGTTTTTGCGGTATGTGATTTTTCCTTCGTGCAGTACAAACATAAATCCTTTTGCCATTTTTACGGTTTCAGTACAAAAAGAAAGGCAAAATGGTGATTATTATTGCTATCAATTGAACTTTTTGAACTTTGCTCTTTTTCTGTGTATATGGGGTTTTTTTTGCCTTTTTTTCCATTTCCTTCAAAATATAGACAAACATATTTCTTTCTATATCATAATTTAATGTAAGGAAAGTAAATGAGATTGATAAAATTAGACAAACATATTTCTTTCTATGTCATAATTTAATGTAGGGAAAGTAAATGAGTTTGATAAAATTAAAAAATTACAGGAAAATAGGAAGTACCAAAAGCATGGATAACAATCAATTGAACTTTTATTTTTTTTCTATGAAAGCATGAATACTTTTTGAACTTTTATGTTTTAGGTTTTAGTCATTTTACAGCAGTAGGCGAACAAAAGTACAAAACTTGAAGAGGCAAAATCAGATGACCAATCCATGGGAGACAACCTGACATTCATGAGCGGATCAATCCATAGGAGAATCGCAACTTACAAATGTCTTATGAAAGAAACATGCACATACTAGATGAACTTTACCTTCCGATTAACAAATGAATGAACCATGTATCGTTAGCTCCTGTTGACGATGGTTTAATCCAAATCTAACCCCCCACTACGCCGGGGCTCTTTTCTAGTTTTCTTTAAAACAATCAGAGAATTTGGTTAAATTATTTTTTTTTCTTTTATTTTTTTATTTATTATTTTTAAAAATTACTAATTTGATTTTTTAATTATTTTAAAAATACTCATTATTAGGACAATTTTTTAAGAGTAAGTTGTAAATTTGATCCCCAGGATTCACAAACAATTATGGATATAATGTAAAATCTTTTCAACTTGCACCATTAGTCTAAAATGAAATTTTTTTGTTTTTTTTGGTTTTGATCGATGAAAAAGTTGAAAAGACTGTTTTATCTTTTTTTTTTGTATTTTTTTTTATTTTAGTACCATTTTAATTTAAAAATAAATCTCTCTTTATATATATATATATATATATATATATATATATATATATATATATATATATATATATATATATATATATATATATAATCTTTTCAACTTGCACCATTAGTCTAAAATGAGATTTTTTTTTTCGGTTTTGATCGATGAAAAAGTTGAAGAGACTGTTTTATTTTTTTTCTTTTGTATTTTTTTTATTTTAGTACCATTTTAATTTAAAAATAAATCTCTCTCTCTCTCTCTCTCTCTATATATATATATATATATATATATATATATATATATATATATATATATATATATATATATAGAGAGAGAGAGAGAGAGAGAGAGAGAGAGAGAGAGGTGAGATCCGTTGAAAACTTATAGTTTCCCAAGAGCCTGATAACTAAAGGTGAAGCGTTAGATCAAAATTAACTCATTAAGGGCATGATCGTCATTTTTCCGATCTCATTTAATGTTTAGTTTTTTTGTTATTGAAAATATTAATAAAAAGTTCTAAAAATTAACATAATAAATCAAATTTCAGTTTTTTTTTAATAATTTTTGATTTTTTTAAATGGAGTTTTTTTAATTTTTTAAAAAAAAACATTAATTTTTAAAAAAATTGGAAATAATTAATTTTTTTAAAAAAAACTGCAATTTTTCAAAAAAACTGTAATTTTTTTTTTTAAAAAAATTGCATTATTTTTCAAAAAAACTGCAATTTAAAAAAAAATGCAATTTTTTAAAAAAATAAAATTTTAAAAATCAGTAAATTAAAAAAAACTAGAATATTTATAAGAAAAATCTTAATTTTTTAACAAAAAAATCAATGTTTTAGGTGTATATATGCATATTTTTTCAGATGGATATATGCGTATTTCTTATATTATAATATTCGTAAGTAAATCATAAAAAAATATCATTTTTATTAATCAATCTATAAACATAATAGTACAAGTATTTTATTCGATACAAAATTAAATAAAAAATAATAAAAAAATACTACAAAGATTCACAATGTTATCATTTTTTCATATCAAGATTTTCATATTTTCTTCAATTTATCACTTTTGACTTCTTCAATATTTTCCACAAAATTTTAAAAATCTAAACGAAAATTAAAAAAAAAAATTGATTAATGCAAGAACATTAAAAAAAATGCACCATGTATATATCATGTAAGATTCGCTTGTGATTATATCATGTAAGATTCACATGTGATTGTATCTTTTAAGATTCAAATGTGAAATTTACAAGAAAATTTTAAAAAATAATAAACGAACAACACTCACATAGGCATGGATTGGCTGAGCCCAAATGAGCGGTAATCGACTATGAGCAACAGTTGGTTAGTGTCAGGACCCCAAGTGGGGGAGAGCTGGTGATTTACGGCGAGAGACCGCAACATGGACCAACTTTATGTTCAATAGCAAGCACTTGGCGCTACCTTCAGTAGGGTTGTGCACGTTATGTCGTCTACGTCATGGATACCCGAGAGGTGGGTAAGGTGACCATGAGCGTTGTGTCACTTGTACGAGAGTACCTGGATGTATTCCCAGAGGAGTTGTCTGGGATACCTCCAGAGAGACAAATGGAGTTCCGGATCGACCTAGTCCCTGGTGTGGCCCCGATAGCCAAGGCACCATACCGGTTGGCTCCTCTCGAGATGCGTGAGTTGTCTACACAGCTGCAGAAGCTATTAGAAAATGGATTCATCAGGCCGAACAGTTCGCCTTGGGGAGCCCCGATCCTGTTTGTGAAGAAGAAGGATGGGTCACATCGGATATGTATAGACTACCGGGAACAAGGTAACGGTGAAGAACCGTTACCCACTCCCGAAGATTGATGATCTCTTCGATCAGCTTTAGGGGGCATCTTGGTTTTCCAAGATTGATTTGCGTTCAGGCTATCATCGAAAGAGAGTCAGAGATGAGGATGTACATAAGACTGCTTGTCGGACTCACTATGGCCACTACGAGTTCGTGGTGATGCCCTTTGGGCTCACCAATGCCTTTATTGTGTTCATGGACCTCATGAATCGCGTATGCAGACCGATGCTAGATCGGTCTTTGATACTCTTTATTGATGAC
The DNA here is from genome assembly GCF_002870075.4 of Lactuca sativa. Lineage (NCBI taxonomy): Eukaryota > Viridiplantae > Streptophyta > Magnoliopsida > Asterales > Asteraceae > Lactuca > Lactuca sativa. The sequence goes on from NC_056627.2 coordinate 265,661,769, forward strand.
ATCTTGGTTTACTCCAAGACGTAGGAGCAACAGGAGGAACACTTGCGGGAGGTGTTAGATACCCTGAGGAGGGAGAGCTTGTATGCCAAGATCTCCAAGTGCGGGTTTTGGTTGCTGTAGGTGTAGTTTTTGGGGCACCTTGTCAACTAGAATGATATTTTGGTTGACCCGGCCAAAGTAGAGGCCGTGATGAGATGGGAGGTTCTGACGTCTCCATCTGAGATTTGGAGTTTCCTCGGGTTAGCAGGCTATTACCGAAAATTCATACAGGACTTCTCCAAGATAGCAGTACCCTTGACCTGACTGACAAAGAAAGCCGTTGTATTTCGCTGGGGGCCTGAGCACCAGACATCGTTCGAGACGTTGAGGCAAAAGTGTGTAAGGCGCCGATCTTAGCCCTGCCAGAGGGCGTGGAGGATTTTGTAGTATATTGCGATGCGTCCATCTCATGTATGGGTGCAGTGTTGATGCAGTGAGGGTACGTCATCGCCTACGCCTCGAGGCAGCTGAAGCCTCACGATGCGAACTACCCAACGTATGACGTGGAGTTAGGGGCGGTTGTTTTCGCCCTCAAGATTTGGCGACACTACCTCTATGGGGTCTGTTGTACCATTTACACGGACCACAAGAGCTTGAGGTACCTCATGGATCAGCCGAATCTGAACATGAGGCAGCGACGGTGGTTGGATGTGGTGAAGGATTACGGTTGGGAGATCTTGTACCACCTAGAGAAGGCCAATGTTATGGCTGATGCACTTATCCTCAAGGCATTCGCAGCCTCGATCAGAGACATTTGTCTGAGGATGACAATAGTGACTCCGCTTCTGGAGATGATCGGGGAGGCCTAGTAGGAGGCTATGAAGAAGGAACATCGGAAGAGTGAGCATATAGTGGACCCGATTTCCTCCTTCGACTATGATAGCCACGGGCTGTTGACACTTCACCATAGAGTGTGGGTTCCGTATGCAGGCAGTGTGTGCCAGATCCTGATGGAGGAGGCACATAAGTCCAAATTTTTCATCCATCCCGAGGCAACGAAGATGTATATAGATCTTCGTCCTGATTACTGGTGGCCCTGCATGAAGCGGGATGTAGCCAGGTACATTGAGAGGTTCTTGACCTGCAGGAAGGTCAAGGTCGAGCACCAGAGGCCTCACGGAAAGACGCGACCGTTGGATATACCTGTGTGGAAATGGGAGGATATTACTATGGATTTCATCACAAAGCTTCGTAGGACCACACAGGGAGTGGATTCAATTTGGGTCATCGTGGATCGGTCGACCAATAGTTCCCATTTCATACCGATTTAGGAGAGCATTTCAGCCGAAAAGCTGGCCGACATCTACATCAGAGAGGTAGTAGCTCGACATGGAGTGCCAGTTTTCGTGATTTCTGACCGAGATGTACAATTTACTTCCAGATTCTGGAAGAAATTTAATGACGAGTTGGGTACTCGTCTGCACTTTAGCTTGACTTTTCATCTAAAGACGGATGGTCAGAGTGAGCGGACCTTCCAGACCTTGGAGGATATGCTGCGGGCATGTGCTTAGACTTTGGTGGTAGCTGGGATACCTACCTTCCCTTGGCATAATTTTCTTATAATAATAGCTACCATGCCAGCATCGACCGTCCTCCATTCGAGATGTTATATGGGAGGAAGTGCGCAACCCTGATATGTTGGGGTGAGGTTGGACAGAAAGTCACAGGGAGTACCGAAGTGGTACTCAAGACAACCTAGAGGATCTAGCAGGTCCAAAGTAGAATCCAGACGACCAAGAGTCGGTAGAAGAGTTACGCCGACCGACGATGATATGGTCCTCCTGAAGGTGTCACCTTGGAAAGGGGACATCTGGTTCAGGAAGCGGGGCAAGGTGGGCCCCAGATACATCGGACTGTTCAGGGTTATAGCCTAGGTAGGCAAGGTTGCGTATGGGCTGGACCTACTAGCTGAGCTCAGTCAGATCCAAAGCACCTTTCATGTCTCCTAGCTGCGGAAGTGCTTGGTAGATGACTCTGTAGTGGTACCCTTAGAGGATATTTAGGTGGATGACAGTTTGAACTACATCGAGCGACCAATAGCCATCCTTGACAGGACGACAAAGGATTTGAGGAACAAGAGGGTGGAGTTGGTGAAGGTGCAGTGGCAGCACCGCAAGGGCTTGGAGTTGGTTTGGGAGCTGGAGGATGAGATGAGGGGGGACTACCTCGAACTATTTCTGGGTGCAGCAAACTTCGAGGACGAAGTCTAAAATAAATGGGGGAGATTTGTAACACCCGGTTCCTGGTATGTATTTTAAATAAGATTTATTCATTTTTGTTCACGAACTCGAAGAGTTGGAGGCCCCAAACTCGTCGAGTAGGAATGGATTTTGGACACGGGTTATGAAGTCTACTCGACGAATTGAGAGCCTCAACTCGATGAGTAGGCCTGGCTGAATGAAACACTAATTTTAAGGGTTTTGCACCCTATTTAAACACCTTAACCTCCAAAGGTTGGCCTCATTTACAGCCTCCATCGTCCCAAACCCTAGCCAAGAAACCCTAATCCACTTTTGGAGAGTTTTGAGCCATTTTTGTGCATTTTTTGTGATTTTGAAGCTTGTGAGAGAAGGAGAAGCTCGGGGATTCAAGAGGAAGCTTGTAGATCCAAAGTTTGAGCTGCATTTCTGACTCATTTGAGGTATAAATTTGATACATTGGCTTTCTATTACTTAGATTTTCATTTAGGGAAGTATGTTGTCACTTTTGGGCCATATTGAAGTCATTTTCGGGATTTGAGTATATCATGAAGTTGTGACTTCAGATCTAGGCACTCATGAGCTTATGAGGCTTAAAGTTGTCAGCTTTATCAAGCATTGGCTCTTCTCCATGCCCCAAATCTAGGCATTCAACGTAAATCTAAGCAACCAAGGGGTAGTGTTGTAACTCATTTATGTTGGTAGTGATTGCTCATATTTATGTAATTCATAAGTAGCAATTATGTATAATCTTTGGTTCACTCACTTCTATATAAAGGTTGCTATGTCCTCTTGTATTACACATTCATATTATCTAACAAGAATCTTTGCATGATCGTTAAGTTGAGCTAATTTTTCTTAGGATAGTTATCATATTAATTTTTCACATAGTTATCTTATTAATCAATAATTAATTTTTCAACTATCGTTTAATTTTCATCTAACAACTAGCTATTTAGTTCCAAAAAAATGTCCAGATTTTATTGTTTTATCATTTCACACCTAAACCAATATGGATAACATGATTAACATCTAGCAGGAGTCAAATACAACGCCTTTTTCTTTTTCCAGGGACTCAGGGAGTGTAGTATACCTAACCAGAAAATTATCACTAAAACCATGGATATTCATTCATCGATTTAAGGATGTCCATATGATATGATAAACGGCTTCAGTCATATAACATTTTATCGATTATATTCTTGAAAGACGTATAAAAATGTGTCAGCATTGCTAATGAATAGAAACTTTTAGACCAATTCTCTACCAATTCATTTTGTTTTGTTGTATACAAACAAATTATGCCGGCCGAATTTCTTAGGAATGAAAGTCTCATTTGCTTTGTGTTAATTGTTCGTGCTTCACATCGCCATTAATCTCCGATCCCACCACACCTCGTCACTATCACTTTCCACTGTTTCTTGATTCCTCCAATAATCACACAACTAAAAAAAATTCATCGACTTTTCTACAGATTCTCTCATTCAAAATGTACCCAAACTCCATCCTCAACGAAACCCAATTCCTAGATTATAATCCCTTGGAAAGGTATGATTATGAACAGGTGGACAATCAGTTTCCGGCGCCGGAAATAGAGAACCAGGCAGTCGACGAAGAACTCCCTCCGTTAGAAGACGTAAACAACACCATCAATCAGTTTGATGCGCAGCGATTGTCAGTCCAGGTTCCAGATCTCGATAACCATGATCAGACACCGTTCTTGATACCGGAATTCGACCAATTAACGAAGGGGATTGCAAATTCAAAGTTAAAGTCAAAATCAGCGAACCGCGATCTGAATTCTCCGGCGTCCCTAGAGCTTCTGAGTTTTTCCCGGAGCAAATTTAAGCGTTTACCAGACGAAATTGTACCGGATTGTGCCGGGAAACTGTCGACGGTGGAAATCATCGAACTGGCAGCGGAGAAGTTTATAAAGTTTTCAGCTCAACAGGTCAATGGGTACACCATCTTCACTCATCCGTACGGGTCGTCGGCGTTCACGAGCTTATCGATAGACGAGACCAGAGAGGTGGAGCTTGTTTTCCAGCTTTTGACTGCCGCCGAGAATGTTAGCCGGAAACAGTTTGATGTTGCCAGCAAATTCATAGCACGGTGTGGTTGGGTGGCGTGCGACAGCGGCTCTCCGGTTGAACGGCTGGTGTTCTATTTATGCGAAGCATTGCAGAAAAGAATTGGAAAAGAAATTGATATACCGGTTGCTACGAAACTAGAAAAACAGGTGAATCATACTACTATTCATACAAAATTACAAATGTCAAATTTAAAAAAAAAATAACAATTCTATTTTAATTAGTTTGGTTTCACCAAAAAAACGAACAGTTCTTACTTACCCTAGTTTCGAAGATTTTTTAGGCTTTTGGACAATTTTCTAAAAATTAAGACAAAAGATATGAAGTTTTATATGATTTGGCATACATATAATTTTTACTTGTTAGAAAAATGCAAAAAATAAAATAAATAAATAAAAAATCCAACAAAATACTTTTTTTAACAACTTTTTCTAAATTAAACAATTTTTTCTAACAAAACAAAAACACCGCATAACGGTCAAATAAGAAAAATGTGTTAAAGTTAGCTGCTTTAATCGCGAAAAAATGTGATATTTTCATGGTTACCCGCTAAATTGACAAATACGAGTGGTTTTTAGAATAAAATCAAATGGCGTGCTTAAACCGAAATTGACCAAACTACAATGATTTTTTTATTACTTGCCCTAAGAATAATGTAAACATCTAATTATGGACGAGTTTATGAATTTTTTTGATTCGGTTTTTATTTGATTATCTCAATGTTACTTATTTTACTTTATAACAACAAATATAACTCGAATGTACTTTCTTTTACCAGTTTTAATTCATCATTTTAAAACATTCGGTCTCTTGTGAGACAAACTTTTTGTGACATCTATCGCTAGTACTTCATCATCTGTCTCACGTGTTTGGAAAAATAAAGTACTGAAGATTTTAACTTTTGATATCAAACTTATTACATGTAGTGTCTAAAGAATGAAAATCATATGGCATTGGGAACAAATATGACATTCTTGGCCGTTTATCAAGCCCTTCCGTTCAATCAAGTGTTGCATTTCACTGGCATACAAACAATCATCGATCAAGTTGGGACATCAAAGCAAGTGCATTTGATCGACATCCACATTAGGAGCGGTGTACAATGGACAGCTATGATGCAAGCATTGGCAAACCAAAGTTCACAAATTGAGCTTTTGAAACTTACCGCATTTGCAACAACCTCAGATGTCCAAGAAGTCGGGGAAACCGGAAAAAGATTGGAGAGTTTTGCAACAACTTTGAGTTTGCCCTTCTCATTTAAAATGTTAGTGCTATCGGACATCACCGAGGTGGAAGAAAAGCAGTTTGAGGTCCAGGATGGGGAAGTAATCGCAGTCTATTGTCATATGATTCTAAGAACAATGATTTTGAAGCCCCAAAGGTTGGAAAATATGATGAGAGCTATCAAAACGATCAACCCCTCGATTGTTGTTATAGCTGAGGTTGAAGCCAACCATACTTCAACTTCTTTTGTGAAGCGGTTTACGGAGACGTTATTCTTCTATGGTGCTTATTTTGATTGTTTGGATGCATGTATGAGTGGAGATAATGTTCATAGATCCGTGATGGAAGGTGTTCATTTTGCTGATGGGATACAAAACATAGTGGCGTCCGAGGGGGACGAGCGGATGAGTAGGAGTGTGAAGATGGATACATGGAAGTCGTTTTTTGCAAGGTTTGGGATGGTGGAGATTGAGTTAAGTGATTCGTGTCTTTATCAAGCACAACTTGTGTTGCAACGGTTTTCATGTGCAAATTCTTGCATGCTTGAGAATAATGGAAAGTGTTTAATTATTGGGTGGAAAGGAACTCCATTGCATTCTCTTTCGACATGGAAGTTCATTTAGTAATGATGGATTGTAATACTTTTGGTTTCCTAAGCCTATAATTGTTTTAGGGACATTTAGACGGCAGAACAATGTTAATAAGATATAATTTGCAATATTTTGTCCCCCGTGAATACTAAACAAGGTGGGACAAGTCTATCGTGTTTTTATTTGTTAATATAAAATAGGGGAATACCCTCATCGTACTAACCAAACAAAATAATCCTAAAAAACAAAAAAAAAATTGTCCAAACTATCCAGCAAACCATGGGCAGCCTTCTGTATTCTTAATATTTTTAATCCCTTTACATGATTGATTATTATATCATGTACACCAGCATGGGGGCTTAGAGGGAGGGCAAAGTGGATAGCTACACAGGGTCCAATTTTTTTCATTATATATTTTTATTTAAAAATACAAATTTATAATAAAGATAAGGGCCTTTTGTTTTTTGTTCGTCCTGAGCCTTTAAGAATATTTCATTTTTCAGGACCGGCCTTGTACACTGTAACATGTGATGAAACTATTTAAAGCCTTTAGTTAAGAGAGTTTGAAAAAACTAAATGTGTCTAATATTGAAATTACTTACTTACTTTCCAAGTGATTCCGGTTTAAAATGGACTTTGAATCTTGTACACCAATGTTCTTCCTCTTTATTCTTTGCAGTCACAATCAAATTGCTTCATGATATAAAACTTCCTCTCTTTATTAAATAAGAGTTTAATAAGGTTTCTACCCTAATGATATCAAGTATTATCATTTATTTTAACATCGAGGTTTAAGTCTCAACTAAGACAATTAATAGTAGTTTAGAAATAAATTAGATTTTTTGTTTCAAAATAAACAACTAAAAGTACGTTGTATGTGTGAAATTTTGAAAAAGTATACAGTTTTGCTTTTAAATAAGTAGTTAGCCGACTTTTCCGGTCATAAAAACGTAAGGAACTTGATTATGAATTTGAAGAAATAGTAATGATTATTCTAACATTAATCATTTCAATTAGACAAAACTGCACAAATGGTCCATGTGGTTTGCTGAAAATTGTCACTTTCGTCCAAAAAATTTTGGACTAGCACCAATGGTCTAAAGTTTTCATTTTGTTGCGAGTTTGGTCCAATTTACTTTAAGCTTTTTTTCTAATGACGATTTTACCCTTCTTTTTTTGTTTTTTCAATTTTATTTATTTATTTAAATATTTTTATAGTTAAAAAAAAACATCTCTCTCTCTCTCTCACACACACACACATCTAAATTTTTCCAGAAAATTGGTTACCACCATCATTCATGAACTCAAGAACATGTCATAAACTCAAGAACATCTTCCCCACCACCATCGTTAGTCTACCATCCGCCACCACCAACATCTGTCACCACCAAAGACTATTGCCACCACCATCTGCTACCTCTATCTCCGCCTGAATTTTTTCTACTTCATCTACGCCTAAAAATCATCCCAAAAACAAAAACCTTACACAAAATATGGTTTTGTTCATGATTTCACCCCTCTCCGTCTATAGGATAGAAAACCCTTCTCGAATGTGTTCATCTCCGTCGCACACCCAAAAAATTATCCCAGGAATGGATGATTCCATTTCCGTTGTTGATGGTAAAGAATGTCTAGGGTTTGTCGTTTCTGAACCAATGATCTGAAACTTGAATCTTCACCAGATTTGTCGTTTCTAACCTTATCAACATTCGAATCAAGAAAAAAATGGTGGATCTCCAAGTTTAAATGTTAAATTAGTCAGTTTTCTTGCTCAACTCATCCAGATCTTACACTAAGCATCTTCTGAATCGGTGTTGACAAACTCTAAAACGAATTGCAAAAATGAAAATTCATCTGCACACAATTGGAATCGAGAAATCGATACTAGTGATTTGCAAAATGTGAAGTAAAAATCGGATTGTGGGTTCATAAATCTCAACCTTCGTTCGTAAATCTAACCTTGAACCAAACGACATGCTCAATTTCTCCACCATTTGAACGTTTGGTTTCTCCACCTTGAACCAGATCTTGTTTGCAGATTTCACCTGTGAGTAAGAATCAACAGATCGGTGGTGATAGTGGTTCATGATGGTCACGTTTTGAGCTAATGATAAAGAAGAAGATGATGATGGGGAAATCGAGTTTTTAGATGAAGATGATGATGGGGAAATCGAGTCTGAAATGCGCGCGCGCGTGAGAGAGAGAGAGAGAGAGAGAGAGAGAGAGAGAGGAAGTATTTTCTTTTAATCATAAAAATATTTAGATAAATAAAAAAAACTGAAGAAAACAAAAAAGAAGGGTAAAATCGTCATTAGAAAAAAGTTTAAAGTAAATTGGACCAAACTCGCAACAAAATGAAAACTTTGGACCTGTGGTGTTAGTCCAAAACTTTTTGGACCAAAGTGGCAATTTTCAGCAAACCACATGGACCATTTTTGCAGTTTTATCTTTCAATTATACAAAGTATAAATAATAAATATATAATATAATTATGGATGTCTTCAGGACCGGACCATTTAAACCTTTAACACAAAGTATGAATACTTAGGTTACATATAACCATTTGGGTTGTGATAATTTGATAAGAATTTTTTTTATCTACTCTAATAAATTAATTTTTTTTGCCACTTGTCAAACTCTCATTCAATTTGTCAAATGTCAGTTTGTGGATATTTTGATTTTTTTCCACATGTCATTTTATGAGTTTTTTCTATTTTATTATATTTTACATAATATTTTAATGTAATATTTGCAATAAATGAATATCAATTTCATTAATGAAATTACCTTTTAATTTCAAAATTTCTAAAAGTAAACTTTATTAGTTTCTTTTGTTTATTTATTTAAACTATTTGTTTAAATTTAAAAGATAAAAAACATTTCAATTGTAATAATTCATTATTCTTCTTATTTTCTTATGAAGTCAAAGTTCTCAAATATATAAACCTTAACTTTTTATTTTATACATTAAACCATGTAATACATGAGTCTCAAAACTAGTATCCTAATAAATAAAAACCTATTTTGCCACTTGTCAGATTGTCATGAGTTTTGCCACATAATTATGTGGTTTTTTTGAATAAAATTAATTCCACATGTCAATTTATGATTTTTCTCAATTTTAATTAACTAAAAAAGTACCATATAATACTATGTAATGTAGTAATTATAATAAATATCATAATAAATGAAATTCTTTTTCATTAATGTGTTCCAATTTCAAAAATCATATATTTAAGCTGAATTACACTGATAGTTTCCAAGGTTGTATAACGTGTTCCCTTCTTTCTAAAAGCATTGGAAGTCATTCAAAGAACTGACACAGTCTGGAATAGATATGATTTTCAACATGAAAAATCAGCAACTGAAATTTGGAGATTCCATTCGTTTTCTCTCTCACACCCTAGAACTCGAGAAATTCGACACCATCTCTTTGCTGGATCGCACTAATCACCACCGCCATGAAGATATCACAACTCAAAGCTGTAACATCCAGAAATCAGGAATAACTATTTAATCCCTCTTCTTTTCCAAGTTGTCAAAACTAGTCCATGAAGGGAAATGGTAGCAAATGAGTACGCTGGACGTACTGAAGAGTACGCTGCGCGTACCCATGAGCCTGATCTTGTCGCGGGTGCTACCCAGTATGTTGGGCATACCATAATGTACGTTGGGCGTATTGGGCTCAGTCATGAAACCCTAAATGCGACTTGTGCACTATAAAATGAATGTTATGGCCTCCACCCCATCCACCATGTCCAGTGAGTGAAACCCTAATGGAGCTAAACCTTCGTTCTAAACTTATGTGTGTGTGTTTTTTTGAGCTTGAAAATGTCTTTGTGTGCTTGTAAAGAAGAAGAGAAGGCCTTGAAGAGGAAGGATTGGAGTCCAAGCTTTTAGATCTGAGCTTAAATGAGTGGGGAGCTTCTCACAAACATAAAAAGCTTCAAACTTTACCACTTTTTTGTTATAAACATCATATAGGAGCATTTTTAGGGTTTAAGTACCAAAGGTGGAGACTTTTTGAGCAAAGGAACTCCATGGACCTGGATCTACCCCATTTCAGTGTATTTTATGTTGTAAATACATAAAAATCCAATCTTGGTCATTAAGATTAAGTCATGCATGAGATTAGGGCTTAATGGGGAAAGAGGATATGTGTTTAAAGTGATTGGTGACCTTTACAGTCATGTAGAGGCTTAAAGGTTTTGACTTTATGGCTTAGGAGACAGTAGAGTGCCTGGATCTGAGATATGAGCTTATGTCTTAATCTATTCAGACCAAAAATCATGAAAGTGTGAAATTGGGCATTACGTTGGGCATAAGCCCAGTACGCGCCGCGTAGGGGGTCGAGTACCCCAATTCTGGATGACCACAGAGTACACCCCAGGTACAGAGCTAGTACGCGCAACGTAATTCCCTGTAATTGACTTTCGTTGACTTTTAGGGATTGGTCAAAGTGTGGACTTTTGGACCATTAGAGGGGTAAAATGGTCTTTTAGCCTTCTGAAAGAACATAGGGAGGGATTGGTCTAGCCTTGAGACCCGTTTTTTATTTATGATAATTACTTTATGTAATTAGGTGGGGGCTAGGTCATTGTTTTGAGTTTGGGGATTCGAGCACGTGAGTTACTAGACATCATACGAGGTGAGTCTTCTCACTATACCTTACCTAGGGTGGTTTATGTGTGATCGGAAGGTCTTATGTGCTATGACGAGTATGTGTTAGATGTTTCTATGTGATATGTATATGTTATGTATGTTATGAGTAGTATGGTATGGACCGAAAGGTCAACAGGGTATGGACCGAAAGGTCAGCCATGGAGGGACCGGAAGATTAATATGGTATGGATCGGAAGGTCAACGGAGTAGGACCAGAAGGTCTACTCAGATTATGGGACCGGAAGGCCCTTGAGACACATTGAACAGAAGGTTTCATAGAGTTATAGCCTCGAGTGGCTTATGTGTTGTATGTGGTATTTTGGGGAACTCACTAAGCATTTATGCTTATCGTGTTATGTGATTTGTGTTTCAGGTACTAGCGAGGATCGCGGGAAGGTGCCGACATGATTTGTACACACTGACAGAGTATTTTGTATATGAGATTCTAGGATATGTTTTATCGTGATAACATTTGATACACTTGAGTTTTGACATGTTTTATATGAGATATGTTATGTTTGAAAAATGAAAAAAAAAATGGTTTGAATTTCCACGACGTTACAAGTTGGTATCAGAGCCTTGGTTTGAGGGATTCGGATACACCTTCGGGCATATCTGAACTCAAACTGAGGATTTTAGAAAGGTTTTCAAAAGAAACAATTTTCTAAGATAAGTAAAAGATTTTCAAGAAAGCGAAAAAGAGCAGTGTGTACAATCAGCCAGCGCCCGAACTGTGATTTCCCAAAATACCCTTACGTTATATGTTATAAGATATTATGTGATATGTTATGCATGCTAGAGAGTAGGCTAGGTATTCATATCTAGGACTAGAGTGGCCTGATTTGTGATGCCTTAGCCTAAGAGTTACTGCTACTATGAGTTACTACGAGAGTGAGTAGGTAGCAGAGAGGAGCTTACGAGAGGTCTACTGGAAAGTGGCCTGTGTGATAAGATGTAGAGTACTTGTGAATTGGGATCCTATGAGGAGAACTTGGTGTGGATACGGATACGGTGTGGAAGGTAGTATTGGGCCTGTACTACTGAAAGCACCGGATCGGTAGACCTTCCAAGTAAGAATCCTTAGGGTGCTAAGGAACAACTAGGAACGGTTGATCGAGTGTGAGTAATCTCGATCAAGTCTCTGGTTATTTTATGCCATATTTCAGGGGCATCATGGTGGAGACACGCCACAACCCAAGAGGCAGTGGTACCAGTGGTACTAGCGATGAGGAGATCCGTAGGATGATGCACGAGGAGGTAGCCGCAGCCATTTTGGCAGAGATTCCGGAGATGTTTGGGTTTATCAAGACCACGTTGATTGAGACATTCGACGAGCAATACGCTGCTCAGATCGAGGCTGCTGCTGCTGCAGCCACTGCAGCTGTCGTCGCTGCTAGGCCGCATGGGGTGACTTGTTGTTGTACGAGAGTTCAGCAACACGAAGCCACCAGAGTTTGATGGGACACAGGATCCGATAGCCGCGATGAGGTGGATCTCTAACATTGAGGGATGTTTTTACACTTGTTCCTCTCTGGAACATTTGAGAGTACGGTTCGCGCTAAACCAGCTTCACTTGGGAGCGAAGGGCTGGTGGAAGTTTGTGACGACGGATTTTACTCTTGCAGAGCTTACTGCGGTGACCTGGGAGAGGTTCACTACCATGTTCAGAGAAGAGTATGTTCCCTCGGTGGAGAGGGAACGTTTGGTCCAAGAGTTCTTTTCCCTCGGGACGGATTTTGTGACGGTGATCACATGGATGTTTCATGAGAGGCATGGTTCTTCCCTGAGCACGTGTCTTTTGAGCAGGCATGCATGAGTCGATATTTGAGCATACTGAGGAGAGATATTCGGGAGTTCGTGGCGAACTCGACGTACCGAACATTTTCCGAGAACCAGACAAATGCTCGGAAGAGGGAGATTAAGCTAGAGACTCAGGCCAGGGAGGAGGCCGAGTCTCAGAGGAGGGACAGGCGGCCGGTGCAGTCTCAGCCGGCAGCCAAGCGGGCTAAGCCCGCCGATATGAGATCTGGAGGCCAGAAGGGCCGCACTTGTGGGAAGTGCGGTAAGGTACATGATGGAGTTTGTCGAGCAAGTGTTTGCTACAAATGTGGCAAGGAGGGGTATATAGCCAAGGATTGCCCCAAGGGGTTCATGGTTTGCTTTCATTGCAACTAAACTGGCCATAGGAAGGCCAAGTTCCCGCAGTTGATTCAGGGACCAGCGTAGGGATCTGCGCCTTCTACCACTCGAGCTACAAAGAGTCGGCCTGTGAAGGCCGAGACGCTGAAGGCTCGTGGCAGGGCCTTCCAGTTGACCTCAAAGGAGGTCCGCGCAGCACCTGATGTTGTGGCTAGTATGTGATCTTTTGCTTATTCTTTTGTTTATATATATATGGTGCTTATATGTGATATGTTTAGGTACTTTTCTTGTGAATTCGGTACCTGCTTTGGTGTTATTTGACTCGGGTGTGAGTCGATCCTTCGTGTCATTAGTGTTTAGTCAGCATATTAGTATTCAACGAGAGGCGTTGAGTCAACCTCTGTGAGTTTCTATAGTCGACGAGCGAGTGGTGTATGCTACTGATGTGATTCGAGGATGTGTACTCGAGATTTTCGGTGTTGAGTTCCCGACAGATCTGGTACCGATTGTGATGGGGGGTGTCTGTGTCATCGTGGGCATGGACTGTTTGAGCCGATTTAGAGCTGTTATCGACTGCGAGTGTTAGTTGCTGACCATTCGAGACCCTAGTGGGGGAGTACTTATGGTGTATGGCAAGGGTACCCGATCTGGGTCAGCATTTTGCTCGGCTGCCAGAGCGAGACAGGGTCTACAAAAGGGTTGTAGGGGGTTTGTAGCTGATGCGACCTTGAACTTGACCTTTCGCTTGCTCTACGGTCTGGTGTTAGAAGGTGTCTACAAGGCCACACAAAAGAACATTTGTCAGCCGTTTCCCTGGAGGAGGCTCCCGGATCAACGCTCCAACAGTCAAGTTAGATGGGGTTTTAGGTGTTTCTCAGGGAGATTAGTCTTAGAGAAGATGGCTTACCTTTAGGGCTCCTGAGTGCGCCCCTTTATACTTAGCGACCCTACTTGTCCGTACGGGACAGGATAGATTTTAGGGGACAAGGTCAGAGGCACTGATTGGAGGGTTGTGCGCCTCATTATGTCAGAGTACTACCATTGGCTCCGGCGGTAATGCTCTGACCCTCGGTCTTGTTGCTTGACCATAATCTTTGTCTTGACATTGGGAGCGTCTCTAGCGGGCGCAAGCCATTCGCCGGGGCGCCCTGCTCTTAGGGGCGCTAGCGGGCGCTGAGCCCGCTCCTCTTGGCTCGGCCGGGGCACTAGGTATCTTGGGCAGGCGTGACTCTTCCATGCCGACTTAGGCATGTCATCAAGTCCCCCAGTCCAGTAGTCGTAGCGTTGTGCTGCTAGATACGATGTTCTGTGCTTGATTACTTTAGACGTCTTTCTTCCCTGTTCGTTCGCCATTCCGGTTTTAATTGTGACGTGACCGCTCATGATGGCTAGCGGTTACGTCAACGTGTCAGACATTTTGAACATCCTGCCCTTTCTGTTTTCTTATAAGGGTACTTATCATGCCTTCTTATCTACGTTTCCTCTTTCTTTCTATCCTTCTTCCTCAACTCCATTTTCTTTCCCTTCTTTTCATGGAGAGTCCCCCAGGCATTGTGCCCTCTGCTTCTGAGTACTTATTTCTAGAAACCACTTATGGCCTTCCTTCTCTTGATGGTGTGGAGTTTCCTTCACTAGGTTCTTCTATCGTTCCCCCCCCCCCTCGGGAAACTCGGAATTTATGAGAAAACCCTAGATGTCGGCCTCCGTCTCCCCTTGAATGATTTCCAAGAGGAGGTGCTCCAGAAAGACGGTTGCAGCGTTCAAATGTTGACACCCAATGTTGTAAACAAGGTTGTTGCTTTTGAGATGATCTGTCAGGCTAACAGTTATCTTCCTGATTATTTTGTGTTTAAATACATCTTCCGCTTTTGTTGCACTGGTGATAATTTCATGTTTTTCGTTCGTCGGGGAGGACATACGCTAGTGCCTGATGGCCGAACGCCCAAAAATTGGCAAGATAGGTGGTTTTGGGTTAATCAGGGCTTGGTGGGTAGCGGACGCTACCGTGCCAGCAATTCTGCTAATATTACCACCAAACTCTTTCCCCATAACCAGGGTATGGCTGATTTTCTCAAGAACATCCAAGTGTCCCCCGAGGACTATTCTGGGGTCCTTCTCTCCGGTGTAGGAATGAGCCCGTCTTGGAGACGTCGCGGTAAAATGACGGTTTTCTTCTTCGTCGTGGATGGTAAGTGTCTGCGTTCTTGCTTTGTTTATCAATGTTAGGGTTTTGTTATATGAAGATCTTCCCTTTTTTATTTTCCTTAATGCCTTAAATTCCCCAGGTAACGACTCTCCTTTGTCTATGGATGAGGTGCTTCGAAAAAGCTACAGGGGTGAATTGGAGTATCGGGAAGTGGATCTAGTCGATCGTCTCCCCTCCCCCCCTCGCCGTTTGGACTAACTTGCTCTTACTGCCGCTATGCCTACTCCTCCGTCGACAAGTGAGGATTCGCCGTCTGTCGGGGTAGATCCCTTTGCAGTTCGCCCACTTTCCTCCGTTATGCCTTTAGGTGGCGTTCATACTACTTCCCACCGAGGGTGACGAAGACAGCAAATATGGCGTCATTGCTGATGTTCGGCGACTGGAGGCCAAGCGGAAGGCCGTTCTGGCCATGGGAGGGACTATGAGTAGTGCACCCAATGTCGCCAAGCGAGTTCAAACCAGGCGTAGCTTCTCGCTCCTTCTAAGCTCGATCTCTTCGTCGTCGACACCTGTTGTTGTTATCCCTGATGATGACGTTCAACAATCTGAAGGGATTGGTGGGGCGCATAAATAACTCGTAGTTCCTGCTTCTGTTGTTCCTCCTATTTCTACTAGTTCTTCTCCTTCAAAGGACCTTTGTGACCCGGATCCCACCCCTGTTTCCCCCATCAAGAACTTAGGTGGAGGTTCTTCAGGACCCTCTCCTTTTATCCCCACTTGGAATCTTCACAATGAGTCTCGTCTCTCTGTTCGTGCTAATCCTTTAGAGTTTGCCCGATATGCTTTTACTCCTGCCACCACTGCTGATATGGAGGCTATGGGCAGTCCTGCCCTGTCCCATAACATGACCTGTATCATTGTGCAAGCCATGTGTCACACCCCGGCCGTCGGCAGAAACACCGGGCAGTGTAACGTCATTTCTCGTATCATAGTTATCAACTTCCTGAAAACACATGCATTTAAAATACGTCAACATAATGTTGGTGAGTTCACATGTTTTGACTCCATATAAAAATAATACATATTCCGAGTTTCAAAAGTATAGTTTTGAAAGTATAATTTTGATTCTCCAACGTTAACTATATATATCCTAGGTATACAAGTTTACTTACCAAATAAGTATATACCTATAAGTCTCATATACTATGAATATAAGTGTTTGTAATTCCATACAAACGAAAATTGCTACGTATAAATCTTATTTCAGTTCTATACGAGTAAAACCACAACGTATAAATCTATTTCAATTCTATGCGAGTATGTGTGCTAGGTATAATTATCTACTTAATATACAAGTAGTACCTAGGGTATAAGTAGGGGAAACTTATACTTAACATTAATACTTATATAGCGACGAAGTATAATGTTTCTAACAAGTTGCTACCATGAGTCTGTAACTGTGCTTGACAACAAAACCTATGACAAAACAATACACTCATGATTTACCATGAGAAACAATACACTCATGATTTACCATGAGAAACAACACCGCATGCTTCATCGACGCCGGAATAAAAATAAAAGGAACGAATCGTCACTCGCTTGTCTTGGGTTGTAATTAACAACCACGAGTGGGGTCGTCAACCCGTATCTTATTCATACACGACTTCCTCGCTCACACGGGATTAACGGTTACAGGTCAGAGGACTTCCACTATGTAACGCTCGTAGATCCGGGCTAGGCAATTTAGAGGCAATAGGGGTCGAAAACGACTTTTCAACAAAAGATTATTTAGAATAAATAATCTTAACCAAGTTGTGGAATATTTCACAAGGTTTCCGTACATATAAAGAACGCCGAAATCCGAGTTATAACGAAGAAGTTATGGCCCGTCGAAGTTTTACGGCAAAACCGGCACGGCACCGGGAAGCGTAAATAGTGAATTTACGCTAGAGCGAGATTTAGCCTTAGCAATCTAAACGAAAGTTGTATAATATGTTAAACTAAGAGCGTCGATAAAAAGAACGCCCAAATCTGACTTCGTATGAGGAAGTTATGATTTTTCTAAGATTCGGCTTAGCAGTGCACGGCCCGAAACTTGAATTTTAGTTCGAGCGGTTTTTGGCTTACGCGACCTAAATGAGAGTTGAAGATCTCATTAATAAGAACTCAACGGTAAAAAGATGGACGAAAACGGAGTTCGTATGAAGGAGTTACGAATTCTTCGCGGTCATTTAACAGTCTAGACTCCTCCTACTGTTAAATTTGAGATCGGTCGAGAATTAGCCGACGGAATGTAAACGAAAGTTGTAGATCTTGATTTTACCTACGCGTGGATATAAAGAACGTCGAAAACGGAGCTCATATGCGAAAGTTATGATTTTTCTAAGTTCGAAGGCTGATACGCGATAGGGGGTGACGTGGCACCACCAGAATTGGACACGTGGCACCACCAGAAGGTTGCCACATGCACCAACTCGGCGAGTCATGACTTAGACTCGGCAAGTCCATCAGATTTCTCCCCTATAAATAGAGGTGCCGGGTTCCCTCATTTTCTCACCCCTCAACCTTCTTCTTTCTCTCTCTATACTCTCTCTCTAAGCTCCCTAACCCCCCTAAAAGCCTAGGTAAACCCCCTAGCACCCGAAGGAAGCCCCGAGGCTCCCGGAGTCCTGAGAAAATAGCCTTTCGGCTCGGGAACGCTGCTCCAGCGAAGCCCGGTTTTGCGAAAAACCTGTTGTAAGTGAGCTGTACCTACCCTATCTTTAGTATAGCTTATGTTTTAATATAGTAACATTATTAGGAACTTATAATGAGTATTTGGGCTATTATTATGAGTTATATTGAGTGTTATTTAACGCTTATATAATAATAATAATAATAGCTAGACTATTAGTTTGTCGCGGTTATCGTTAGACTAAACCCTAGTGGTATTGATACTAGGTTTTCTCGAAGGAAATTGTTTTGAGAGTATCGAAGCGCTGTTCGAGTGTTGAGTCACCACCTACTCAGGTGAGTGCATAGTCCCTTTCATCTTACACATAGATATGAAGTATTTTATATAAACTACGTGCTATGTGTGCTTATTGTCTGAATACTTGCTGTCTATGCTGGATGAACGTTTTATACATGTTTTAAATGATTTAAACTGTATACGTATTTTATATATACGAATATGATGGGTATGATATGGGTAGATGAACAATGAGAGATATAAGGTGATGAGAGTATACATTGGCAACTATAGACTTAGTATCTGTTAGACGTTGGTAGCTATGTATTTAGTACATGTTAGGAACTGGTAGCTATGGATTTAGTACCTGTGAGGAGCTGGTAGCTATGGACTTAGTACCTGTTAGGAGCCGGTAGCTATGGATTTAGTACCTGTTAGACGTTGGTAGCTATGGATTTAGTACCTGGTAGCTATGGATTTAGTACCTGTTAGGAACCGGTAGCTATGGATTTAGTACCTGTTAAGAATTGGTAGCTATGGACTTAGTACCTATTAGATGAACACTGATAGCTATGGATTTAGTACCCGATGAGTAGACTATAGCAGCTATGGCATTAGTGCTTTACGAACGAACATTGGCAGCTATGGATTTAGTGTTAGTCCTATGACCCTAGAAGTAAGGGACTTTGGAATAAATGAATGCAGGATAGATGACTCTTAGGTTAAATCCTTAAGAGTAAAGAAGATAATGGGGATTGGGTAATTGGGCCGATTGTTTGATTGTATAAACATAATAATTATATTATTGTGGGTTGAAAACCCTATGTACTCACCAGGTTTCCCAACCTGACCCACTCAGTTTATTTATATCACAGGTGTTGATACGAAGTCACATTATACTGAGAGATTAAAGAGATGTAGATCACTAGTGTAAATAAATGTAAGTTCCGTTTATGCTTATGTTCCTGTATTGACAATGACATCCCAAAATTTTTAAAATGAATAAAATACGTTTCTTCGAAAATGTTTTGATAACGCATTTATCGTATTTTTCTGGGAACAAATTCCACAATATTTTTATAAAAAGAAGTACTCTGATTTTATAAAGCATAAACGAAATCGGTCTTTTCTGGCCGTAATTTTGGATATGTCACACACTAAGATCCCCAATCTTAGTTAAAGAATGAGGTAGCTCATGTAGACTCTGACGGCTTCCTATAGCTCTAACAACAAAAGCATTTTCAGGTATAAAACCCTAAGTCACTAGACTATGCTTTTAAACATTACTCCTAACTTCATTACATTTAGGCAGTATAACAGCTATATCTTGAAGTATAACCAAGTTTTATCTTGACCTAAAACCAATAATAACAACACATAATGTTCCTAGTTTTATCTTAACATAAAACTATCAATAACAATACTAAGTTTTATCTTAACATAAAACTAACAATAACAACATATAACATATCTAGTTTTATCTTGACATAAAACCAATAATAGCAACATATAACATTCCTGGTTTTATCTTGACATAAAACCAATAATAACAACATACTTATCAATTCACATATAGAACTTCCAAGTATAACTCTGGAACTATATCGCACACAATATATATATATATATATATATATATATATATATATATATATATATATATATATATATATATATAGAATCCTAAGTATAACTCAAGATCTACATTAGTATGACAATAACATGCTAACAACTTTACGATAGTTGTATACTTTCAAATACGAAATAACTATATCCCGGTTATTATAACTATCTATGTTGATACTGATATATATTATCATATAGACATAATAATAACATATATATAATATTTAGCATGTGTTTTCCCCCCGAAAATATTAGAAAGTGGGCCCGTGAAACTCACCTTAGCAGGGTGATTTTATGTAATCTAAGCAGAAACGGTCAGCGGTACGTGGTCATCGGGGCTTGAGAAGCGAAACAGCTTCAACAAACGAGAGAGAGAGAGAGAGAGAGAGAGAGAGAGAGAGAGAGAGAAAAGAAATGGTGTAAGGAGAGAGGAGTCTGGACTTGCTATTTATAGGCTGATTTTTGGCCTCTCACGACGGGAGAATGATAGATTCACGTCGTGAGCTATGGAAAGAGTCATCCCGTAGCTTTAACGCGTGTTTTCTAGCCTCGAATAGTGTCCTGCAACGTCCTCACGTCGTGAGAAAACCTAGCTCACGTCGTGAGCTTTTGGGTTATCGTTACCTAGACTTTTAGCTTTGAAATGTGGCGTTTTGACTCCTCACGTCGTGAGTTTTGATGCTCACATCGTGAGTCCAGTCAGATTAGCGTTTCTTACACGTGCCGTGCTCTCAGATAGCTATAACTTCGGAAGCTCGTAACTTTTGCATACGAACTCCGTTTTTGACGTTCTTTATATCCACGCGTATGTATTTAGGAGTACTACAACTCTCTTTTAGACTCCAAAAGCTAATTCTAATTCTATTTTAAATTTCTATTATTATAGAGATTTATAGTGAGGGTTTATCATAACTTCTTCACGCGAAGTCAGATTTAGACGTTCTCTATAGCTTTGGAATCGTATGGACGTATACTTTGAGTTGTATCATGAAAGTTCATACTTTAACATGAATTACATAGTAGGTTTATCACATTACTAGTTTTACAAAATCACATTACATGATTGGCATAATCACATGTGATTGTTATTGACCTAATTTTGACGGGTGTTACACCATGTTTTATCTTGTTGCTGGGGCTCAATGTATTCAGACGCTCAATGAGATGGAAGCTATGCATGCCGGTTGTGGGGCCTGTGTGACTGATTTAGAGCAGCGTATTTCAGAACTTACTGGTGATCTGCAGCGTGCAGAGTAAAGGTATCAACTTCTGGCTTCTGAAAAAGTTGTGGTAGAGGAAATCAGGTCTGGTTTGGAAGCTAAAGTTGATTCTCTTTCTCAGGTTAACGAGGGTTTAATGATTCAGGTCGAAAGCCTTGAACGTGACGCAACCGATCGTGATAGGGTAGTTGATGACTTGCAATCGAATGTGAACGTTACATAGCATGATCTAAATTGGTTATTACATGTGGGGCTTGTGCGAGTTATGGATAATCTAATCGAGCATCCGGTGTTTACGGGGGCGATGAGTCTCATCCATCATGCCGCCTTTGTTGCTAGTGCGGAATCTGTGTGTGCTGCTCTGGTCACTGCTGGTCACCCAGGTCTTGTGGATAACCCTGCTACTAGCCCCGTTACTAGTGTCAACGAGGCTCTCTTAGAATTTTCTAGTATGGATCATGCTTCATTGTTGGGGTTAGGAAAATTGGACATGCAGGGGGTTCGTGATCTTTGTGCTTTCTCTGGTTCCGATGGTACTCCTCAAGATGTGGTTGACGGCAACGATGGAATTGATCATGGTAAGAGCATTGTTGGTAGTGGTGGGAGTGTTGTTAATGAAAGTGATGGTGATGGTGGTGTTGGTGAGCGTTTGGATGCCAACCTTTGTCTGGGTGATGAGTGTAATGATGTTGTTCCTGAGCCAGGTCGTGTTGATGACATTGTTGAGAATGCTGGATATGTAGAGATGTTGTTGTGCATGGAGGTGGCAGCGCTAATGCCGAAGGGAATGAAGATGACAGTGATGGTATGATGTAGGTTTCACGTGCTACCCCTATAGGGCATGAAGACTCTTGTTTGTTTGCTGTTTTGATGTTTATGGCTTGAACTCTCGTGTGTGGTTATTTTGGCTTTTGTGTTGGCGATGTTATCCTTGCTGTGATATCTGATGATATATGCAATGTAATCGCTATGTGTTTATTATTCCATATATCGTTAATTGCTAAATTTATTAATGCTACAGGGCCACGCACTAAGCGATCGACCTTGTGTTGAGCATAAGGTTGATGCCTTGATTAATTCGACGCACTAAGCGTCCGCATGAGCCAGTGTGTCGAGCCTTATATGCGTTGATCATAAGGTTTAATACTCTAAGTATTACGGCTGAATGCACTGGGTTTTAATATACTGAGTATTTAATACACTAAGTATTATCATTGAATGCACTAAGCATTATAATTTAATACGCCAAAATTTAAGACTTAAATGCACTGAGCATTACGCACGTTAATCATTAAGAGTTCAGTACACTAAGTACAAATGTCATCATTTTAACTGTTTAGATTTGTACACTGAGTACAAGGCTTTAAACACATTGACTATCAGAACCTTCTTTAGTGCTCACGTACTCGGGTTTTGATATTGGATTCTTGCGCTTTGACGCTTGAATTATCCACCGGTACTTGCTCCAACTTCGTTGCTTTCTTGTGGGAGCTTTCTTCTAGAAGTAGAATTTCCTCAAATTCCTTGTTTTCCATGCTCTTGGGATCTGCCTTCCTTCCATTGTTTCTAGTGTGTACGCCCCATTCTGGTTTGCTTCTACAACATTGTGTGGACCCTCCCATACGGGTCCTAGCTTACCCTGAGGCTGAGCCCGACTAGCCTCGTCCTTTCTTAGCACGTACTCTCACACTTTAAATGCTCTTTCCTTGACTCTTTGATTGTAATATCTCTCTGTCGCACGTTTGTATGTCGCCTGGTGTATGCTTGCCTTCTCTCACCTTTCCTCAAGGATATCTAGGTTCAGCCTTAGGTCTCGGGAATTGGCTTCTTCATCGGTATGGCTTTCCCTTAGCGTGCCTATCATCACCTCCGCTAGGAGCATTTCCTCTGCTCCATATGTCAAACTGAATGGTGTCTTCCGCATGCCTGTTAGCGGGGTGGTCCTATACGACCATAGCACCGTCGGTATCTCTTCTGCCCAGTTTCTTCTGGCCTTTCCTAACCGCTTCTTAATCCTGTTCACAATTGTTCTATTGGATACTTCTATCTGTCAATTTGCTTGTGGGTGTGCCACTGATGTGAATCGCTGATTTATCCCGTTGCTAACGCACCACTCCTTGAACGGGTTTTCAGCAAACCGACGCCTATTGTCACTTATCAAAGTGTTAGGTGTGCCAAACCTAGTCATGATATTCTTCCAGACAGACTTGATCATGTGCCTTCCTGTTATGCATGCCAACGGTTCTGCTTCGATCCATTTCGTAAAATAGTCCATAACCACGACCATATATTTTAACCTTCCTGGCGCTTCTGGGAATGGTCCCACAATGTCTATTCCCCAAAATGATAAAATGGACAGGGGCTGGATATATTGGATAATGGTGCCGGTGGATTCGCTTGGACCGGGGAGAACGCTTGGCACTCCCCACATGCTTTTGTCAGCTTTGCTGTGTCTTGGTGCACGGTGGGCCAGTAGATCCCCATCCGAAGCACCTTTCCTGTTAAAGCTCATGCAACCTAATGTGCGCCTGCTTGACCTGCTTGTGCTTCCCGCAACTCCTCTTTCCCTTAGATCTCGTCCACGCATCTTAGCCATGGGGATGTGAACCCCTTCCGGTATAGCTCCCCCTAGATTAGAGCGTATGAAGGTGCCTTTATGCGTATTCTTCGGGCTTAGTCATGAGTATCAGGTAGGACGCCTTGCTGTAAGTAGTCTATTAGTGGGGTCATCCATGTGGGTACCGCTGTCGTGAGTGTGCTTACCTGCCGTTCCTCAATGCTTCTTTCCTTGAGCACTTCGACCAAAACCTTCTTTGATAAGTAATCAGAACATGTCGACGCCATTTTGCTTAGGGCGTTTGCTCTCCTGTTCTCGCTCCTTGGGATTTGCTTGATAGTGAACTCCTTAAAGGATTTGGTAAGCTGTCGCACTATCTTAACGTATCTATCCATTCTTTTGTCTCTTGTCTCAAAGCTTCCATTAACATGGTTGGCAGCCAGTCTTGAGTTTGTCAGTGTAGCTACGACCTCTACCCCTATTTGTTTGGCCAAGCGTAGGCCGGAAAGCAATGCCTTGTACTATGCCTCGTTATTTGAGGTGTGGAAGTCGAAACGGAGGGCATACGTAACCTCTTATCCTTCCGGGCTGGTTAAGATTAGGCCAGCCCCCGAGCCCTTCATACTAGATGCTCCATCGGTATACAACGTCCATTTTGTATTTCCCTATGGAATTTCTTTTACCTCCAGATCCCTTCTTTGATTACATCTCCTTCCCCTGGGACTTCAAGTAGAAAATCTGACAACGCCTTCCCTTTGATGCTTGTCCTTGGCCAGTAACTAATATCATGTTCACCCAATTCGGTCGCGCATTTTGCAAGCCTTCCTGAGGTTTCGGGCTTGAGCAAGATTTGTTTGATCGGGCAATTCGCCAGGACCTCTATTTGGTGGGCCTGAAAATACCGTCTCAGCCGTCTCGCAGCATAGATCTGCGCTAGCACCAGCTTTTCCAGGGTGGGATTGTTAAGCTCAGGGCCTTGTAATGTTCTGCTCACGGAGTACACTGACTTCTGTTCCTAATCTCTTTCCACAACTAGTACAGAGGATATGGCTTCGGCTGAAGTCGAGAGGTATACCTGCAATATCTCACCCGGAATGGGGCTAGCTAACATGGGTAGTTTGTGTAAAGCTTCCTTGATTCCATGGAGTGCTACCTCTGCCGCCGTTGTCCACTGGAAATTATTTTTCTCGATACAGCCTTTCAATGTGTTGAATAGCGGCATAGCCGTTTCAGCTGACTTTGAAATGAACCTACTGAGCACCATGATTTTCCCATTCAGGCCTTGTGTGTCCCTTAGAGTACTTGGGGGTGGTGTTTCCATGAACTCGTCCACTTTTATTGGGCTGGGCTGGATGCCTTGTCTGGTAACATAGTATCCTAGGAACTGGCCTTCTTCCACCCCAAACGTGCACTTGCTCGGATTCAGCTTCATCCTTGCTTTCTCCAACGTTTTGAAAGTCTCTTCGATATCCTGCAACATCTTTACCTCATCCTCACTTTTAATGACCATATCGTCAACATATACTTCAATGTTTCTCCTAATCTGGCTTGAGAACATGGAGTCGACCAGGTGTTGGTATGTTGCCCCCGTGTTTTTTAAACCAAAGGGCATTTTGGTATAGCAAAATGTGCCATGGTCGGTGTAGAAAGCTATTTTCTCCTCGTCGTCCTTACTCATTAGGATCTGGTGATACCCTTTTATACGTATCCAGAAAACATTTTAATTTGAAACCTTGTAGTGATTATACCTTTTGGTCAATTTCCAGGAGGGGGTAGCAATCTTTAGGGCATGCCTTCTTAAGGTCGGAGAAATCGATGCACATGCGCAATGATCCATCATGTTTTCATACCATGATAGGATTGACTATCCAAGTTGGGAAAACTGCTTCCCTCACGATCCCTGCCTTTGTCAGCTTAGCCACCTTCGCGTTGATCGCCCTATTACGGTCTCCCCTCTGGACCCTCTTTTTCTATTTAACTTCCTTTGTACCCGGTTTAATCATGAGTTTATGTTCAATGATTTTCCGGTCAACACCTACCATCTCTGTGGGAGTCCACGCAAATATGTGCTTGTATCGCCTGAGGAGATCGACTAGTGCCCGTCTGGTGTACCCTGGAAGGTTGCAACCGATGCTGATTGTCTGATCAAGGTGTTCTTCATTGACCACTTCTTTCTCGTAAGCCGATTCACCCCGTGCTTTTTTGGTTTCTCTTGTTATCTCCGCTGACTGCATAATCGTATAGCACTACAGTGTCTTGGCGGTGTGGCCATGATTGTGGTCGGACTTCCGCTAGTACTGAACTTCACTATCCCGTGCACTGTTGATAGAATCACGCCTAATTTGAGCAAAGCTGGCCTCCCTAGAATGATATTATGCTCTGCTGAATGTCAGATCACAACGAAATCGACCAGGATTGTTTTCCTTCGTTGCTTGTCAAGACTAGTCAGTGTAAGAGGGAGGTGGATCATGCCTAGCGGCCATAGACTGTGCCCATGAATCCGACCAACCTTCCCGTTGTAGGTCTCTGGCTGTCCTACCACCTATCTGGAAGGAGGCAGAAGCAATGCTCGTAGATGATGTATGCGGAGCTACCTGTGTCGATATACACTATGTGTATGACCACGTCTTTAATAGAGGTCTGTATTATGATAGGGTTATCACATGTCCAGCCTTCAGGTCTGGGATCTTGTGCTGAGAATGTGAGCTCTTGTGTCATGGGCGTGAGGTTCTCTTGATGTAAAGTTCCCTCGTGTCTGGTTCTCTTGGCTCGTATCATGAATATTTCTTTGGGCCGAGTACCTTCTGTCGGAGCTCCATTGGCGTTTTCTGCATCAAACTTGGTGCGCAGGCTGCGTGTTACCTCCACAAGATCTCCCTTGAGCTTTTTCCCCTCCATTTATTTTTTAAGGACTGAGCAGTTGGTAGTGTCATGTGTTTTGCTTTTGTGTTATTTGCAGTACCGTCCTTTTGGTGCTCTCTCTTGCTTCTTGTCCGCGACCACATATACATCTGGACGATGACCCCATCTGTCATCCTTGATGAACGACCTGAAGCGACACATTGGTCTCTTCCCTCGTCCGAAGTGCCTGCCTACCCCTGATGTTTCTGTGTAGGTTGGGTTAGAACGCTTGACGGCTATGACGTTTAAGTATGCTTGTTTTGCTGCTTCGCCTTCCTCCTGTCTTAAATATCTTTCCACCCTTACTTTAGTTCAGCTCTTGTCTGTGGTTTTTTGCCTATGAGTTTCTGTGACAGAGGGTCCGGGAGGAGTCCCCATGTGAAAGCTCCTGCTGTAAGACCCTCGTCATCACCCAGCACGTCCAACGTGGCATTTGTAAACCGTGTGAAGTACTCTCTTACGCTTTCCCCTTCCTTTTGCTTACATCTGATGATGGAATGGGAATCGTCTTTGTACTTTCGTAGTTACATGAAGTTGGTGAGGAAAAGATACTTAAGTTGGACAAAGTTGTAAATGCTACCTGGGCGCAGCGTCTTGAACTACGTGCCTTCGTTTTCATCTAGTGTCGTTGGGATATGTGCACTAGAAACGCTCGTCTAGCTTTAATAACATCATTGTCCATTCATATGTGTCGATATGACTATCCGGATCAGTGGTACCATTGTAAGTTTTCAAGTTGGGGAGCTTCGCTGTGTTTGGGATCTCGTAGTCCAGTAGTTCCTTGGCAAACGGAGATGTGACACTCCGTGACAGGCAGTCCTAATTGGGGATGGTTAGCTATCCCTGTACATTATACTGGTGGGGTGTGTTGTACGGATGTGCTCCAGGGTGATCGTAGAACACTTGGTATCCTAGGTTAGGACCATAGAAGGCCTGCTATTGGAATGACAACTGCAATGAGTATCCTGAGTGTATAAGTTGAGGTTGAGCCAGGGATTGTGTTGGTGCAGGCTGTTGTTGACTTGTGTTGGTGGTCACTATAGGCTCACTCCATGTGCCTGTCAAGAGGTGAGGGAACAATGATGGTGTTATCATGGCTTGCGCGAGCGGTGGGAGCATCAGAGGTGTGCTCGTCAGTATTTGGCTCTATGGTGACACGTGGAGTGACGGTTGGGTGTTTGGTGCTTGGCGTGATGGCATCGTCGCTGGAAAAAGGGGAAGCTGGTGTTGTACCATCGGGGTAAAAAAGGGTGATGTTTGGTTTACTGAGAGTTGTTTCGCCATTGGCTGGAATGTTAACGGTGTCGGCAAAAGTGTGGCTAGTGGTACCGTCCCCATAGGTGGCCTTGATTTTCGGGATGACGGTTGGACGATGGCTTCTATGCTTGTTGTTAGCAGCGAAAGATGTGGTTGAGCTAAGTGTTGGGTTATCGGGGGTGTTGCAGTTAGCATAGAGCATCCTTCGTCGGTGGGTTCATCGTTGGCTGTTATGTATGGCAGTACGTCGTCCAATGGTGTCATGGAGCGTATAGGGCTGTTTTGGATTCCCTCAACCCCACCGCCGCCGTTAGAAGCTATTGATTTTGATGAAACAGTGGTTTTTGCTTCGTTCTACGTCACACAAAACACATGGTGCCAAATGATACGACCTTGAACTTGACCTTTCGCTTGCTCTCCGGTCTAGTGTTAGAAGGTATCTGTAAGGCCACACGAAAGAACAGTTGTCAGCCGTTTCCTAGGAGGAGGCTCCTGGAAGAACGCTCTGACGATCAAGTTAGATGGGGTTTTAGGTGTTTCTCAGGGAGATTGCTCTTAGAGAAGATGGCTTACCATTAGGGCTCTTGAGTGCGCCCTTTTATACTTAGCGATCCTGCTTTTCCGTACGGGACATGATTGCTTTTAGGGGACAAGGTCAAAGGCGCTGATTGGAGGGTTGTGCGCCTCTTTATGTCAGAGTATTGCCATTGGCTCCGGCAGTAATGCTTTGACCATCTTCCTTATCGCTTATCCTTTGTCTTGACATTAGGATCGTCTATGGCTGGCGCGAGCCTTTCGCCAGGGCGCCCTGCTCTTAGGGGTGTTGGCGGGCGCTGATCCCACTCCTATTGGGTCAGCTGGGGCGCCAGGTATATTGGGCAGACATGACTCTTCCGTGCCAACTTAGGCACGTCATCAGTAGCCTATGTGATGGATACACGAGTTGCCATAGAGAGGCCGAGTTTTTTCGTTGAGGTTCCGATAGTGCGAGAGTTTCCGGATGTTTTCCCCAAGGAGTTGTCAGGTGTGCCTCCCGAGAGGTAGGTGGAGTTTCGCATCGATTTGGTTCCGGGGGCGGCGCCTATTGCCAAGGCACCCTATTGCCGTGCACCACCGGAGATGCATGAGTTATCCTCGTAGCTTCAGGAGCTGTTGGGGAAGGGATTCATCCGACCGAGTAGCTTGCCGTGGGGAGCGTCAATCCTTTTTGTCAAGAAAAAGGATGGTTCACACCGGATGTGCATTGATTACCGGGAGTTGAACACGTTGACGTTCAAGAACCTTTACCCACTACCGAGAATCGATGATCTGTTCGATCAGTTGCAGGGAGCGTCTTGGTTCTCCAAGATAGACTTGAGGTCTGGATATCATCAGATGAGGGTGCGTGATGAGGATATCCAGAAGACAACGTTTAGGACTCGTTATGGGCATTACAAGTTCATCGTTATGCCTTTTAGGCTCACCAATGCACCAACGGCGTTCATGGATCTCATGAACCGAGTATGTAGGCTGATGTTGGACCGATTGGTGATTGTGTTCATCGACGATATTCTGGTGTATTCGAGATCCAGAGAGCAACATGAGGAGCCTCTGAGGGAGATTCTTAGAGTATTGAGAACGGAGAGGTTGTATGCCAAATTCTCCAAGTGTGATTTATGGTTACGAGAGGTCCAGTTCTTGGGACATCTCGTTAATTGGAATGGGATATTGGTCGATTCGGCCAAGATTTAGGCTGTTATGAGTTGGGAGGTGCCGAGATCCCCCACCAAGATCAGGAGTTTTCTGGGGTTGGCCGGCTACTATCGGAGATTTATCAGGGATTTCCCCAAGATTATTCTTCCCCTCACCATATTGACCCGGAAGGGCATTACTTTTATTTGGGGTCCCGAGCAGCAGACCTCGTTTAAAACCCTTCGCCAGAGTTTATGCGAAGCTCCAGTGTTAACCCTTCCCGAGGGAATGGAGGATTTCGTAGTTATGCGTCTATATTGGGATTGGGTGCGGTGCTTATGCAGAGAGGTCACATGATAGCATACGCATCGAGGCAGTTGAAGCCTAATGAGACGAGGTATCCCACCCACGATTTAGAGTTGGGGGCGCTGGTGTTCGCCCGCAAGATATGGCGCCATTATTTGTATGGGGTCCGGTGTACCATATACACGGACCACAAGAGCTTGAAGTATCTGATGGATCAGCCCAACCTGAATATATGGCAGAGGAGATGGTTGGATGTGGTAAAGGATTATGACTGTGAGATCCTGTACCACCCGGGCAAGGGTAATGTGGTAGCCGATGCTCTGAGCCGCAGGGCGGAGAGTGCCCCGATTCGAGATATATGCATGTGGATGATGGTGATGACTCCAGTATTGGATACCATCTGAGAGGCCCAGGCAGAGGCTGTAAGACCGTAGAACCGCAAGAGAGAGCGGGTGATTGGGCAGGTGTCCGTGTTTGTTACTGATAGCCGAGGGCTTATGACCTTTCACGTTCAGATTTGGGTGCCGTTTATGGGCGGGGCACGTAGCATATTGATGGAGGAGGCACACAGATCGAGATTCTCGATCCATCCCTGAGCCACTAAGATGTATTTGGACCTAAAGAGAGATTATTGGTGGCCCTGTATGAAGATGGATGTTGCATGGGTTGTAGAGAGGTGCTTGACCTGTTTTCGGGTTAAGGCCGAGCACCAGCATCCGCATGGCAAGTTGCAACAGCTAGAGGTTCCCCAGTGGAAGTGGGAATAGATTTCTATGGATTTTATCACCAAATTTCTGAGGAACGCAAGGGGTATTGACGCTATTTGGGTGATTGTGGATCGGCTGACGAAGAGCGCTCACTTCCTTGCTATCAGTGGGAGCTCTTCTGCAGAGAGACTGGCAGAGATGTATGTGAGATAGGTGGTATCACGGCATGGACTGTTGATCTCGATTGTGTTATACCGAGATGTACGTTTCACCTCCAGGTTATAGAAGAAGTTTCATGAGGAGTTGGGTATGAGATTGCACTTCAATACTGCTTATCACCCACAGACGGACAGGCAGAGTGAACGGACGATATATACACTCGAGGACATGCTTCGAGCATGTGTTATGGACTTCGGTGGAATTTGGGATACATACCTACCTTTGGTTGAGTTTTCGTACAACAACAGCCACCATTCGAGTATTGGTATGCCTCCCTTTGAACTTTTATACGGGAGGAGGTGTAGGACCCCCATATGTTGGGGATAGGTAGGACAGCGAGTGATGGGTAGCACTGAGATAGTACTTAAGACGACTAAGAAGATTCTGCAGGTCAGACAGAGATTACTGACAACCCAGAGTCGCCAGAAGAGTTACGTGGATAGGTGACGATCAGAGGTCGAGTTCTAGATTGGAGACTTTGTACTCCTGAAGGTATCTCCTTGGAAAGGAGTGATCCGGTTCAGGAAGAGGGGCAAGCTGGGGCCCCAATACATTGGCCCTTTCAGGGTGATTGCTAGAGTGGGCAAGGTAGCATAACGTTTAGAGCTACCCGAGGAGTTGAGTTAGATCCATGATACCTTCCACGTATCCCAGTTGAAGAAGTGTATAGCCGATGAGACGGCGGTAGTGCCGCTAGAGGATATTCAGGTGGATGTGAGCCTGGATTATATTGAGGGGCCGATCGCGATATTGGATCAGAAGATCAAGGTTCTGAGGAACAAGGAGGTGCATCTGGTCCAGGTCCAGTGGCAACATCAGAGAGGGTCCGAGCTGACTTGGGAGCCGGAGTCGGAGATGCGGGAGCAGCATCTAGAGTTATTTGTAGAGTGAGACTTCGAGGGCGAAGTCTGATCCTAGTAGGGTAGAACTGTAACATCCAGAAATCAGGTATAACTATTTAATCCCTCTTCTTTTCCAAGTTGTCAAAACTAGTCCATGAAGGGAAATGGTAGCAAATGAGTACAATGCGCGTACTCATGAGTTGATCTTGACGCGGGTGCTACCCAATATGCTGGGTGTACTGGGCTCAGTCATGAAACCCTAAATGAGACTTGTGCACTATAAAAGGAATGTTATGGCCTCCATCCCAGCCACCATTTCCAGTGAGTGAAACCCTAAAGGAGCTAAACCTTCGTTCTAAACTTGTGTGTGTGTTTTTGAGCTTGAAAGTGTCTTTGTGTGCTTGTGAAGAAGAAGAGAAGGCCTTGAAGAGGAAGGATTGGAGTCCAAGCTTTTAGATTTGAGCTTAACTGAGTGGGGAGCTTCTCACAAAGGTAAAAAGCTTCAAACTTTACCACTCTTTTGTTATGAACATCATATAGGAGCATTTTTAGGGTTTAAGTCCAAAAGGTGTTGACTTTTTGAGCAAAGGAACTCCATGTTACTGGATCTACCCCATTTCAGTGTATTTTGTGTTGTAGATCCATAAAAATCCAGTCTTGGACATTAAGATTAAGTCATGCATGAGATTATGGCTTAATGGGGAAAGAGGATATGTGTTTGAAGTGATTGGTAACCTTTACGGCCATGCAAAGGCTTAAAGGTTTCAACTTTATGGCTTAGGAGACAGTAGAGTGCCTGAATCTGAGATAGAGCTTATGTCTTAATCTATTCAAACCAAAAATCATGAAAGTATAAAACTGGGCATTACGCTAGGCATAATCCCAGTACGCGCCTGTGTAGGGGGTCGAGTACCCCGATTCTGGATGACCACGGAGTACGCCCCGCGTACAGAGCTGGTACACGCAACGTAACTCCCTGCAATTGACTTTTGTTGACTTTTTGGGTTTTGTCAATGTGTGGACTTTTGGACCATTAGAGGGGTAAAATGGTCTTTTATCATTCTGAAAGAACATAGGGAGGGATTGGTCTAGCCTTGAGAGTCGTTTTTGATTTGAGATAATTACTTTATGTAATTAGGCGAGGGCTAGGTCATTGTTACGAGTTCGAGGATTCAAGCACGTGAGTTACTAGACATCATACGAGGCGAGTCTTCTCACTATACCTTACCTAGGGTGGTAATTATGTGTGACCGGAAGGTCTTATGTGCTATGACGAGTATGTGTTATATGTTTCTATGTGATATGTATATGTTATGTATGTTATGAGTAGTATGGTATGGAATGGAAGGTCAACAGGGTATGGACCGGAAGATCAATATGGTATGGACCAGAAGGTCAACGGAGTAGGACCAGAAGGTCTACTCAGATTATGGGACCGGAAGGTCCCTAAGACACATTAACCGAAAGGTCTCGTAGAGCTATAGCCTCAAGTAGCTTATGTGTTGTATGTGGTATTTTGGGGAACTCACTAAGCATTTATGCTTACCATGTTATGTGATTTGTGTTTCAGGTACTAGCGAGGATCGCGGGAAGGCGTCGGCATGATTTTTACACACTAACAAAGGATTTTGTATTTGAGATTCTGGGATATGTTTTATCGTGATAACATTTGATACACTTGAGTTTTGGGATGTTTTATATCAGATATGTTATGTTTGAAAAATGAAAAAAAATGGTTTGAATTTCCACGACGTTACAAAAGCACACACCACAACCTCACATTGTCCTCACCGTTGTCGTCGTCGATGTTCTTTCTCCACTCTCTCTCTCTCTCTCTCTATCTCTCTCTCTATCTCTCTCTCCCCTCTCGACATTGTATATGTCATATACATGCTCCACTTTCTCTTTAATTTTTCCAACTAGGGCAAGTCTTACCGATAAAATAAAACCATTATCAGGAAAATACGCAGGTCACTTATGTTCTTGAAGATCAGACAAAACCACTGCTGGTGGAATGGAATGAGTACATGTATCTCTCCTTCTAAAATAGTCCGGAGAAAAGGTATTTGATTCATACAATTTTTATCTTCTTATACGTCTTCAACTTTTAAACATTTTTTATAGATACAAATAGTAGGAAACATTTTGGCCTTTCAGGACCTTCTCTTATTTAGATTGATCACTATGAGAGGTCATACGAGGGGGCTGATGGTTGTCGAGGCCAACAAAATTAATACCCTAAATATTACACACTAAAATAGTGTATAGTGGTAAAGGGATCGAATCCACGGAGATTGGTTCAATTTATAACTCTATGAAAAATCTCTTTGTAAAAATACTTGTAAGATAGGAATAAAAATAAAATAGGGGGTTTTGGTCTTTTGAAATACTTTAAATAAACTAGAATTAAACTACGAATTAAATAAACAATTTCAAAAAAAATAGGAGTTTGATGTAAAATCAATAAGAGAAGGATGGTTGACTTAAGGTTTCATCACTTTGACTTTTGAAGAACATATCATTAGAATCCAATGGTGCAATACTTGATTTAAATCCTTAATTTGGCTATAGTAATCCAAGAAGCTTGAGATTACCTAGACTTTTTTTAGTGGTTGAAATGGTTAGAGAAGCTCATAACAATTTCCTTAGTCAAAGTCACAATTTCCATTAAGCATGTAATTAGTGAAAGTCAACTAGCATTAAGAACCAAAAAGTCACCAAATCCAAGAGGGGTCAAATGCTTTCACCACCATGTTGGAGGAAATGTTTTTATGATTGTGTGAAGCAAAAACAACACAAAAATCATTAGTTTCTTGCTAATTTGAGGATCCTTTACTTAATTAAGAAATTAGCCAACTAATCACCACAAACACATTTAAACTCATGAACTAAAATTTACAAGTAGTGATAAGATGTTAAAACACAAAACATTCCCATAAAGATTTAAGAACATGTTCATAGATTCTTCAACATTCAACAAAAGTTCAAAGGATTCAACATAGGTCAACCAAGATTAGTTTAGCCAAGCATGGCTAAACTCAAAGAAACAAAGTTAGAGGAGATTGTACCAAACATTAAACAAGAATCAAGAGGTAAAAAGATGATGTTCGTCAAGTGTTCTTGGCCTTCAAAAGTCATCAAAACTCCAGAGAGAATCTTCAAAAATCAGATGTCTAAGAGTTTGCAAAAGTGGCACACCAACCTTCCCCATATAGCTCAAAAGAAGAATTTCCGAAATTGCCCCTGCAGAAGGTTGTGCGACCCGCGTGCTGTTGCGCGGGTGGCCATTGGATGTAGCATCTTTGAGGTTTGGGCCTCCATAGCTTAGCTCACTTGGCCCAGTTTGAGTCCAATCAGCTCCTAGCCCATTTTTCTTCAAGTTTTCTTCAATTTAAGCCGAATATGACTTTTCCAAATCACCCATAGCTTGTAAACTCAGCCGGTTAATAATTTCCACACGCTCGAATATTCTTTCGGTTCTTGCAAATTCAAATTTCTTTTTCTCCAAGCCTTCAAATAATCATCAAGCCCGCTTAATGCATCAACTCCGTTATCACCAAGCCTATAATTCTCAACGTCCTCTAAGTCCAATCGCTTTCCATACGTCCCGAACATTCCCGCTCCACTAGTCTCCATGAAATCTGCAATAAAACTCGCAAAACTAGAAAGTACCCGAAATAGGCCATAAAATAACAAAAGGAAAATAAACTATCAAGGGCGTTGGCATCTACTTTGGCAGTAAACACGTATGATACACTTACTGTAAATCCATGTCCAATTTATTTCTATTCTAATACCAAATTGCTAATTTTAATACATGTTACTAAGATCATGCATCAACTTTTTTTCTTGGAACAATTGTTATATGGCGTATCAACAGTGTTCTACTTACTTTTAGTGCTAATATGTGATTGAGGTTGTGTAGTTTTTGGTTGATCACCTTTAATTGTTATTATTATTATTATTATTATTATTATTATTATTATTATTATTATTATTATTATTATTATTATTATAGGAAAGCGTGATTCATTATCACTACTAGAAAAACAGCCTTTTACGAGCTCATTGCGCGTCGTAAAAGGCTCAGACGAAGCACAAATGCGCGTCAAGAAAGGCCCTCTCATAAAGAGAGACGGCGCGCATTTACGACGCGTATTTACGTCACACAATGTGTATCAAGGAAGGCCCTGTCATAAAGGAAGACGACACGCATTCGCGTGTCGTAACCTTACGACGCGCGTGTTAATGACACGCAATACGTATCAAGAAAGCCCCTGTCAAGAAAGGCCATGTCATAAATGAAGATGACACACATTTTTGCGTATCATAATTTTAAATGTTTAAAAAAAATATTATTTATAGATTTACTTATTTTCAAATTAAATTTGTATTTAATGTTTCATAATAGAAAATAAATTTTCATATATAAAAGTTAATGTCATACAAATAATCATTCCAATAGTAGACAAATATAATACATCAAATGTGAAAGAGATGAAAGTCATCAACAAATAATAGTTGAACTAGTTCATTATTGGACATATAGGTTAACTACAATCTCCAATCCTTCTAGCAGACCCTAGAGATCATTATTGGTCATGTAGCAGGATCAACCTGCCAAAATAATACACCAAATTAATAAGAAGATGAGATGCTACCTACATGACAATCCAAAAACACATTATAAGCATAACAATCAGTCCATGGACTTACTGTGGATCAATAATTTCTTCAATTTGTATATGTTAAGAAGACACAACTAAAGGTAGAATAATAATAAAAATAATATCTTACTCATTAAAATAACACATAAACATCTATCTATAATATTTCTCTTTTCCTCATTTAGATTCTGAAACTATAGGGACTGTCTATAATCACTTGTTACTCATTAAAATACCCATGGTTAGCTGCAGTTGTAAATAAAAGCAAAGAAGAAATAGTTGTTGTAGAGATATAACATACAAAGAAGCTTCTTCCTTTTTTTCATAAGATAAGTGTTAGATCTAAAGGCATTTCCCCTGTATCTTAATTCATCTTCATGTCTTTGTACTCCTCTGTCCAGATTGGTTTTCAACATCTCAGATAACCGTTGCACCTGAATATATATATATATATATATATATATATATATATATATATATATATATATATATATAGGTATAGATGTATATATAAAGAGGTTTTGAGTTCTGATAGTGAAGGAAAAATATGTTTGATAAGCTAAGTAACTTGCCCCTCCATATTGATGAAGAGAAGTTAGATTATGGTCCCTGGTCATGGAAACAAGTTGCTCGAGTGAAATATCATAACCACAACTTGGAGATGCAGGAATCACAGTGGGCCCAAGCACTATATATATGAAGTGGAAATAGAAGGAAATTAATTATATGTAGAATGTAGCTAGCTCAACATAAGAAAGATTATATTTATATCATAAGGGAACTTGGGGGACCAAATACCAACTGCATGTTCTCCAGCCAATTTGAATAGCAATGCAGCCTAACAGAAGGTGATCAAATGTTAACTAATATATAACCAAACTTGGGATTGGGAAGCTATATATACAAATTTATGGACAAAATTACCCTTATGAGTTGAGCATGTGACCTGATCATCCTTCTCCTTTTTTCCTGCTCTTCATTCTTTCTCAAGTCCAACGTGTATCAGAAGAGACGTGAAGCATTAAGCACAAGGGCAGCTTGCTGTATATATAGGACAATAAATTACAATGAGTTTAATTACTAAAGCTACATCCAGTAGTAGTAATCTCAGTAT
This sequence comes from Lactuca sativa, assembly GCF_002870075.4. Classification (NCBI taxonomy): domain Eukaryota; kingdom Viridiplantae; phylum Streptophyta; class Magnoliopsida; order Asterales; family Asteraceae; genus Lactuca; species Lactuca sativa. The sequence goes on from NC_056627.2 coordinate 265,698,897, forward strand.
TTCAGCATATCACTTTCAGATCACTCATATGAAAGTGATCTGAAAGTGATATATAAATATATAATGTTAGTTTTATATAAAAGGATTAAAAAGTTATAAGTGGTTTAATAATTCGCATGTTGGTTATCGATCAAATGTGTGTGCATAAACAGGGGTAAAAAGGTCATTTGATCATGAAAAGAGAATGGGAATGACTTACATCTTTAGGTCTTGATTTTCTTGAAGGTGGGATATGAGTGTGAGGAGCACGTGACACCCTACCTTTGCATTCCTCCTGTCAAAATGATCAAACTCATGTCTTGCAGCATGTAAAGACTTTGGGAAGAGTTACTTTTGACTTTGAGGGTTTGGTTTTGGTTCGAGGCTTTGTTGAAGAAGGCTTGCAATCTGGCGGTATTTGTTGCGCAAGATGTTTTAAAAACGCTTTAACCGCCCCTTCCACACCGTTCTTGTTCTCCATCGCCTTTGCAAGTTCCACTGCTCGCTCCTTCACCTGCAACACTTCCACACATTAATATTAAAAAAAATACAATTTTCTAGATTTTACATAGTTACAGCAATGTATTCCAAATATTACAAAGTGATCTTCATTGCTATAAATATAACTAGGTGGAGTTTTCAAGGTACAATGCTATAATAGAAAAAAAAAGGAAATTGTTGTTTCTTGCATTTAGCAAATAAACAATAGGGGAGTTGGTTACCTTGGGATCTAGCATGAATTTAATTGCATCAACCAACTTGGTGAGGTTAAACTGATCGACTGGTATGGGTGGCGGCCCTACGCCTCTGCTATGAACTCGTTCTCCCCAAAATGGTTGGTCACCAAAGAAAGGTACTATTGTAGTTGGGCACTGAAAGTCAACATATAATATAAGATAAAAAGTCAACATATAATATCAGATTGCTATTATTGGTAAAAGTAAAATAGCAAGTTGTTAAGGAAAATTACCACAACTTTTAGTCCAGCAGTTGTAGTTCCAGCACCCCCGTGGTGTACCTACATTTACAAAATTAAAAATAAAAAATAAAAAATGTAAGTACATTGCTATTATGTGTAACAAAAATGTAACTAAGTTGCTACTATGGGCGAAAAATAAAGCAGCAGCAATGACTCACAACATATGCACATTGCAAGAAAAGCCAGTCATGAGGGATGTTGTCCAACGAGTATACAAAATCCTTTGGCTCTGTTATTGAAGATACAAAAAGTTTATCTACATCAGTTTTGATTTCTTCCATAAGCAACAAAAGAGTAAATTGGAAAAATAAAGTTGTGATATAAAAGATAAAATAAACGAAGCATATATATATATATATATATATATATATATATATATATATATATATATATATATATATATATATATACTTATTACTTACAGATACCAAGACCACCCCATCCTTTGTTGATGATGCCCCTTTGTCCAGTCATTTCTAGGGCTTTAACGATTGTCTGTGTCATTTTCTCGGGCTCTTGAACTGGCTGACAATGGATAAATAAAATTGTGGGAATTTATATTTAGATTACTTTTTTATATATAATATAAATTATAAAAAGCATACAAGAACTGATGATATGGATAAAGAAAACTCACAAGGCTACCAAACCCAATATAGATAGGTTTTGGGCCAGCTTCAAGCCAGTGTACAAGTTCTTCAGGGGGTTTGTAGTTTGATGAGAGATCAAGGAAACAAAATCCAACCACATCAATTTTAGGTCCCTAATCTGTGAATATTATGATTTGATTAATCCATCTCATACAATAAAGTCTTATAAATAGTTAATATAGGGAAAATTTACCTTTTGGTTTAGGAACAAGATGAGGACTCCATATGTATCCATGTGGAATATCAGTCTCAGAGCCTTGAGAACCACTTAAATACGTGATAGGTCGCAGCTTCAACTTTTTCTTCCTAACATCATTTATCATGTCTCGAATTCCAAGCCAGATTAAAGAGTCAACTATCTGATATGACAACTGCAACAACACATGTAAAATACAAAAGTTAATTATGTAATAGAAACAAAAAGAACTACTAATATTAATGATTGAACTTACTCTATATCCAGCTGGTTTCTTGACACGGGATAGAGGATGAGGAAATTCCTCCTGTCAAAATGATCAAACTCATGTCTTGCAGCATCTAAAGACTTTAACAGCCTCGTACAATGATGTTTTTATCAGCCTCAAATTTTCGTTAGCCTGGAATGGAATAAATTGATATTGGAAGTTAGAAGGAAAGAAAGAAATGTAAAGTCTAATTCAAGGATCAAAGTGACACCCTACCTTTGCATTCCTCCTGTCAAAATGATCCAAAGCATCAAACAATAAAGTTGTTGGTTCTGTGCTGCCAATCTTAAAGATAGATTCAATAGAAGCTAGGACCCGTTGAAGAAACTCCATGTTTAAGTTAGACAATATCCTAGCTCCATCACACTATGGGATAAGCATAATGGGTTCATCATCAAGATAGCGAACCGGATCTCCATAAGGGCCCACCATCAGAAGCATATCATCCCAATATAGCAATACACTGTCCATTCCACACCAAACAAGTTGCTCTGGAGCTAGGGTAGAATGTAGAAGAAACAAAAACAAGAAATCGTTATATAAGGAGAAGATAATGAAACCAGACTGAAGCCTTGAAGTTGCAGGGACGTCAAACTGAAGATAGAAAGAAGAAATGATTTTTTGTGAGAGAAGACACATGAAGAATGTACCTTTTGGGAGTGAACCAATGTCACACCCCCAAACCAAGGATGGCGGAAACGTTCGAGGGTGGAGGACTTCATGTAGAGTATCACAACAACGAGTATAATAGTGCTCAAAGTAAATACAACCATCATAAATATAACTGAAAAAGTTACACCAAAGTATATGTTTACATGATTCGAATCAATTACATTATGAAACAAAATGAACTATTTGACGATTTATCGTCCCATCCTCAAAACGTTGTTGGTTTCCTGTTTTCAGTGGATTCCTGAGAATACAAGTAGTTTTGAAAAGTGTCAACACAAAGGTTGGTGAGTTCATAAGAGATTTTATTGGAGAATTAGACCATTTTCCTTGTAAAAATGATATGATATGTATTCAGAAAATCCGATATTTTCTTTATAAAGTTTATGTAATGTAGTCTCATAACCGATGACCAAAATGTATAAGTAACCTTTCTTATTAAAGGAAAATGAAATGTGCTTAAATTGACATAAACGCACTTGAATTAAATGATGTTCCCGAAACTTCTATTGTTTGCTAATACTTGATGTATATGTAGTCCTAAGTCTTAGGACTGAGAAAATAACAAGTATCGCCTATACTTAAAGCTATAAACGTGGTTTCAAATGATGTGTAGACATAAATACCAAAAACCGAATGTAGACAGTAATATCGGTACTTATTGAAGTAAAAGTGATTTTAAAATCGACATAAAAACCCATTAAAGTTTTATAAAAACCCCGTAAACCTTGTGTATTGTTATATCCTTATGTGAGCCGCTATAATCATACTTAAGACTAATGAACCTGCCACGACGTTTCTCAGGCGTCGAATAACTGAAATGACAATTATCACCCGTAGACCTGCAGGTCCAACTGTAGCTAGCAGCAAGGTGTGGGGTGTCAATCCCAATATAGATCTATATACAACTATCACGTTCTCCATCCGGGAGACTCTGATTATAACGTACAGGATTTTATATTCCGCACGCGGACGTACGGAAAGAGAATGTCTCACAATCTAGGTTAACAAGTTTACAAGTTGTATGCGGGAGTGTAAAACCTTTCTGTATGAATGTACCCCTTTTCGTACGTGTATGTTATGTGATGTATCGAAAACTATACCTATTATAGTTTTATCCAAAACGTTTGTAATATATAAGAACTCTTTTATGAAAAAGCGTTAGGATTATGAAATCCATTAAACTATGCTTATTATAGTTTATATATATATATATATATATATATATATATATATATATATATATACATGTTCTAAATGAATGAATAATCTTATCATGAATGACTTATTTTCAGTTTATGATGATAAAATTTACAACGTATCACATTCAATACTTAGAACTTGACCCTATACACTTTGCTCAACATAATACAAAGTGTTGTAAAAATTACAAGCTGTTAACAAATTTTCAGCCTTCCTACACTGTTTTTGAAAATTTATAGAAAAATCATACGAAGTCGAAAACTAAATCCGTAAATTCTGGGAGTTTCCAAAATGTGTCTAGTTTACTCATAATTTTTATCATGATTTTTAATGACCTGTAACTTAGGTGAAAAAGTCCATAATCACAGACTGGTCCGGATTGGTGTTTGAAAGGATAGGCAGTTTTGTAAAAATCACCATAATTTGTAGAAAAATCGTATGGAGATGTGCAAGTAGTCATTTTAAAGCTAAGAGGTGGAACTACATGCACCTAAAACAGTTTTGAAAACTAAAATGTTTAAGGTGTCCAAAACAGTCCGTGAATGGAGTCCAACTTTTCTGATGAAAGCTGTTAGGAAATTTTAGTTATGTTCTTGGTGTTTTAACTTGTATTCCCCCCCTAAAAACTTAAGAAAACATGAAAATGTAGGGGTATGAACTCACCTTGTGTGATTTCAGTAGATAAGTGTTGAAGAAGAGAAGTGTTCAACCCAAGAACACTTGAAGAATTACTTGAAGATTCGAAGCTCTAACACAAATATAATGGAGTTTGTGTAAGATATCCATGATTTGAGTGGAAATAATTGAGATAATCATAAAGGGAATGGATTATGCTTACCAAATGTGGAGGAAAAACTCAAGATCAGCCCTTGAATCTCGAATTTCTAGAGAGAGAAAGTGAGAGAGAAAAGAGTTTGATCTTCTTGTGAAATGAGAGCAAATGAGAGAAAATGAGGAGAGAGGATGAATATCCAGCTCTCAAAAACGTGGGAAGGAGTGATGATTGAGTGGAAAGGACATTAATGTGACCTAGGTAAGGTGGGGAGGTATGGCTGGTCATAGAGTGGGTGTGGGAGTGGTTGCTTGTGTCATAAAGTAAAGCAAAGTCAACACTCCTCCTATTTGTACTTTTACCCACTTGCTTTTATTATTTAGATAGAGATTTTTATGAATTTATGATTAAATTGTGAATATTTAGGGTTTATTATGTTAAAATATGATTTTGGGTGAAAACCCCACGTTAAAATAATTAAAAACGGGCCTTAAACGCAAAACTACTCGAAAACCGGAAGAAAAAGGCTTCCCAGCGAGGCCTCTCGGTCCTAGGCCGAGGTTCGGTCCCTAGGCCGAGGTTCGGTCAGGAGGATGCTGATTCGGAGGCGAGACGCGCGAGCCAGAGGCGAGAAGCGAAGGGACGAGGGTTCGGTCCGAAGGCTCGGTCCGAAGTCAGAAGGGAAGCTTCGGTCCTCGGTCTGGAGATAAGAGGCTAGAATGTCAAAACCGAACGAACTGTAGTGAACAGTAATGAACAGTAATGAACAGTACTTTCGGTTCGGATTTTCCCTTCTATGCTGGTTCGGTTCGGACCTTCCTTTAGTGCTGGGTTCGGTTCGGATCTCCTTCATGGCCGGGTTCGGTTCGGATGAACAGTGGTTTCGGTTCAGCTTATGAACAGTACTTTCGGTTCAGACCCTCATGAATAGTGCTTTCGGTTCGGTTCATGAATAGTACTTTCGGTTCGGAGGGTTCGTTTCCTAAGTCCGTTTTTCGCGTAGACTTCCATTCTTGGGCTATTTTTCGCCAATTTCGAGGGTCGGGATGCCCCGAGTGATTATAGAAAGTCGGGGAGAGATTTCGAGAGAGATTTGAGAGAGATTCCTCGTTCTCAGAGAGATTTGGGAGAGATTTGACGTACTTGGAGAGGTTTCACATACAAAGAGATACGTGAGAGAGATTTCACATACTTAGAGAGATTTGGGAGAGATTTGACATACTTGGAGAGATTTCACATACGGAGAGAGATTTGGGAGAGATTTGACGTACTTGGAGAGATTTCACATACAAAGAGATACGTGAGAGAGATTTCACATACTTAGAGAGATTTGGGAGAGATTTGACATACTTGGAGAGATTTCACATACGGAGAGAGATTTGGGAGAGATTTGACGTACTTGGAGAGATTTCACATACAAAGAGATACGTGAGAGAGATTTCACATACTTAGAGAGATTTGGGAGAGATTTGACATACTTGGAGAGATTTCACATACGGAGAGAGATTTGGGAGAGATTTCACATACTTAGGGAGATTTGGGAGAGATTTGACATACTTGGAGAGGTTTCACATACAGAGAGAGATTTGGGAGAGATTTCACATACGGAGAGAGATTTGGGAGAGATTTCACATACTTAGGGAGATTTGGGAGAGATTTGACATACTTGGAGAGGTTTCACATACGGAGAGAGATTTGGGAGAGATTTCACATACTTAGGGAGATTTGGGAGAGATTTGACATTCTTGGAGAGATTTGGGAGAGGTTTCACATACTTAGAGATATGTGGGAGAGGTTTGACATACTTGGAGAGATTTCACATACGGAGAGAGATTTGGGAGAGATTTCACATACTTAGGGAGATTTGGGAGAGATTTGACATACTTGGAGAGATTTCACATACGGAGAGAGATTTGGGAGAGATTTCACATACTTAGGGAGATTTGGGAGAGATTTGACATTCTTGGAGAGATTTGGGAGAGGTTTCACATACTTAGAGATATGTGGGAGAGGTTTCACATACTTAGAGATATGTGGGAGAGATTTCACATACTTAGAGATATGTGGGAGAGGTTTCACATACTTAGAGATATGTGGGAGAGGTTTCATTGGTGACCTTTTTGAGTGTCCGGCTACGCACTGCAAGGTCCTTAAACCCCGTTAAGCCTTGATTAGGGATCTTGCATACTCCCGGTGAGTATGTAACATTGTTTTATCGGTTTGGCTCTCCACGTACCACCGTTTTAGGTTAAGGAGATCTAGGTGAACACACTTTTCGATTTATGGTCTCTCATTAGAATAGAGAGTTGTTTAGAAATTACATAAAGTAACTCTAGTACTCACGGCAAATTGAGTTGACCGGTTTGACTTGTTGACTTTAGTTGACTTTGACTTGACCGAAAATTGACGGTTGTCACAACCAAGAAGGAGTAGGATCAGATGGGTCTCCTTGATGGGCAGCGCATACGTCAGCGACGGTGGCGGAGAGGAGAGATGAGTTGGAGGAGAAGGCAGAAGTGCGTGATTAGGTTGTTGGCGAGCTTCGGCTTTGATTTCGTTCCAGGCCCAGTCGCATTCGTTTTCTCAGCCATTGACGGCGGTTTGTGGATACGATGATAGCATCGTGGACTACGACATGGATTTCCGATCTTGAATCGGTATCTTGAGATGGCGGAAGTATGTTCTTAGGTTTCTAGATGCACTCCAAACTCTTAAAGCTTATCGGGTTCGATGTTGGTGGTGGCAGCTTAGGGCTTGCAGAGAGAGAGAGAGAGAGAGATAGAGAGAGAAAGAGAGTGCAGAGGTAAAGGAAGACGATCCGATTCAAAAGGATGTGCTAATTCAAAATGATTATTAGGGTTCTATTGTAGGATTCTAGTGTAGATTGAGTTTTTAAGGTTCAATGGCGGTGGCAGTGGCGATGGCTTAGGGTTTATAGAGAGAAGGAAGGAGTGAATGAAAAGAGAGATACTGAGGAGAGAGGGTAGAAGCGGGGTTCTTCAAAATTTTAGAATTTTAGACGATTTCGTTTTACCCCTTTAAAAACGCGTGTTTAGGCAAAAAAAAATATATAAAGCGACACATTTAGAGGACACACATTTTATGAAAGGCGCCCTCCGCATTTCTTTTTTCTTTTCTTACACTAATTTTAGGGCAAGCACAAATGCGTGTCCACTATCCTTCAAATTTTGCAAAATTGACATTATTTTTTAGGGCACACACCAATGTGCGTGCTCTATCAGCGAGTGTCATTGTTTCCACGTCATTAAAGGGCTATTTTCTAGTAGTGTATGAAATAATCAATACAGAAACTTGATGAAGTTAAAAAAAAAAAAACATTAGGCTTTAAGGTTGTAGTGCACACAAATCATACACAATCAAGAAGGTGTGCTTATTATGAAAGTATAATGCTATTATCAGTTTGTATAATGAGCTCCCTTATTGAACAACTTGACCAGAGGACAATATATTTCCTGACACTTGGAGGAGAGCATGTCCAACATACACAACTGAAATGTTGATGAAATGGTTATGAGGTTGATTTTGTAATTATTTTTGTTAATTTGGTTTGTAGATAGTATCAGGACAACGTGCGTGGATCATATGCGTGTGGATCCTTAGGTATGTTTGTGTAGATCATCAAGCATGAATACTGACATTTGTAGTTCTATGTTTAAAATGTTATGATTTAACTAGGATTTTAGAGTTCCTCGACTGGAGAATGTTCCTATAGCATCACAAAAATATGAGGATCCTTTGTGGATTGCAATATCTTCATAATTGAGTCTGCTCTATTTTATCTTTCATGTAAATTAGTTTTATTATTGACATTTTACTTTTTTGAAAGTATATGTATCATATGAATGTTTAGTAACCTCATGTCATCTTATTATCTTATTTATAAATTATAATTCCAATTAAGTGGGAGTTCAAAGAAATATCCTGATGGTGTCATCATTTCCCGTATTAAAAACTATTTCCATACAAGCCCGTAGTTGATATGCTCAAATGGTGCGTTGCGGGAAGTTTGTTTATCTTTTTACCAACGATTTCGTTAGTTGTCACATTTTCATTACAATACATTCTTATAATAATGGTTAAATATAGGAAATAGCAACATGCATTTTATTTAGTAAATGAGTCGACATTTGATATATTAGTTGAACTTTTTAATCCTTTTGGTCATTAAATACTTATTTCTACTTTTTACTAACTTTCTTTAATCTTCCATGTAGTTGGTGAGGAGATGTGCGAAGAAGCCAAGAGCTTGGTATTCAACCTTTGTAACGCCTGTTCCAGGTATCATTTAATTTTCAAGTTTTTAGGTTTTGCACTAGGACTCGACGAGTTGGGGAGCCCAACTCGACGAGTAGAGATCGATATTGGATGTGGAACTTAGGGTCTACCCAATGAGTTGGAAGGCCCCAACTCGATGAGTAGGCACTGTAAAGTAAAACCCTAATTTTCAGGGGTTTGCACCCTATTTAAATAGCTTATGGGTCATTTGTGTCCTCACTCGTCGTCCTAACTGTCTAGAGAGAAACCCTAGCCGCGCTTTAGTGTCTTCTTGAGTGTGTGTGTGTGTGTGTGTGAGATTTGGAGAGTGAATCTTGAGATTTTTGGAAATAAACTTGAAGATTGAAGAGAATAATGTGAGGACAGGGATTTAGATCCGATATCTACCTGGTGTTAGCATCCATTTGGAGCTAACAAACGTTGCTACCTTGATCTCTATTTGCTTAGATCTCATCTTATGAAAGTATATGGTCACTTTTGGTGCAAAATGGTGTCATACTTGGATTTGGACTTGTCATGAGGATATGGTTCTAGATCTAGACACCACTAGGTCTTTATGGATATAAAGTTGCTCTCTTTACCTGGTCTAGGCCCTTTTCCATGACCTAAACATTGTACGAACCTTAGTTTTAATGCTTTAGCCTTTTGAGGCCTTGCATACACGTAAAGTTTGCAACTTTACATGGTATTTTAGTCTTAAGGTACTAAATTTGTAGTTTGGAGGTTTGGATCTGACTGTAAGGACTGATTATGTTAAGACAAGGGGGAAATCGACGAGTTGCCCTCGTGAATTGATGAGTTGGAGCGGGTTTTTCCCGTTTTCGGTATGAAGAGTAAACTTGGCGAGTTGATAAGATAACTCGATGAGTTGGATCAGGTTTTTTTTCCCATTTTCGGTCTGACGAGTAACTCGACGAGTTGGTTAGGGTTTTCCCCGATTTTCTGAACACTGAAGGAACTCGACGAGTTACTAGATGCACTCGACGAGTTGGGTCAACATGGACTGTTGACCTTGACTGTTGACCTTGACTTTGACCGTGGTTGACCAAGTTTGACTTTGAGGATATTTTTGGTATTTCAAGATTTTGACAAAACTGGTCACATGATGATTGTAAGGAGTTGAGTTGGAGCTGCACATTGGGACATATCTGATCTTATCTTATCAGTTCAGCATTCTTGAAAGGTGAGTCTCCTCACCATACCTGTAACGCCCCGATTCTCAGGTATTGCTTTAATATAAAAGTTTCTTGATTTCAAGGGCTATTCGAAGAGTTCGTTGCCCTACTCGTCGAGTAGCAGCGGATTGGTCCACGCATTTTAATGACCTACTCGCCGAGTCCAAGAAGGAACTCGACGAGTAGGAGCTGGCAGATGAAACCCTAAATCCTGGGGTTTTGCACCCTATTTAAAGGATCATTGGCCTCCCCCAGCCTCCCCTTTACTGCTTCTTGTCCCTCTCAAACCCTAATTGAGTGTGACTGTTCCATTTGTGTATTCTTAAGCTTGGAAGAGGATTTTTGGAGAAAAGAGCTTGGAGATCAAGTATCCAGAAGCAAGGAGCTTGTGAGATCTGAAATCTATCTTATTTGGCATCTTCTGGAAGGTATCAAATCTCTATCCTAATATCATTTCAATTATAGATCCCTTTGGGCAAACTTTAGGGCTTTCCTAGTATGTTTGGAAGCTTTTTCTTGTGCATAAGCTAAGATCTGAAGTTGTAACTTCAGATCTGAACTCTCTTGGGCTTCTAAGACCATAAAGCTTTCCACTCTTGTAAGGATGAGACTGTCCTAAGGTGTAAAGCTCCATTGGAAGCTTAGATTGGTCATTTAGAGCCTCTAGGGCCTTGCATGCACATAAAGTTTGCAACTTTACGTGATAAACAAGCCTTAGAAGCTTGGATCTGTAATCTGGAACCTTGGCATAGCTTAAAAAGTGTCTGCATGAGTGAAGGTCTGAAAGGACTCAATAAGTTGCATAGTCAACTCGGCGAGCCACATGAAGATGGCCATGTACTCGACGAGTTATATGAACAACTCGGCGAGTCCGTTGAAGATTGCCTTGAACTCGACGGGTCAGTCGAAGACTCGGCCAGTCGGCTAAGGTTTCCCTCAAAACTTTGGACACGTCTGAACTCGATGAGTCAACCTCGGATTTCACGACTTCTTGAGTCCAGGAAGAACTCGAAGAACTACACTCGATGAGTTGGGTCAACATGGACTGTTGACTTTGACCATGGACGTGGACTTTGACCAAGGGTTGACCAGTTGACCTCTGGGGTATTTTTGGTAATCTGGAAATTTATGGAAAAAGGGTTTTGTGGTACCTTTAGGTGGAGGAGTTCGTGTTGGTGATCCAAGAGTTGAGCTTATCACTTCAGTACGACACTTGAGAGGTGAGTTATCCTCACTATATCAACGGGGTCTAAGGCACCAAGGCCGACCCTTTTTGGATTTGTATCCGAATTATTACATGATATGTTTATTGTTTTGCATCCTGGTAGTTAGGATGGTGATATGCATATGCTTAGTGACCTGGTTCAGTCGGTATCTTGGTTATAGGATTATGCTATGTTAGTGACATGGATAGGTCGGTGTCTTGGTTATAGGATGTTGCTATGCTATTTGATCTGCTAGATCGGTGTGACTGTTATTATGATAGCATATGATATGTATGTGCACATGTTGTTTGATTGTGGGTGGGGGTTGAGGCGGTCCTGCTTTGTGCTGAAGGCCAACATACCCAGGGCGCTCCGAATATACTACAGACCCAGGAAGGTATGCTAGTCAGAGCAAAGGCCCGACGAGCAGTCCGGATAGGCTGTAGGCCTTGCGAGGCGGTCCAGACGTGCCGAAGGCTCAGAGAGCGGTCCAAATAGACTGAAGGCCTGTGAGGCGGTCTAGTCAGACTGAAGGCTTATTATGCATGATGTTTGCTTATATGATTACAAGATATGGTTATGAGGTTGGTATTTTGGGGGTAGCTCACTAATCTTTCAGGCTTATAGTTTCAGTTGTTGTTTCAGGTACCTCCGGCGATCGCGGGAAGGCGAAGGCATGATCGTACCGCTCCTCCTGCTGTTATGATTTTTATGACTTGATACTGGGATACTCTGATAATTAGTATTTTGAAAACAAACTTTGTGATGTTAAATGATTTTAAGTAATTTGGAAAAGTATAAATTTGGCTTGAATATTTGGGTTTTACAATACCAATGAGTCGAAGGCACCAAGGCCAGCCCATTTTATGATATGTGACACACTAGTTGATGTAGTGTTATCTGGCATGATAGTTCGTTATATTCTAGGAGGTATGCTAGTTGTATATGTGGTATACTTGTATGAAAGATCATGGGTGAGCCCATGACACTTGGATGTTAGACCAGGTGGAGAGCCCATGGCTTTCCTATTAAAGACTATGGGGGAGCTCATGACACTTGGATGTAAGACCATGGGGGTGCCCATGACTTTCTTATAAAAGACCAAGGGGCATGACACTTAGGTATAAGACCATGTGGGGAGCCCATGACATCCTTGAGTAAGAGCCTGAGGGAGCCCACGACATCCCTATATCCCTATATGTTGTATGCATGGCTTACGTGGTTTATGTAGTTTTTATAGCTAATATGGATTATGTGATTATGTGGATTATGTGAGGTATGCTCTGGGAAACTCAATAAACATTATATTACAGTTATATGATTTGTTTCAGGTATTTCTGAGCCTAAAGGTAAGGGCAAGGCTTGATGACGCGGCATGCACTCTCCGACATTTGATTTGATGGGACACTCTGATATTTAGAATAAAATGTTGATGTTATGGATTTTGAAAACAATTGTCATTGTTATTTCATATTTTATGAGAATGTTTTGGCTAATTAAAAATGAAAAAAAATTATTTAAAAATTTGGGTGGTTACAACCTTTTTCAAATATTGGTGCATTATGTGATTTTCTCATTGGTTTCTTAGATATTTCATTGTATACTTGATTTTTTTGAAATTTATGTTTTAGGGGAACAACTTGACTTAGGGGGTGTTTGGATTAGATTTTTAGCTTATTGCTTATAACTTATTTGTGGTGGGAATAAGCAATAAGCAATAAGTATGGGGGAGGGATGCTTATTAAAATTAGATTATTTAACCTAATAAGCTAGATTTTATTCAAACACTCAAATTAGCTTATTGTGGAAATAAGCAATAAGCACCTCTTTTTTTCCTATCCAAACACCCCCTTAGATCTATTTTTGCTTTCCTTCTATTTTCCCAAATTTGTGGTCATTTCTTAAATACAGATAAATATCCTTTAGCTGTAAAAAAAATATTTAACGTATTGTCTAACTGTGCTTATCAAAATTTGTGGTCTTGTTTATTCAATTTCCCCAAATGTAATTGTCATTGTCTAAATTACAACTTTTGATGCAGTATTGACATTTGATTATTCTTTCGGATGATTGTAGCGTGCACCCCTTTTAATCAAAACACCATCAGCCCATCCTACCTTAGGTAATGTCAAAGTTACCCATGCTAAGCTACAATTTGATACATGTGTGTGCGTATCTTCCTATTAATTTGAATAGTATTAGACATCGACGTTAATAAATTAAGTTAAACTATACGAATAAACATTGATTGGTCTAATTATACAATATTTCTATTTTATTCTCTATGTACTTTGTTATTTTCTTTTAAAACTTATGAGATTTAGGCTTATGTAAAGTTAAGATCAATGTTTTAAAAACCGATTTTTTAGTTGAACCGATATAATGACTGGTTCCCGGTTCGACCGACGGGTTAACCGGTTTCTATAATTTTCATATTTTTTTCTATTTTCCTATACATAAATATATAAATCATGAATTTGACATTTACAGGTTCAAACATAAAAAAATATGCATATAAATAAGTTGTAGATTACTCCAAATACATTAAAAACTTTATAACATTTATTATATGTTTTTATTTAGAGAAAACTATATAGATTTGAAAAAATTCACTAAAGCTTATTATGAAAATTATTCTTTTCCATGTGTTTTTATTTGGTTTAAGCGGTTCAACCGCTATGTATTTTGACCGGTTCAATCGGGTTTATCTAAAAACCGGCCGGTTCAATCCGGTTTTGAAATCCACATAAAATCGGTGATAGTTGAACCGCTCCCTTCTCCGATTTACGGTCCAACCGGTTCGACCAGCCGGTTCAAACCGGTTTTTAAAACATTAGTTAAGATTTGTTTAACTATTTCATAAGTTGTGATTTGTAAAGAATATAATATACGCTAAATCCTATTGATTCTATTCACGATTTAAATGGAAGCAGTCATGTGTCTTTATTCTTTAATGGTAAATAGTTTCACTATTTTTGTACTATGAAGTTCTAAGGCATTGTACTTTTAAGTTTGACCATTCATAACCTTCTATTTACATTACTTTCAAAGTTTTAACAAAATATATAAGTGGAATTTCCACGTGTAATTGATATGAAAAATCGAAAACAGGTTGTAGAAGTTTTTTTTGGTGAAAAAGACAATTGTTGCCCTTTTGGTAAATTTGGTTATTGTGACTATTTTTTCCTTTTGGTTGTTTAAACGACATAAAAATGAACAAAAATTGTTATAGTGATATGAAAATTGTTTAATAGGAAGTAGATTTTTTTAGGTAAAAATGACAAAGTTTGACCTTTTTGGTCATTTGGACCATTCTTTTCCTTTACATCATTTTTAGAAAACTTAAAATTAAACAAAAAAAACAACCCTTATATTGATATGAAACACTCAAAAAAGAAATCAGAGTATTTTTTTTATTGAAAATGATCATTTTGAACATTTTTAGCATTTAAACATTCATATTTAATTTTTTTTAATCAACTCGTGGAGTACACGGTTCTTATACTTAGTGTGAAAGATATGATGGATAGCCTATTGACACATGTTCAAATCTTGATATTACTTAGCCCTAATGGCCATGAAGTTTCGGCTGCAGTGACTCCAATGCATGAGACAAGGCCTAATATTTGTAGCAAATAATTAGTCGGTACACGAAAGCTGGCCTGGAACCTTCGTTGCAGAAGTTCCCTTTACAAAACAAAAATGTTACATATAATATAAATGGGAGATGTTACATATAATATAAGTGGGAGACTCTGAGATCTGCGTTCGAAACTTTTCTATCATGGTAAAACTCATAGTAACTGTGATATGGCGCAACGGAAAAAAAAAACCCAACGGATTAAAAATCTATCCCCATCCCATCCCCGATATGGAACGGGGATCCTCAATGGGTAATCGGACATTTTTTCCCGTTACAAGGTTTTAAATTTTTATGAAAAATAACTCCTAGTTATATATTAACCAACAAAACAAAAACTAATAGAAATAATATAAAGCACTACAATTACCGAATGTCTTCAAATACGAACAATAAGTTTCAAATAATAAGATTCAAGTTTACAAATTAAATCATTTTTTGAAAACCAAACATAAAAATAAAAGTCTTCCAAAATTACAGTTTAATTATATAGAAACCTTATTGTGTCTAATGACTTTCACTTTATGCACTATGATTTATGAGTTTATTATATATATATATATATATATATATATATATATATATATATATATATATATATATATATATATATATATATATATATATATATATGGTAACCATCAAGGTCAGCTTAGGGTACGGGTACGGGTACCCGATAGGTAGAACCATCATCGTCTCCATTCTCATTTTTTTGCATTTGGGTAATACCCTCCCATCCCCGTCCTCGATCAATTTGGGGATTTACCTTGTCAATTCGGATTCGGGTACCAATAGGGTATGTGTTTTTTTGCCATCTTTACATGTTATGTTATAACATGTGAACATCATTTTCTAGTTAAATGATATGGTGTTAAGGATAATATGAAATATGAGGTGAAAATTTTGTAATGTTGTAACATTATCACATACCCATAAGTCTTTGATGGTGTGGTGCCATCCTTACCAA
The DNA here is from genome assembly GCF_002870075.4 of Lactuca sativa. NCBI lineage: Eukaryota > Viridiplantae > Streptophyta > Magnoliopsida > Asterales > Asteraceae > Lactuca > Lactuca sativa. The sequence continues at coordinate 265,714,896 of NC_056627.2, forward strand.
CTCCATCTCAACTTTCTTTGTCTCCACCTCATTCATACTAGGAGTGGTATATGAGAGAGAGAGAGAGAGAGAGAGAGAGAGAGAGAGAGAGAGAGAGAGAGAGAGAGAGAGAGAGAGAGAGAGAGAGAGAGAGAGAGAGAGAGAGAGAGAGAGAGAGAGAGAGAGAGGAACCACACTCCCTACCGCAGACCAAACCCGCAGTGTTTGTCATAGTGACGAACCACACTCCTTACCGCAGTCATACCGTCTGGACTTATAAATCTTATAATCACGCCAATTTCCTTTATGATATGTTAGACTCGTACATTCGGAACTTAATCGGACATAAATACCACAATTACGATAAAACTATTATAATAAAATATAAATATAAAATGTAGCCAATTTCTCTTTACTTATCTTAAATTAAAAGTTTGTTGACTTATAACCAAAGTAGACATTGAAATGTAGGACTCCAACTTTGCATGTGTTGTAGCTTATCTTTAGACCACAAGTTGGACTTATTGTTTAAAACTAGTGCAAGTGGTTCAAAACTAAGGGTATCATCTCTTATATTGTGCACGTACACCTCTATATTATGCAAGTATATATAAAAATAAAGATGTAAAAGCAAAAAATAATCTTCAAAATACATACATAAAACAAGGATATATAAAACTAATTATGTAAAAGCAAAACTAATTTTTTAAAAAGAAATTCATAAAAAATTATAAAAAGCAGTTGAGAAATATTTGCAAAATTCATTTGGACTATTTCGTAGTTAAAAAAAAATAGATAAAAACAAAGTCGTAGAAAATGATTATGTTTAACTATATGTAAGAGTGCAATTCTAATTTGTAATATATACAATGGTGGATCTTAGTGGTGTCGGGGGGTCTCGAGCCACTGCTCCGATTCAAGCACGTAATGTAATTTTTTTTTTTAATGTTTTTCCTATTAGGTGCACCGGCTTAAAATACAAGTGTCACTACTAATTTAGATTTTTTCGAAATTTTTTTTAATGTCACCCCTACTAAAACTTTCTGCGTCTGCCACTGAATAATATATATATATATATATATATATATATATATATATATATATATATATATATATATATATTATAAAGAAAACATTTTTTTTCACCACATTTATTTGAAACTTTTATGTATTTTTTCTTTCACCATATTTATTTGAAACTCACATGACTTTTCAATTTCTTTTTAATAGTGATTATAAGTTGGTTAATAAGATTAAATAAATATCAAACCTAAAGTGTAATCATATATAAACTAAATTTCAATATTAAAAGAATATCTTTACTTCTACTTATAAAATTATGTTTTTAAACTATTTAGATATTATAGTTAATTTATTAGTTTTAATATATTGTTGGATGTAAACCATTATCATTTTAAAGCTACAACTTTTAAACAATTTAGATAAAATATTTAAATTATAAATTTAAATATAACATTACAGGACCAACTTAAATATAAATTTTAGTTTAACTTAAACAACCCAAATAATATTTTGTAAATAGTTAAAAGTGATAAATTGTAGTGTCTTTCTAATAATAATTATAATTTTGTTAATAAGGTTAAATAAATATCAAACCTAAAGAGTAATCATAAATAAACTAAATTTCAATATTAAAATAGGGAAAATGACTTAGGAGAGTAACTATCTCTTATCCGTGTTCACATATTGGCAACTTCTTCTTTTTTGTACATAATAAAGCAACTAACTTGTTTTAATTGTTTAAATTACACCAATATTACCGGTTAATACATGTTTTAACCGGTAACTCAAAGGGAAAATGACTTAGGAGGGTAATTACCTCGTATCCGTGTTCACATATTGACAACTTCTTATTTTTTGTACATAAGAAAGCAACTAACTTGTTTTAACTGTGTAACATCCCAAAAATCATGAACAAAAATTTGATTTTTAATTTAATACTAAAACCATAATTGTCAAACCATTAATTTAATACTCCGGCATCGGGCTCCACCCGGCATCAGGCCTCGTCTGGCATCGAGCCCCCTCGGTATACAGATATGTCTCTCTTAGGCCCCGCCCACTAAACACATGCAATCATATAACATGCTAACACATAAAGAAACATACTCTACCGTATCCCTATCCTAAGAAAAATACTCTGCTAATAATGAGATACGGAACTTCGTCCGTACTTAACTAGTTCCAGTCAGGGCTTCAGCAGTGCAAGGTGAATCTCTCCACTGTATGAATGGGTCTAAGGCCACAATGTCAGCCCATGTAGTCTATGAGTAGGAAGACCCGAGGGTTAGCCTTAGGCATTGTATGCTAGTATGTTATTCCAGACTAAGGTCCGATGTCGGGCAGGTGCCCGAGGAATGTTTGCATGTCAGATTATACTTGTTGTCTGTGTGATACTTGTATGTGCCTGGTAAGGAGGTGAGTGTGGGCGAGGTCCCATATCTCATCACTAGCTGAGTACGGACGATGTTCCGTATCTCATTATTAGCAGAGTATGTTTCTTAGGACAGGGATATAGTAGAGTATGATTCTTTATGTGTTAGCATGTTATATGATTGTATGTGTTTAACAGGCGGGGCCCGAAGACAAGTGGGGCCTAAGAGAGACAGACCTGTATACCGAGCGAGGCTCGATGCCAGGCAGGGCCTGATGCTGGGCGGGGCCCGATGTCGGGGTATTAAATTAATGGTTTGACAATTATGGTTTTAGTATTAAATTAAAAACGAAATTTTTGGTCATCATTTTTGGGATGTTGCATAGTTAAAACAAGTTAGTTGCTTTCTTATGTACAAAAAATAAGAAGTTGTCAACATGTGAACACGGATAAGAGATAGTTACCCTCCTAAGTCATTTTCCCTTTGAGTTACCGGTTAAAATAGGTATTAACCGGTAATATTGGTGTAATTTAAACAGTTAAAACAAGTTAGTTGCTTTATTATGTACAAAAAAGAAGAAGTTGCCAATATGTGAACACGGATAAAAGGTAGTTACCCTCCTAAGTCATTTTCCCATTAAAATAATATCACTACTTCTAGTTATAAAGTTATGTCTTTAACTTTTAACATATTATACGTAATTTATTAGATTTAATATGTTGTTGTTTGTAAACCATTATCAATTTAAAGTTATAACTTTTGAACAGTTTGGACAAAATACGTAAACTATTAATTTAAATATAACATTACAGTGTCAACTTAAATATAAACTTCAGTTGCACTTAAAAAACCCAATGAATATTTTGTGAATAGTTAAAAGTGAAAAATTATAGTGCTAAATGACAAAAGTAAATTATAATATCAATTTAACTAACATATTTCCTAAAGATATTTGTATAATCGTTAAAAGTTTTCAAATAAGTAGCTTAAAATAACTTACAATAACAATAGTTAAAATTAACTTTATATAAATGATTATATTGTTACCTTTAAAATCAAAAAACAATGTCTGATGTTTTAAATAATTATAATGATAAATATTAAAACGTTAAGAAAATAAATTTTAAAAAATTAATTAACAATAACAAAACTATAAATAATATTAAGCCATATATTATATCTAATTTATTTATGAGTAACTTGCGGGTAGAAGTCATTCAAAAGGTTGAGATTATACAGTAATAATAGATGTATATATATTATCATATAATTCAAAATTATCAATATATTATATCAATTTAGTGTACGAATTATTATACCACAGTTAACAGCAACGTTATTGTTATATATTTAAAAAAACATATATGTGTAAAGATTTTAACTATATAGATGTTTCTGCGCAACATGCGTCTTATAAAGGTATCATTTTTCCTTGAACACCATGCATTTGAAACTCTTAAGACCATTTTTCTTGAACCTCATGCATTTGAAACTCCCAAGACTATTCAACTTATACAAATTAATTTATGATTAATTGAAATATTATTTTTTGTAACTCTTAAGACTCTTTAAATCATGGTATTTAATTGACGAGTTAAATGAAATATTTAACCTATATAAGAAATTTGTAGATTACATATTGCATGTATGTCAACACAAAATGATAGATTATATTTGTAGGGTTTGAAGAGTTATATGAGTGGTTCCATGCAGGTAAGAAACAATTGCAACTTTTCCAACTATATATTCATGTAAACTCAAATTCGATGCATGTAAAGTTTTAGATATTAACCAATATTCAAATTTAGGTATGTTTGTAAATGTATACTTGAGATCATTTTTTTAAGTTTATGTGTTATGCGTCTTTCTATAATCACAGGATGATGAAGTGAGATTGCTAATTACTTCTCATGAGCTTTTGATAAATCACCCATCAAGCTATTTATAAGTTAGAGCAATTAACTTTGTTAACATGTATGTATCTTTACGTTGTTTCTCTCTTTTTTTATGTTAAGAATATATATTTTATGTACAAAAAAATATTATTCGACATGTATTTTATGGTATGTATATACCATGTTAGTTTCTATCGCTTATTTTATAAATAACATCGATGGAGTTTTTTATAATTGATTTCGATGAAAGGAGTTTACAATTAATATACAAAATTGTTGGTGATAATGACGAATTAGAACGAATGATTTTTAATATGATATGACTTTATTATTGAAAACCAATAATTATGTGTGTTATAAAAATGAATTCTTTATTTTCTACCAAAACTTATATGGATATACATAATTTTAAATGTTTTTATACTAATAAAAATAAATTATCTTATTACATTTGTCAATTTCCTTTTTTCCTATTCATTCTTTATCGTAAAGGAAAAGTAAAATAAATAAAATATTAATATCTTCATAAGAAAATATAAGTGGTCAAAATATTCGTCAAGTGTAACAATCCTCCTCTCTAACCCTCTATTAACATATTGTTTTTAAAATTAGTCGCAATACATAACAATTATCATAGTTTTGAAATTCAAATTACCATTTTATTTGGACCGTTCATTCTCTTCCAATATTTCATAGCTTTAAGGAAATATGTGAAAGTACAATAAAAAATGTGATACTTTTTTTAAATATAATAATGAAAATTTTAAAATAAGTAGTTTTTAATTAGTAAAAAATAATAATTTTTAAAATAACGTAAAACTAAACAATGAATTATATTATATTAATAAATTATTGTTATTTGAAATAATAATAATAATAATAATAATAATAATAATAATATAAGAAATAAAAAATATTCAAATAAATTATTTATAAATTAGTTAAAAACAGGTATAGTTTAAAATAATTTTAAATCAAAAACTTAATTCAATTTGATTCAAACACAATTTTTTATATCTTTTTTATCGAATACTTAAAATTATTATAATATTAGTTACAACTTAGTATAAAAACTATTACTTTAATTAATGAGAAACACTTATAATATTGTTTTTATAACATATAATTGTTAATATTTATATTACATTATTGGGCACAAATCAAGAGTTTAAAACTCTTACAAGAACTCAATAGTTTTTTTTTTAAAATTTAAATGTAATTATGATTTCAAATTTAATGTAATTTGTCTTTATATTTTCCACTACATTCAAAAGTTTTTTAAACTTATGGTTAATGTGCAATGCTTTATTATTTTTCATTTTTTACTATACACATTGTAGCTATATTAGTAGTATACAAGTAAGCATATATTTATGAATTGGATCATTGATGGTTATAGGTGGTGGAGTTTGGGGCAGTGTTTCGGGAGCGTGATTTTGTGGTTCAGTCCAGCATTGCAAGGTGAGTTATCTTCACTATACTCAAGGGTCTAAGGCACCAAGGTCGTCCCTTTGATTTGTTATTTGAGATAGTGTAACGCCCGTGTTTCTGGGCTTGCCATTTTTAAGCAATGTAATAGTCTAGGTTAACCTTTGTAACTAAATTTGAAATAATAAAAAAATGTATTATTTGTGGATTATGTGAATTATGTGGTTTATGTGTTTATTTTCTTGATTTTTATAATTTAATGAATTAAGAATAAAATAAGCGTCAAAATTAAAGTGTGAGATAAGCCCGATATCTTTGCATAAATTTATAGTGGTCGAAACAAGGATTCCGGAGATATAAGGAATGCCAAAATCCGAGTTATAACGAAGAAGTTATGACCTGTCGAAGTTTCGCGACATAACCGGCACGACGCCGAGTGACGTAAAATATGAATTTAAGATAGAGCGATATTTAGCCTTAGCGATCTAAACAAAAGTCCTAGATTTCGTTAAACCGAGAGCGTGCATAAAAGGAACGCCCAAATCTGACTTCGTATGAGGAAGTTATGATTTTTCTAAGTTTCGACTTAGCAGTATGCAGCCCGAATACTCGATTTGAGATTGAGCGGTTTTTAGCCGAAACAATCTAAATGAGAATCGAAGATCTCGTTGTTAGTAGCGAAACGATGAAAAGATAGGCGAGAACGGACATCGGACGAAGAAGTTATGATTTTATAACGAAGTTTTCTTGTCCGGGCCTTCTAAAAATAATTAATAAAAATGAAAGTCAAAATTAGCCGACGGAGTCTAAACGAAAGTTGTAGAGCGTAGTCTCACCTTCGCGTGGATATAAAGAACGTCGAAAACGGAGTTCGTATGAAGGAGATATGAGTTTTTGAAGTTTAATAAATATTTAATATTTATTTTTAATTAACATCCGATATTATCCGAAGAGAGATCAGTCGGTCTATCCGAAGTACGCCGCGCGTACTGCTGTACGCCCCGCGTATAGCGAGGGGCACTCGAGTATTCCGAAGTCGTATGCAATGACGTATGAGGGCCGATGACGTAAGCGCTGACGACCTCCGAGGCGTACGCCCCGCGTACGTGCGAGGGTCAGCCTATAAAAGGGGATCCGAAGGCAGCTCTTTCTTCACACACAATTTCTTCATTCTCTCTAGTCCTTTGCCTCGTTTTGCGTGCCGTTTGCACCCCGAAGCCCCGGTATTATTCCCGAGCCCCGAAGCGAGATCCAAAGCCCCGAGAACCCCGAAGAGCGTTATTCCCGAGCCGAAGCCCTGCCCGCGAGGAGCCGGTTTTTGTGAAGATCTTCCAGATCTACAGAGAGACGCTGCTTCTATAAGCCGTAGTGCTGTCGGATTCTCTTCTGATCAAGTGAGTGTATAGTCCCTTTTTCAATACGCAATATTATGAAGTATTTAATATAAAAGACGTGCTACGTGTATATATTTTGTGGTTATATGTGTGAATGTATATTCTCTATGAAATACGTGTTATGTGTGTGCCTCATCTGTTATGTGGAATATGTATTGATTAAAGCATGCTATACAGGTTTTCTTTAAACAATGTATAAAAATGCATATTTTTAACTACTAATATGTTGGGTAGAACATGGGTAGATAATTGGTGTGAAATAAACAGATGAGAGGCCTCGGTGTTATTGGTGTTATTCTAGTCATTCAGCAAAGTACGGATGACGACCACAGACTATTCTAGACTGTCCTGTGGAACACTAGCAGACTCATTACCTGTAGGTGTTGTGAACGACGTGTTCACCGGTGTACTCTATCCCCCACATGGTTGCCTTTAGGGCACTTATTGTTGAGGAAGCCCCTCTGCAGTAATGTCCGTCCCGATGAAAATCCTGAAATAAGTTCCTTATAATAGACGTTATTTTTAGGAACGTAAGGTGAGGATAACGGGAATGGGTAATCGGGTTTATTGTTGATTGTTGTAATTAAATATAATTATTGTGGGTTTGAAAACTCTATATGCTCACCAGGCTCCCAAGCCTGACCCACTCAGTTTAATTGTATTACAGGAAGTGGCGCAAGAGCTTAAGATGGGCGAATCAACAAATCGTTTTTGTTTACAAGTCTGCATATGTATATATTTGTTGAATGACTTGTAATGTAATCGTTTATGCTTTATGATCTATATCGGAACATGACATCCCGACTTTTGATTATGAAATGAAATCATATTTCTATATGAAATGTTTTGATAAATATCTATTTTGTCATGTTTTGTTTTTGGGAACAAATTCCGCATCTCTTTTAAAATCAAACGGATTTACTCTGAAAATGTTTTAAAAAGCATAAATGAAATCGGTCTTTTCTGGCCGAGATTTTGGGGATGTCACAGTTGGTATCAGAGCATTAGTTTAAGCGACCTAGGAATTTGTAGGATTTCTAGACTTAAACTTAGTATGCTAAGTGGAGATTGTGAGATGTGTGTCTGATAAATTTTAGACACGGGCACTAGTTTATTTTAGGAAAGTTGCCTAAAATGCTTTTATGTGCTAAATGTTATATGTTGCCATATATGATATTATTTGTTCGGATCTACGGTTTGTTGCCAACTGGATCTGAAGGTTTATTTGTTTAGGATTCTAAGCGTATGTATACGATATTAGAACTAGCATGTAATCGTTTGGAGTAATAAGGTGAAATTATTCGGTGTATAGATCAAAAATGGTGAGAACAAGAAGCGGAGTTGGAAATGCTGATGAAAACAGGAATCAACCGTCTGTAAATCAACAAGTACCTGTCGTTGCTGATGCACCTGAGCCGATAACAATGGCTGGTTTACAAATGATGATTCAAATGATGTTGGATCGTCAGATGGAAGAAACGAGACGCCTGCTTAGGCAGCATCGTGAAGAACCGTCAATTCAAGCAGAAGAGCCCGAGGAGAATGGAGGGCAGTCTGAAGGAGAAAACTTTAGTGGAATCATTGGTCAAGACGAACAACCAGTGGTTAGACGCAATAACCAGTATGGAGGAAATGATGGTCGTGGGTGCAAGTATAAGGATTTCATGGCATCCAAACCACCATGTCTATCCAGAAGCCCGACGCCGGTGCAAGTTATGGACTGGGTCTCTGAAATGGAGACTATGTTTGAAAGTTACGAATGCAGCAACAGGCAGAAGACCGCTATTGCGATCCCTCTGCTAAAATCTGGCGTACTGAGTTGGTGGAAGCTGTTAGCTGACTCTATGCCCAAGGGAGAAGCAAGCAAAATGTCTTGGGAAGACTTTGTGGAACAACTAAAAATGCAATACTGCTCCGAGCAGGACCTTCTGGAAATCAGTAATGAGTTTCAAAATTTGAAGAAAGGGAAATTGAGCGTTACTGAATACGCTGCAATTTTCACGGAAAAGATGAAGTTTATCCCATATTTGGTGCCTACAGAACTCTCTAAGGTCAACAAGTTTGTCCTTGGACTACCAGCGGACTATGGTCCAATGGTTAAGCAAGCAACCACAATGAAAGCTGCCATCTGGGTTGCTAGAAATGTTGAGACCCAGATCAGGGAAAAAGGTCTGGAAAGGTCAGAGGTGGGGGAAAAGAGGAAAATTGATGGATTTTCAGGGTCCAGCAAGAAAAGTAAATTCTCGAAGTCTAGTTCGAGAGGAAGTGGAGGAAAGGTAGAGGCGAAATGGTGCGACAAATGCGATAAGAAGCATCATGGGAAGTGTGGCGGGGAAACCACATGCTTCAAATGTGGAAAGCCAGGGCAATATGCCAATGACTGCACTTTCACCAAGAATGTTTGTTACAGTTGTGGTGAGGAAGGGCACATCTCAAGGGATTGTCCGAAAAAGAAGGAAGCGGCAAGACCCAACATTCCGCCAAAGCCAAAGGCGAGAGCATTCCAGATGACACTGGAAGCTGCTAAAGATGAAGCTGATGTCGCTTCAGGTACCTTTCTCGTTAACAAATTGCCTGCCCAAATTTTATTTGATTCTGGAGCCAACTACTCTTTTATATCGCATGAATTTGGTAGAAAACTAGCTTTGCCTATTGTTAGACTAGATAATGCTTTATTAGTCGAAGTTGCTAGTGGCAAGTTTGTACCTGTTAGTTATCGCATGAAAAACATCTTAATTGACTTGAATGGGAATAAGTTCCACGAGGAATTATTGCCTATCGAACTTAATGGTTTCGACATCGTTTTGGGAATCGATTGGCTTAGCGCCAATGATGCTGAAATTTTATGCAAAAAGAAAATAGTGAAAGTGAATCCGCCTGGGAAGGAATCGTTTATGGTGTACGGAGATAAACGCAGAGTAAATTCTGGAATCATTTCTCAAATGAAAGCCAGAAAATGTTTAACCAAGGGGTGTACATCATACTTGGCATTCGTGATCGATGCTAAGAAGGAAAAGAAGGTGATGCAAAATATTCCTGTTGTGTGTGATTATCCGGAAGTATTTCCAGAAGATCTTCCTGGATTACCACCCGATCGGAAAGTAGAATTTCGTATCGACTTGTTGCCCGGAACAACGCCAATTGCAAAAGCACCTTATCGATTAGCACCAACGGAGATGAGGGAGCTGATGACGCTACTTTAGGAGTTATTGGACAAAGGTTTCATTAGACCTAGTTCATCACCCTGGGGAGCTCCGGTGTTATTCGTAAAGAAGAAAGATGGAAGCATGAGGATGTGTATTGATTACCGAGATTTGAATAAGGCAACAATAAAGAATAGATATCCGTTGCCGAGGATTGATGACCTATTCGATCAGCTACAAGGATCAAGTTATTTCTCAAAGATCGACTTGAGGTCATGATATCATCAGCTGAAAGTAAGGGAGCAGGATATAGAGAAGACTGCATTCAGGACATAATATGGACACTACGAGTTTTTGGTTATGTCGTTTGGACTAACCAATGCTCCCGCAGCATTCATGGATTTAATGAATAGATTTTGTAACCCGTTTGTTGATAAATCTATGATAGTGTTCATAGATGACATTTTGATTTATTCGAAAAGCCAAGAGGAGCATGGCAGACACTTGCGAGAAGTTTTGGAAGTCTTGAAGAAGGAGAAGTTGTATGCGAAGTTCTCCAAATGTGATTTTTGGATTTGTGAAGTCCAATTCTTGGGTCACGTGGTCAACCAAGAAGGGATAATGGTTGATCCAACGAAGATCGAAGCAGTGATGAAGTGGGAACAACCGAAAAGTCCCACGGAGATCCGAAGCTTTTTAGGATTAGCCGGATATTACCAAAGGTTTATCCAAGGCTTTTCTTCGATCGCTAGTCCATTAACAGCTTTGACCCACAAAGGAGCTACTTATGATTGGAATGATAAGCATAAAGAAGCATTCGAGAAGCTAAAGAAGAAACTATGCGAGGCACCGATACTTTCTCTACCCGATGGAGTTGAAGACTTCGCTGTTTATAGCGATGCGTCTGGGGTTGGATTGGGTTGCGTTTTGACCCAAATAGATAAGGTGATCGTGTATGCATCTCGACAGCTGAAAGAGCATGAAAAGAACTACCCGACTCATGATTTGGAGTTGGCAGCGGTAGTTTTCGCTCTGAAAATATGGAGGCGTTACCTCTATGGCACGAAGTGCAAACTTTTCACTGATCATAAGAGTCTCCAATATCTCTTTATTCAGAAAGAATTAAATATGAGGCAACGACGCTGGTTGGAATTACTTAAGGACTACGACCGTGAGATACTTTACCATCCCGGTAAAGCCAATATTGTTGCTGATGCTCTCAGTCGGAAAGTCAATCTTGAAAGGAAAAGGCCAAGAGCGTTGAGAATTGAAGTTGTCTCGACTATTTTGGAAAGTATAAAGAAAGCTCAAAGCGAAGCTTCTGAGAAGAATGACCGAAAGGAGGAACGTTTGGGCAAAACGTTGGTGTTCGGTGTAAACAGTCACGGACTGAAGGTGTACCAAGATCGGATTTGGATACCTAAGACAGGAGGAGTCAGGGATCTTCTGATGGAAGAAGCTCACAAAACCATGTACTTGATTCATCCCGGTAGCACAAAAATGTATAGGGACCTGAAACCCTACTACTGGTGGCCGACGATGAAGCTTGATGTTGCAAAGTATGTGGCTGAGTGTGTGACTTGTGCGAGAGTCAAGACACAACATCAGAAACCGTATGGGAGTTTAGAACCATTGCCTGTGCCTATGGGTAAGTGGGAAGACATTGCTATGGATTTTGTCACTAAACTACCCAGAACAAAAAGTGGTCACGACATGATTTGGGTGGTTGTTGATCGATTCACTAAGAGTGCGCATTTCATAGCAGCCAACGAGAAATGGTCTATGGAAAAGCTTGCGAATTCTTACGTGAAGGAAATTGTGAGGCTTCACGGTGTTCCGCTAACGATTGTGTCGGATTGTGATAGTCGTTTCACCTCACGATTTTGGAAAAGTCTACAAGAGGAATTGGGTACCAAGTTGTGTTTAAGTACAGCTTACCATCCGCAGACTGATGGTCAGAGCCAAAGAACGATACAAACACTTGAAGATATGCTGAGAGCGTGTACCTTGGAATTCCTAGGTAATTGGGATGAACATTTACCATTGGTAGAATTCTCCTATAATAATAGTTTTCACTCGAGCATAAAGATGGCACCTTATCAAGCATTGTATGGACAGAAGTGTCGTACGCCGTCTTGTTGGCTTGAGGCTGGGGAAAAGCAGTTTATGGGACCGGAGATAGTCCATCAAACAGCTGAAAAGTTGAAAATAATTAGGGAAAGAATGTTAGCAGCTCAGGACCGTCAAAAGAGTTATGCTGACAAAAAGCGAAGACCGATGACTTTTGAAGTTGGAGATTCGGTTTTGCTTAAATTCTCGCCATGGAAGGGACTTATAAGATTTGGTAAAAGGGGAAAGTTAAGTCCAAGGTTTATTGGACCGTTTAAAGTTCTTCAGAGGATTGGGAACCAAGCTTACAAGCTCGAAATACCAGAAGAACTGAATGGAATTCATAACACTTTTCATGTGTGTTACTTGAGGAAGTTCACGGGAGAAGTTCCCGACATAATTACACTTTCGGAGTTGAGGATCGATGAGAACAAAAGGTTGATTGAGGGAAGACATTGCTATGGATTTTGTCACTAAACTACCCAGAACAAAAAGTGGTCACGACATGATTTGGGTGGTTGTTGATCGATTCACTAAGAGTGCGCATTTCATAGCAGCCAACGAGAAATGGTCTATGGAAAAGCTTGCGAATTCTTACGTGAAGGAAATTGTGAGGCTTCACGGTGTTCCGCTAACGATTGTGTCGGATTGTGATAGTCGTTTCACCTCACGATTTTGGAAAAGTCTACAAGAGGAATTGGGTACCAAGTTGTGTTTAAGTACAGCTTACCATCCGCAGACTGATGGTCAGAGCCAAAGAACGATACAAACACTTGAAGATATGCTGAGAGCGTGTACCTTGGAATTCCTAGGTAATTGGGATGAACATTTACCATTGGTAGAATTCTCCTATAATAATAGTTTTCACTCGAGCATAAAGATGGCACCTTATCAAGCATTGTATGGACAGAAGTGTCGTACGCCGTCTTGTTGGCTTGAGGCTGGGGAAAAGCAGTTTATGGGACCGGAGATAGTCCATCAAACAGCTGAAAAGTTGAAAATAATTAGGGAAAGAATGTTAGCAGCTCAGGACCGTCAAAAGAGTTATGCTGACAAAAAGCGAAGACCGATGACTTTTGAAGTTGGAGATTCGGTTTTGCTTAAATTCTCGCCATGGAAGGGACTTATAAGATTTGGTAAAAGGGGAAAGTTAAGTCCAAGGTTTATTGGACCGTTTAAAGTTCTTCAGAGGATTGGGAACCAAGCTTACAAGCTCGAAATACCAGAAGAACTGAATGGAATTCATAACACTTTTCATGTGTGTTACTTGAGGAAGTTCACGGGAGAAGTTCCCGACATAATTACACTTTCGGAGTTGAGGATCGATGAGAACAAAAGGTTGATTGAGGGAAGACATTGCTATGGATTTTGTCACTAAACTACCCAGAACAAAAAGTGGTCACGACATGATTTGGGTGGTTGTTGATCGATTCACTAAGAGTGCGCATTTCATAGCAGCCAACGAGAAATGGTCTATGGAAAAGCTTGCGAATTCTTACGTGAAGGAAATTGTGAGGCTTCACGGTGTTCCGCTAACGATTGTGTCGGATCGTGATAGTCGTTTCACCTCACGATTTTGGAAAAGTCTACAAGAGGAATTGGGTACCAAGTTGTGTTTAAGTAAAGCTTACCATCCGCATACTGATGGTCAGAGCCAAAGAACGATACAAACACTTGAAGATATGCTGAGAGCGTGTACCTTGGAATTCCTAGGTAATTGGGATGAACATTTACCATTGGTAGAATTCTCCTATAATAATAGTTTTCACTCGATTTGAGATTGAGCGATTTTTAGCCGAAACAATCTAAATGAGAATCGAAGATCTCGTTGTTAGTAGCGAAACGATGAAAAGATAGGCGAGAACGGACATCGGACGAAGAAGTTATGATTTTATAACGAAGTTTTCCTGTCCGAGCCTTCTAAAAATAATTAATAAAAATGAAAGTCAAAATTAGCCGACAGAGTCTAAACGAAATTTGTAGAGCGTAGTCTCACCTTCGCGTGGATATAAAGAACGTCGAAAACGGAGTTCGTATGAAGGAGATATGAGTTTTTGAAGTTTAATAAATATTTAATATTTATTTTTAATTAACATCCGATATTATCCGAAGAGAGATCAGTCGGTCTATCCGAAGTACGCAGCGCGTACTGCTGTACGCCCCGCGTACAATGAGGGGCACTCGAGTATTCCGAAGTCGTATGCAATGACGTATGAGGGCCGATGACGTAAGTGCTGACGACCTCCGAGGCGTACGCCCCGCGTACCCCGAAGTTACGCCCCGCGTACGTGCGAGGGTCAGCCTATAAAAGGGGATCCGAAGGCAGCTCTTTCTTCACACACAATTTCTTCATTCTCTCTAGTCCTTTGCCTCGTTTTGCGTGCCGTTTGCACCCCGAAGCCCCGATATTATTCCCGAGCCCCGAAGCGAGATCCAAAGCCCCGAGAACCCCGAAGAGCGTTATTCCTGAGCCGAAGCCCTGCCCGCGAGGAGCCGGTTTTTGTGAAGATCTTCCAGATCTACAGAGAGACGCTGCTTCTATAAGTCGTAGTGCTGTCGGATTCTCTTCTGATCAAGTGAGTGTATAGTCCCTTTTCAATACGCAATATTATGAAGTATTTAATATAAAATACGTGCTACGTGTATATATTTTGTGGTTATATGTGTGAATGTATATTCTCTATGAAATACGTGTTATGTGTGTATGCCTCATCTGTTATGTGGAATATGTATTGATTAAAGCATGCTATACAGGTTTTCTTTAAACAATGTATAAAAATGCATATTTTTAACTACTAATATGTTGGGTAGAACATGGGTAGATAATTGGTGTGAAATAAACAGATGAGAGGCCTCAATGTTATTGGTATTATTCTAGTCATTCAGCAGAGTACAAATGACGACCACAGACTATTCTAGACTGTCTAGTGGAACACTAGCAGGCTCATTACCTGTAGGTGTTGTGAACGACGTGTTCACCGGTGTACTCTATCCCCCACATGGTTGCCTTTAGGGCACTTATTGTTGAGGAAGCCCCTCTGCAGTAATGTCCGTCCCGATGAAAATCCTGAAATAAGTTCCTTATAATAGACGTTATTTTTAGGAACGTAAGGTGAGGATAACGGGAATGGGTAATCGGGTTTTTTGTTGATTGTTGTAATTAAATATAATTATTGTGGGTTTGAAAACCCTATATGCTCACCAGGCTCCCAAGCCTGACCCACTCAGTTTAATTGTATTACAGGAAGTGGCGCAAGAGCTTAAGATGGCGAATCATCAAATCGTTTTTGTTTACAAGTCTGCATATGTATATATTTGTTGAATGACTTGTAATGTAATCGTTTATGCTTTATGATCTATATCGGAACATGACATCCCGACTTTTGATTATGAAATGAAATCATATTTCTATATGAAATGTTTTGATAAATATCTATTTTATCATGTTTTGTTTTTGGGAACAAATTCCGCATCTCTTTTAAAATCAAACGGATTTACTCTGAAAATGTTTTAAAAAGCATAAATGAAATCGGTCTTTTCTGGCCGAGATTTTGGGGATGTCACAGATAGTTACTATTGTGATATGTTAGCTCATCATCCTGGTAGATAGGATGGTTATATGCTAGTATGATCGGTTAGATCGATATCCTATTAGATTAGATGTGGTTATGCTTAGTGACCTATAGTTTGGTCTGACTGTCTGTATGCTAGTAGGAAATTACCTGTTATATGTGCACATGATTGAGCAGTAGTGGAGGGTATCCCGTCCCGAGGATGATAGGACCCTAGTATGTTGTCTTGTAGACTGTTATATGATTATCTGATATAGGTGCACATGTTTGATTGATAGTATGTGGGCAATCCAACCCAATGGTTGTGGGTCGAGAGTATTCCATCTCGAGGATGATTAGACTCAACGTATGTGGGCAATCCAACCCGATGGTTGTGGGCCGAAAGTATTCCATCCCGAGGATGATTGGACTCATAGTAGTTTGGCATTCCAACCCAATGGTTGAGGGTCTGGGGTATTCTATCCTGATGGATGATTGGACCCATAGTAGTTGTTGTATGTGTAGGTGTGTGGGAATTTTAACCCGAAGGTTGTGGGCCGAGAGTATTCCATCCCGAGGATGATTGGACTCGTAGTATGTTGGCATTCCAACCCGATGGTTGACTGGACCCATTGTATGTTGTTCATTGTTGTATGTGTATGGTTGTGTGTATGGGTATTTTGGGGGTAACTCACTAAGCTTTCGGGCTTATAGTTTCAGTTTATTGTTTTAGGTACATCAGGAGATCGTGACACGGCAAAGGCGTGATCGTACAGCTCCTCACTTTTTATGACTTTGTTTCTGGGATACTCTAATGTGATACATTTTGAAAAGAAGTTTTGAAATGGTTAATGGTTTTGGAAAATTTTTAAAAGTTTTAAACTGGATTGAATTCTATGAGTGTTACAAGTCGGTATCAGAGCCTTGGTTTGAGTAAATTGGAGGAACATTCGTGTGAATCCAGTCTCAAATCAAGGAGAAGTTTTCAAAATTATTTCTAAAATGGTTTTCAAAATAAGTAAAGGAGGATGTAGGGTGTATGATCAGTCGGAGCCAGTAAGCAGACCCCAAAATACCATACAGTTATTTGATATTATGTGATATGTTAGAACAGCATGCTAGTACTAGGCTAGGGATCTTCAGGAGTTGCATGAAAGAATTGCCTGATTACATGATGCTTGCTAGCCTAGGGTTCTCTTTATATGAAATTGACATCATTACTGTAGTTATTTAGTGTAGGCATCACGGTTATACATAAATAAGATCTTATAGCCTGAGAATGTTTGAGTTGGCCTTATGTTCTGTTCTTGTTTGATTGGGAGCTTAGGGTAGGATTGGATATTCGAAAGTATATATGGTCCAGCGTTATGTATGACTAGTATACACTAATGCTGCAGGGTTGGTGAAAGTTTCATGGATGGGTGGGTTGTGTGAGACCAGTAGGCCAGTTATGAGATATTTAGCATTCCTCTAGGAGTGAGGATTGAGCACTCGCTATGTACATGTATATGGATAGGATGTTGTGGTGATACTTGAGACAAATATGGGTAGGTGTGGAAGGTTGTATGGGCCCGTACTACTGAAAGCATAGGACCCATACTCGTAGCAAGGAACTCACAACCCCTAGGGTTTGGGTTGGGAGTCAGTTCCCAGTTATGGTGTGGAATATTCGAGACGTCTTGAGACCAGATCCAGGTTAGGATCGGGAGCGGGCAGCCAAGATAGGCCAGCATTTTCAGGGAATCGTGTTAGTGAGATCATCCAGGAGTAGGTGATCAAGATTGTGCGGGGGCAATTTCCGGAGATGTCAGGTCTATTAAGACCGCCATGGTTGAGTATTTCGACGAGCGCTATGCAGCCATTGCCGAGACGGTTGCCGCGACAGCTTAAACAGCTGCAACGACGATAAGGGGAAGAGCTGGTCAAGCTTCCCAGTTCTGAGACATATTCTGATGAGCAGATGGCTGCAGTTATTTGGGATCGGGAAGATGATATGTACTCGTTATATTTCCGCAGGTGGAGCGGGAGAGGCTAGCATGTGAAGTTTCTAGATTTGAGGCTCGGGGGTTTGCTCGAGGCCAGAACGTGAGTCGCGGGAGCTCCGAAATGGAGTGATGATTATTTTCAGCTGTGATTTTGCAGCTGGAAGGGGAATGATTAATTGAGGTATTAGATTGTCGTTTTGTAGAGCAAGGATTGTGCCCTCTTAGTTTTTCAAGCTCGAAGGAGTGAGCAGACTTGTGACCCCAGGATCAGGTTGTATTCCAGCTCGGGGTCAGTTGGTTGCAGGAATAGGCAACATTATTTCAGCACCGGTGAGCATAGAACGGTCAACGTGGCATAAGTATTTGTGAGGTTCGGTCTGCCTTGGATCTCTTGTATCGGATGGAAAGGATTGATTGTGCGATCTAGTGTACTTCCATGATTGTAGACTACGTATTGGGAGTAGTTTGTAGCCCGATTTAGGGCAGAGGTTGTTTCAGCTGCTACAGTTCAGCTGTGGGCATTTGAGCTGGTATGTGAGTCAGGGTGCGAACCTTGAAGAGAATGATATCTAGAGCCTGAGAGCAGGAAGCTTGTTTGGGACACCTTTGGAAAAGGGGGTATTATGTAGGAGGCCTGTGGATAGGGTCCCACAGAAGGGTTATTCAACATTGTAAGGATTCAGTGGCTAGCAACCGTTAGTGATTGACGGACTAAAGCACCAATGGAATGGGTTCGTTGCCGAGGAAGTGTTCATATAGTTCTTAGAAGTGTGTGATCAATTGGGATTATCTAGCAATGTAGCACTAGTGGGAAAGAGTTGGTTGTCATTTGATCGATCGTTGTGAAGTAAGAAGGATTGAGAATCCTCAAATTTCATGTATTATGAAGGTTTAGTCGAATTTAAGTGGGGGAGTGTTGCCCGAGATGCGGAAGTGGGAGGGGTTTTGAAATGGGGATAAGTTTCATAACCTGATAGGGAGAATGGAGGCCCTAGTGGCTGCTTAGGTTGAGGGTTGTGTTGATTGGGGGTTCGGCAAAACTCCCCATCATAAGAACACATCTTCTGGGTGCTTGATAGTAGAAGTTGGGGAATCAGGTTGGGATTCTAGCCATGAATTGAGTTCATTTGTGTGTTAGTTCGAGTGCGTGTTCGACCAGTATGGAAAGTGTTGTAAGAGTACGGGGGTAGCCATCGTAATCATTATGAATAAGTAGGTCTGTCCACAAGTATTGAAGATGTTGCTGGAATAGGCTGAAGACTCCAGTGTATTTTGGTTTGATCGAAAGTTGTTGTTAGAGATCAGATGGAGTGCAAAGGATCTTGGTGATCCCATCAGTTCGGAGTGTCTCCGAGGTTTCATCTTCTTGGATCGGGTAATACTCCAGTTGGGGACTGACAGTGGATCCGAATGGGTATTAGTCAGTTTTGGGAAGGGTTGGGATTAAAATATCCTATCATTCAGGTTATGGGAACCGGGTTAGATCTTTCTCATGATCGTCTATGGAATTTGGATAGGGTTGAGGCGGTCCTGCTCTATGCAGTAGGCCAAGATACCTGGTGCGGGCCGACTGTAAGTCATAGGCATGGAGGCTCGAAGGGAGCGGTAGGGTTGAGGCGGTAGGCCAACAAACCCTGAGAATTTTGACTTGATAGTTGGATTGATTAGACATGTTGGTATTCTAACCCGAAAGGGGTGATATGGGTTAGATATGAGTGTCGTGCTGGTTGGCCGATAGTAGTAGGTATGTTGATGATGGTTTGAGTTATTGTGATGTGTCTTGGGATTTGTGCGTGGTAGTATTTTTTGTATCGTAAGTTGTTCGTTGATGAGAGGAGCATTGATTAGGCCCTTCGAGTGGCGGAGGAAAGTGGATATCTACAGGGTCGGAGTGTTGGGCAACTAAAGTGATGACAGTAGTGTCGATCGGTCATCGAGAGCATTCCAGTCATGAGCTGAGGGCCAGGGAGGTCATACCAGACTCATGATGTGGGCTCATAGGCAATCCAAACCTATGTTGAGGACCACGTAAGGGTGTTCCAGTCATAGGCTGTAGGCATAGAGATTGTGTGATTATGTCTGTTGTAGGAGCGCGTTCGGATTGGATGTTTTGTTGAAGATTCAGGGGAGTTGCACTCAGTTGTGACGAATCTGAGCAGGGTGGATAGATCCTTGGATCTCAAGTTATGAGTAGACCTGAGTTATGTTCATAGAGGTATTCCAATATAGGGTATTCCATTCTAGGGATGACCGGACCCTGTGATTGATTGGACCTGATACGTTTGGTATTCCAACCTGAGGGTTGACTGGGCCAATCATGTGTGGACGCGAGGGTATTCCATCTTAGGGATGACTGGACCCGTCGTAGGCATGCCTGGTATTCCAACCCGAGGCTAATTGGGCCAGACATGAGTGTTCGTGTTTTAGTGGATTGATTTTTGTATGATGTTGAGGGACAATTGTCATGTTAGCACAAAGGGTTCTCCTCAGGAAGATGGAAATTTGGGTTTCCGATACTTTGGATCATCAGGATTTTTTCAGTTGGCAAAGTGGCTTGTAGGTTAGACCTTTCTAAAAGGTTCGGTTAGGTTTTTCATCATCTTTCACGTTTCGCAGTTGCGAAAGTGAATCATGGATCAGGGGTGGTAGTATCGTTGGACAACATTCAGGTCAGTGAGCGCCTTTGTTATGATGAGAGGCCTGTGGCCATTCTGGAGAGAAAGGGGGAAGGTTCTACAGAACAAGGAGGTATCTTTGGAAAAGATATAGTGGGAGCCCAAATGAGGGTCCGAATGGACGTGGGAGCAGAGATGCGGGAGCACTATCCAAGGTTGCTCACCGCAACAGACTTCGAGGACAAATTTTAGTTCAAGTGGGAGAGAACTGTAACGCCCCGATTCTCGAATACCAATTTATGGTTATGATTTCTCATGAATTCAAGATTTACTCGACGAGTTAGTTTCTTGACTCGACGAGTTAGTTTCCTGACTCGTCGAGTAGCAGCGGGTTTGGGCCACGTGTTTAAGTAACCAACTCGCCAAGTCAGAAGAGTGACTCGACAAGGTTGAGCTGGAGGGTGAAACCCTAATTTTCAGGGTTTGGCACCCTATTTAAGGGATCATTAGCCACCCTTAGTCCCTTTGTAGCCTCTTGAGAGTCCAGAAACCCTAATTCGTGTGTGTGCTCCATATTAGTGTAAATTTCAAGCTTAGAAAGAAGATCTTGATGCAAAAAGCTTGAAGGTCAACAAGTTTGAGGCAAGAATGTTTGTGGGTCTGAAGTCTATCTCAGCTAGCTTCATTTGAGGTATCAATTCATGATCTTGGCCTCATTCCTTTCTAGATATCTTTGGATGAAATTAGGGCTTCTTGGCTTGGTTGTGAAGCTATTCTTGGGTATGAGCTCAGATCTGAAGTTGTAACTTCAGATCTGGACTCTCTTTGATTTGTAAGTCCATAACGCTATCATCATTGGCAAGCATGAACCCCTCCTTAAGTGTAAAATCCCATTTCAAGCTTGGTTTTGGCATTTTGAGTCATTAGAGCCTTGCATGCACATAAAGTTTGCAACTTTACATGATAAGCATGTCGTGGGAACTTGGATCTGCAGTATGGAGCCTTAGCATGGCTTAAAAAGTATCTGTATGGATGAAGGACTGAAGGGAATTAGTGAGTCGCATGGTAGACTCGACGAGTCATATGAAGATGGTCATGAACTCGACGGGTTGGATGAACAAATCGTCGAGTCTGATGAAGACTACCTTAGGCTCGAGGAGTGGAATGGTGAGTCAGCGAGTTGGCAAGTTATGCAAGGAACTCGCCGAGTAGCTGAGGGTACTTGACAAGTTGAGGTCAACATGGACTGCTGACATTGATAGTTGACTTTGACTATTGACTAAGGGTTGGCCGTTTTGACTTTGGAGGATAATTGGTAAGTAGATATTTATGAATTGGATCATTGATGGTTATAGGTGTTGGAGTTTGGGGCAGGGTTTCGGGAGTGTGATTTCGTGGTTCAGTCCGGCATTGCAAGGTGAGTTATCCTCACTATACTCAAGGGTCTAAGGCACCAAGGCCGACCCTTTGATTTGTTATTTGAGATAGTTACTATTGTGATATGTTAGCTCGTCATCCTGGTAGATAGGATGGTTATTGTTGGGTTTTGAGCATTCTAACACTCCTATGGTGTACATGCAACCCTATAAACCTTGGATCTATGTTTTCTCTATTATACATGCAAATAAGAGCTTTCCAAGGCTTTAATCCTAACTAGCATACTACGAAGTATCTATACTACAAAGTTCTAGTTAGATGACATACCTTTTAAAGTAACTTGATGTCTTCAAGCTTTAAGAGCTTAGCCCCAATAGTGTAGAAGCCTCAAGTGGAATCACAAATCACCAAAACACCTTGGAATACTTTGAGAATAAGAATACTTTGGTTCTCGCTAGTAAAATCGGCTAGCCCTCTTAGTGTACCCATACTAGTGCCAATTTCACCAACCAAGGACATCTTTATATAGTAGGGAGACTAGGGTTAAACCCATGACCTTTCATTTCATATGATCCTTGGGTTAAACACTCCATGGACTATCCATTAAAGCTTAGCCCAACCTAAATGAACTTGGCCCATTCCATATATATAAGAGTCCATATTTAATTAGTTCATTTTGATCACTTAATTAATTCTAAATTAATACTTGATCAATACTAATTAAATAATATGATTCCATATTAATATATTAGAACTTATAATATATTAATATACTATTCCCAAAAGATTATCCATATAAATTGTGTCGGTGAAGTGCAACCCAAATGGACCATGTCGGGTCGGGTCAAGTACATACCACATATAGTTATGGACTTAGACATTAATCCAACAATTATATGCTAGTATGATCGGTTAGATCAGTATCCTTGTAGATCAGATGTGGTTATGCTTAGTGACCTATAGTTTGGTCTGACTGTCTGTATGCTAGTAGGAGATTACATGTTATATGTGCACATGATTGAGCATTAGTGGAGGGTATCCCATCCCAAGGATGACAGGACCCTAGTATGTTGTCTTGTAGACTGTTATATGATTATCTGATATAGGTGCACATGTTTGATTGATAGTATGTGGGCAATCCAACCCGATGGTTGTGGGCCGAGAGTATTCCATCCTGACGATGATTGGACTCATCATATGTGGGCAATCCAACCCGATGGTTGTGGGTCGAGAGTATTCAAGCCCGAGGATGATTGGACTCATAGTAGTTTGGCATTCCAACCCGATGGTTGAGTGCCTGGGGTATTCCATCCCGATGGATGATTGGACCTATAGTAGTTGTTGTATGTGTAGGTGTGTGGGCATTCCAACCCGGAGGTTGTGGGCCGAGAGTATTCCATCCCGAGGATGATTGGACTCGTAGTATGTTGGCATTCCAACCCGATGGTTGAGGGTCAGGGGTATTCCAACCCGATGGTTGACTGGACCCATAGTATGTTGTTCATTATTGTATATGTATGGTTGTGTGTATGGGTATTTTGGGGGTAACTCACTAAGCTTTCGGGCTTACAGTTTCAGTTTATTGTTTCAGGTACATTAGGATAATGTGGCAAGGCAAAGGCGTGATCGTACAGCTCCTTACTTTTTATGACTTTGTTTATGGGATACTCTGATGTGATACATTTTGAAAACAAGTTTTGAAATGGTTGGTTTTGGAAATATTTTGAAAATTTTAAATTTGCTTGAATTCTATGGGTGTTACATCTAATTGATTAGTTAATTAGGGTCATATTAGTCACTAAGTTAAATATAACATCATTACCAGATCTGATACACAATTAGCATCATATTCATGTCATCTTCAAGAAGATCTTCATCTACTCCAATTCTTCTACCAAGGTTATCGTTCCTATGTGATCAACATTTCTTAATCTTCTCATGTAATTGATCTTCAATCTCCTTAAATCATCACTTATTTCAACAATATCATCATCTAATTTTTTATATTGATTGATCGAAGAATGATTGTATCCTATCCAATGTTGTAAAAATTCCGATTAGGTCCCGATTAGTATCCAATTAATCCCTAGGCGCTACTCGACCGATTAGAAAGCGCCTAACGATTAATCCATGCATACAAAACGACTGAAACAATAGAACCTGATGAAATTTTAACACTTTGAAGAAATTATATCTCAATAGAAACTATTTGAGGTATGATTATTGTTGTATTTATCATATTAACCTATTTTGTTATGATATTAGTGGTATTTATGAACTTTTATATGATATTAGTCCTATTTAATTTTTAAAATCTAACAAATTAGCAATTAATGGTCCCCGATTAATCTCCGCCTAGCCGATTAATCCCTTAATCCCAGTCCACCGACTAGCTAACGTCGAACGATTTTTACAACCTTGATCCTATCTAAATCATAGCTTCTAAATTCATGATTTTTGTATTTTTCGAGTTCATCTTTTTCATTCTTCTACATCTGCAATTGATAATCGAATTGATTGAGGTTGATTTCAACAATCATTCTTCTACATCTGCAATTGATAATCGAATTGATTGGGGTCGATTTTTAGCACCATAATAATCCATTTTCAACAAAAAATGTTAGTTTGTCTTCGTTGATCTTCAATTTCAACAATTCTTCATCTAATCACATTTGTTTAGTTGTTTTAGATCTATTTTGAGAACTTTCATAAAAATGGAGAATTGGTAACCGGACCTTATTACCATTTCGGTTCCGGTTCCGGTTCCAGTTCCGACGGTTCTAATGCTCATCCCTATGTATTAGCATTTCTAACAAATTAATGATAGTAATAATATTTGAAAATCTAAAAAGTCAAGAAAGTTCGCAGTCAACTCTAACAATCTAATTTTTATCACATTCTTGTTGATCTCCTTAATCTTTCCCTTTGGAAATTTAAAAAAAATCACAATATTCCTTAATCACCTGCGACTTTAATATTTTCACATCAGACACCAAGATCTTTATTGCATACTTGTTGATTTGTTTTATATGGGACGCTTCATTCCACCTAAGTTAATGGTTATTTGAGAGAATTTGCAATGAATAGACAAGTAGGGGGTGATAGCCAATAAGCAATTACCTCCAAAAGGAGTATGATAACTTTTGTGTATGGGTAAATCAAAACAAGTTATCGAAAATACAGATTATTGAGGAAGATAGTGAGATTTGATCAATTGATCACTAATCTTAAAGCTAAAGCAAAAGCGCTAATATTCCCTCAAAAATATGCGTTCCTTTTAAGATTAGATAAAGTTTTATTAGATATTACAATAAAGGTTGTGAAATTAGTTATATTATTAGGTCATATTATTTGTTTTATTATTATATGTATTAGTTGTGAGACTCATGTATTATATGGGTTAATTTAAAAAAAAATATATAAAGGTTAAAATATTTGACAACTTTGAATTTATAAGAAAATAAGAAAAATAATGAATAATTATAATAAAAATGTTTTTTATCTTTTAAATTTAAATAAATAAACAAGAGAAACTAATGAGTTTTAATTTTGAGAATTTTGAAATTAAAAAGTAAGTTGATTAATAAAATTGATATTCGTTTATCATTACATTTATTGCAATTATTACATTAAAATATTATGTGAAATTTAATAAAATAGAAAAAACTTATAAAATGACATGTTGCAAAAAAATAATTTAAATAACCACAAAATGACATTTGACAAATTAAATATTTACAGTTTAGATTCACAGTGTGAATCTACACTGATCAAGGTTTTTTTTAGTCGGTATTGACGTTTATTAATAGAGTACAATTTTTTTTTGGGTATAGTTAGTTTTTTTTGATAAAAATAAACTTAAATATTGAAAAAACTAATGAAATGAAGTGAGTTTTTTTCGAAAAAGAAATCGTTTTTTATATATCAACATGGATCTATATGGAAAAATGACGAAAAATCGAAAACTACGGTATATTCGGTTTTTTTTTAATAAAAAATGTAGCCTAAAAAAAATTAAACGAAAAAAAGATGTGAGTTTTTTGGTAAGGAGGTTGAATTTTTGGTATAATCTGGTATGTGCGTTCAATGTACAAGTGTACATCTATTTCCTTGACTGTTGATCATTATGATTTCCGACACTCACGATTGATTTCTTAGTTCCTTGTTAATTATGGTTCTCTATTGAACCACACACACACACACACACACACAAACACAAACACACACACACACACACACACACATATATATATATATATATATATATATATATATATATATATATATATATATATATATATAGGGCTAGGTTATAATGTGGATAGACAACTATTGTGTGGACGTGTGGATAATGCTATTTTATGAAAATTACTAAGATATATGTTGTTTAGTAATGTGAATACGTTCAATCTCACAGAACTACTGTTATTTTAATGAATTCTCACCAATTCTAATTCAATTTTGTTCCCATTCATCGTTTTTTATTTATTTTAATTCTTACAGAATACGCCTCAATAAACATCCTGATAACATTCTGACAGAATGAAAATAATTAAAAAAAAATGTATAATAACCTTATAGACGATTTAATTAGTGAAAATACTTAAGAATTAAAATAATTATATAAGATTGAACGTATTCATATTATCAACAACATATTTTCTTTATAATTCTCATAGAATAACATTATCCACACATCCACACAATAGATGTCATCCACATTTGAACCTATATATATATATATATATATATATATATATATATATATATATATATATATATATATATATATATATATATATATATAGGTGGGTTCAATTGAGAAAATAAAAAAGGTTGAGAATGGGGGAATCATTCTCAGCCACTCATTTAATCTAAGCATAAAAAGACACGGTGGAAAACTTGTAAATATGTTAATAACCTTCAATGTCAAATACGTAACTATAATTCGATAACAGTTCGTGACTTCGTTCATCCTCAAAATTTCTCCTCCAACCTTCAACAATCATTCATATTTCTTCAACTAAACCATCATCAATGTCATCTAGTGTTAATCAATCATCAATATTCATAGCTGGGAGGTTCGCCGTTCAAGACAAATTCGCAACCCAAATTCATCAATTTCATCGATTTGTTAAAGTTTGGAACTGGAATTTCCCAGATTCGCAAACGAAATAAGTTAGAATCGGAATTTCTTCGTTGTTCATGAAATTGGAATCAGAGTTCTTGACTCGCAGTCACGATTGACATTGAAGGACTCAGAATCGATACTCACAAGTTCCCAATCGGATTTTCGGGAAGTCAAAATCAAAATGGGAAATCGATCAGACATAGGTGTCGCGTCTGAAGTCGAAATCGGAAGTATATGCATTTCATCAAACAGTTGGAGTGCATACAAGTTAACTATTTTAAAAATGTTAAAAACATTAATATGGATGTCTATTTGTAGAGAATAAAAAATCATGAATTTTAGTAAATTTAAAATAATTTTTCGATAAAAATAGCTCTTAAAAATTAAAAAAAAAACGAAAAAGACTATGTTTTTATATATATTAAGGTAATGTTTAGCATAGTTTAAGGAAATATGTTTTGTTGGAAAACACATGTCTATTCTTTTCCCATTTCTGCTGGTACGACGGAGGCTTTTGCGGCAAAAATAAATAAGTGGCTGAGAATGATTCCCTCATTCTCAACTTTTTTTTTTCTCAATTGAACTCTCCCCTATATATATATATATATATATATATATATATATATATATATATATATATATATATATATATATATATATATATATATATATATATATATAACGAATAGCTTTTTATAAACAACTAACATATATGATCCTTATAAAATAAAAATCAAGAAGGATTTAGATTAAAATGTTTTATTTTTTGAAAAGGAATTTAATATAAGTTATAATTAATTTTGGAATTATTGAATATCCTTGTTTTGAACTGGAGAAGCAAAGACTAAGCTAAAGCACTGTCGCCTGGTGTCTTAGTAGTTCAGTTGCATATCATGGACCACGCATTTTATGTTGACAATCCGCATACAATAAATTAAATACTATGTTATATCTTCGAATATAAAATAGCATTTACATCGACATTGAATGTAAACGATCAACAAAGTCATTAATTTATTTTTTAAACTGCGTATATAAATTTCGAAGCCATAAATGTAGATAAAAATCATATTTGTTGAAATAAATAAATCAAAAAACATTGAACAAAATCAAGAGATGCTTAGAGTTGTTATTCATTTATTTTTAAGGAATATGAACTCAAACACCACTATTGTTGTTGGTTTTTGATAGACGGTGTTTATTATTTTTCTTTTTCAATTACATCCCCTCGTTGGCACATATGTGTATGATTATTTGAAGTTGAATATCTACATGTTCGGATAATATATATATATATATATATATATATATATATATATATATATATATATATATATATATATATATATATATATATATATATATATATATATATATATCAATTTGTCAAGTACATAAAAAAATAATTATGTCATTCATATTAATTATAAAATAATAAATTTTTATGTTGATTTGTTATATAGAATTATAATAATTTTGAACCATATTATAAAATTTATGAAAATCATATTATTTAATGATCACTACGTATAGCAGACATGTGAATAGAACTAAATATGATTCTTGATTAGTGTTAAGTTTAACATTATGATTAATTAATTTAAAATTTACATATTTGACTACTTTCTCAAAGGTAACATAATGTAATTTATAACTTTATGTTAATAGTCTCACTCCTCACCCCTTATACATGTTTCATTCTTTTCTCTTCTTTCTCTCTCGGTATCACCTAAGGGCATCCCTCTACTATTGTACCACCGGCGACATAACCTAGCCCTTTTAACCCATCCAAGACAAAACCTTGTCGAGGAAACCACACCGCCACATTTCTCGTTAATTTTACCCATTTCATCTTCCTAAAGACTTTTTCCCCAACTGCTCTCACTCCACCACTATAACCACATGCAAAATACCAAACTGACGTCGTTTGATCAACCAGTGGCTTGGTTTCCGTTCTTGATAAGGCGGTGGAAGCTTGATATGTTAAATCTCCATCTCTGATTTGGAGAGAATTACCTACAAGAATCTTCGTCACACTATGCATAAGTTTCACCAAGCAACAATCTTAGTTGTTGGCTTAGTCAAGATCAATTTGTGGTGATAAGAAACTAATAAGGTTTTGATTTTGGCTTTTGGTTTTTGGAAGTGTTTGATACTTTCATCTGGGGTCTTTTTGGAAAAAATGTGATTGTGGAAACCTAAAAATTTGATCGCATTTCTCTCATGGTGTCTTAAAATTATTCAAAATAGCAACGTACTTCATTAAACAGAGTTTTTGGGATTTTTTCCAAAAATGCGATCACATTTTTCACTTTCTTGCTCCATAAGTTGTTGGATCGTATGTAAAGGCTCACTATTTGATCGGTTTAAGCCCTGGACATTCCCAGACGATGAAGACAATTTTCGAAGGTGATTTTCTGCACTTTTCATCATTTTCTAAAGATCTGAAGTCTATGGATCATCTTAGTTTTTTAGATTAGTAAGATTAGTCATTTAGTTTCTCTTTTCATTAGTTTTAATTTGATTTTAGCCATCTTTGGCTAAAACCATAGTTTTCAGTTCTGCAAAAGACAAGTACTTTTATGTGATTAATCATCAGATTTGGTTTTCATTGTGTGTTTCTATTTAGATATTTATGTTTTGTGCTTAATGAATGTTTGATTTTGACTATTGTTAGTCTGATCATCTAGCTAGGGTTTAATCATTCCAGTTAATTAGTTGCTCAAATCCGTAATTGTTTTGAACAATTTGGTAATTAGTAACAAGTAATAAATCGGTTCGATGTTTCGATTTGACTTTATTATAAACTGAAATTTCATATCTTTACACTTCCGAGCTTGTGAGAAGTATTGGATATTGCTGATAATTTTACATAGAACTTAATGCATTTTTTCTGAATTTAATTTAAGACTTGTTTAATTATATCAATAAAAATTTAAGGTTAATTCAAGAGCTTGTTTTGATTAACTAATTAGATAAAAGACAGTGTACTAGAGCTTATTAGTTGCTCTCAGTATTAACTTAGATAGAACATGTTTTGAATAACCGGGTCTAGATTGAATGCATGATTAACAAAGTCGCAACATAACTGAATTCATTTTTATTTACTAAATTTTCATTAGTTATTTTCACTGCTATTTTAGTTTTAATTAATAATAAAAAATCTCCCTTTATCATATTTTATGTTTTATGACTAGTATGTGCCATATGCAAAAAATGCATTAACTGTTAGGATGTGTCGTGGACTCGACCCTTCTTCCATGTGTTATCCTTTAGTGCATTCGATCAATGAAATTTTATTTGCTTAAATCGTCTGCGACAACGTTTTAACAAATTGGTGTCGTTGTTGGGGAACACAATATTGCTAATAGTTTGTATGCCAAGATCTTCACGTACAGGTAAACCACTTGAGATTGATCCAAAATTTGAGAAAACTGCAAGAAAGCTGAAGAAGCAATAAAACTTCAAAAGGAAGAAGTGGGTTTTTTCAAATTCATCATCCTTGCTACCGCCAAAAATCACCACACCATAATGTCTCTTCTTGAACGAACATGAACCCAATTTTCCATTATTTCCAAATGCACCTCCACCCTCACCTTCTCACAACCCATTTAAAAATATTCCCCACCATCTTTTGAAAAATCTAAAACCACAGACTCTTCGAAAATTGATTTTGACAAATCAGCCATAGGAGACGCAGAAAACGAAGAGAAAACTCTCATACAATGGGGCATGCAAGAGGTCCCTCAGTAACCTCTCTGAATCACATTTCCTGTAACCCAAAATTTCGAACTCAAATCTGGGTTAATACACACCCTTCCTGTTTTCAGAGTCCTAAAAAATGAAGACCCACATAAATTTCTCAAGGAATTTCATGTGGTTTGTTTAGGAATGAAACCAAATGCCATTACTGAAGACCAGATAAAACTAAAGGCATTCCCATTTTCACTTCAAGGCTCAAAAAATGAGGGGTTATATGATCTTCCATTCGAATCCATCACCACATGGAACGATTTTGCAAAGCTTTTTCTAGAAAAATATTATCCGAAAGCGTGATTCTTAAACCTTCATAGAGAGATCCTTGTTATCAGACAAGGAGAACGAGAAGCCTAACACATGTATTAGGAACACTTTAAAAGTTACTTGTTTGGTGCCTACATCACCGAATCAACGATTACCAACTTTACTGGTGCTTCTATGAAGGACTACCACCAATGGAGAGAAGGCTGATAAATGCTTCTAGTGGTGGATCTTTAAGCGACGTGACGCCAACTGAAATCCGGGAGCTAATAGAAAAACTTTTCATTGAGTCAATGAACTCTGGGAAAAAATACGATTGGTATGACGATAAGCCAAGGGGTGTCAAAGAAGTTAGCTCACATCATCTGGAAGCCTAAATTTATTAATTGACGAAAGCAGTCTTGCTGCTGACGAAAGAAAAAGGAGTTGCAAAAAAACAGTGTGTAATTTTCTAGAAGACTAACCATCCCAATGATATGTATCCACTACTGCAAGAGAATAAAACCGTCGTAAAAGCTATCGGAGGCTATCAACAAAATTTTCATAGCAATTTTCAGCAACGACTGCAATATCCGAATCTTCTTGGATTCCAGCAACAACAAAATTTTCAGCAGCCGGGTTTTCAGAAGAATTTTCAGAATCGGTAGTTGTTTCAGAATCAGAGTTTTCATTAGCAACCTTCAAATCAACAATGTAATAGCTCCAACGTGGCCTTGGAATACATAGTAAAAAGGCTAGCCACCAATACTCACACATTCCAGAATGAAAGCAGACCTATTATCAAGAATCTGGAACAATAGGTGTCTCAGCTTGCCACTTCTATGAGTCGGTTGTAATCTCAAGGAAAATTACCAGGGAAAACTGAATATAACCCAAAACATAGCGTGAGTACAATTTCCTTGAGAAGTGGGAAGAGCTACAAAGCCCAAAGCAAATTTGAACCAAAAGATGAGGTTGAGAAAGAAACTGAAAAGATTTTGGGTAAGAAACAAGCTTAAAAAGAGGTGGAAAAGCAACTCCCAAGAAACCCAAGCTGATTCTGAGGGAGTATAAGCCAATGCCACCATTCCCATCACGACTGAAAAACCCGAAGCACGAGTGAGAGCATAAGGAAATCATGGATACCTTTTGTAAGGTAGAGGTAAATATTCCTTTACTTGATATTATTAAACAAATTCCTCGTTATTCTAAGTTTCTAAAAGAATTGTGTGCTTCAAAGAAAAAACTAAAAACTAACAAAACAATTAAAGCTAGTGAAAACATTTATGCTATTTTGCAAAAAGGTTTACCCCCAAAGTGCAAGGATCCGGAAATTTTTTCGATTCCTTGTAAATTGGGAAGTCTCATTTTTCCAAAAGTCATGCTTAATTTAGGTGCCTCAATCAATGTCCTACCATTATCTATTTTTGAAAAATTGAAGTTGGGAACTTTAAAAAAGACCAGGACCATCATTCAGTTGGCAGATCACTCAATAGTACACCCAAAAGGTGTATAGGACGATGTTCTTGTCCAAGTGATAGAAATAAATTTTCCTGCTGATTTTTACATCTTGGACATGGTAAATTTGGACGTATCAGACAAAAACTTAATCGTTTTGGGAAGACCTTTTATGAAAATTGCTAAAACCAAAATTGAATCATCCCATGTATCCAAGCTCTTTCTTAGCCCATGATAGAAATAGGGAACAGGAAACGAAAGACATCAAGGATATCCCAAAAGTCTGTGTTCCTATAAGATCTTTGGGAAATACCACCCATATGCTAAGATGAGTTCGGATTCAACTCGACTCTTGGAGCCATTCACGTAACCAAATTCCCAATACCACTTAGCATCAACGTAAATACAGAAAATGTCCAGCCGATGGAACGATCTAACAAGTAAGGAAATTATCAGACCAAGCCTCCAACCTCTAAGAGCAACTGTATGGCTCGTAAAGATGAAGGGCGAATTGTCCATATGACTATTGACTACCAAGGTCCAAACTAACCCGCCATCAAGGGCCAATATCCTCTATTCCGAATCAACAACCTATTCCACCAACTTCAAGGAACGAGCAAAATTCGACATACCACTAGCTCATAATTCTGTAGGAAGAAATCCCCAAGGCAACCTAAGATTTATAAGACCAACTGCACCACACACAACTTTAACCTTGGCGACAATAGTGTTCGCCTTAAGATCTAGAGACACTACCTTTAGGGCGTCAAGTATGCAATCTTCATTGGTCATGACCATCATTCACATCGCCTTATAGAACGCAAATCCAGACCACCCCTGTATTGGGCTATTGGGCTGAGGTGGGTGACACATGGATAGCAAGGGAGCAGGAACCCGACCGCACCACCACCGGCCCTGAGATCGGCAGAGAGACAACCGAAAAGATCATCCAAATCCGAGAACGAATAAAGGCAACTAGGATCTAAAAAAGAGCTATGCGGATAAATGACGAAAAACCCATAGATTTCCAATTCAACGACCGCGTGGGGTTAAAGTCTCGCCCCGGAAGGAGATGACACGCTTAGGAAGCGTGGAAAATTAAATCCGAGGTACATTCGATATCATCGCCAGGATCAGTCCAGTAGCCTATAGACTTCGGTTACCATAAGAACTCATGGCCATACATCCCACATTCCACTTGTCCAACCTTAAGATGTGTCTGACCGCTGAAACTCTTGTATTCCCACTCGACGAAATCGAGGTAAACGAGAACCTATACCCCAAAAAGGAACATGTGGGGATCATGGATAGGGAAATCAAAAGAACAAAGAAAGGCCAAATACCAATGGCGAAGGTCCGCTGAAACGCCAAGAGAGGACCCAAATTCACTTGGGAACACGAGAATCAGATGAAAGCAAGGCCAAATACCACGGCAGGAAGTATCCATAAATCCCACCAGTTTTATTTCCTCATCCTACACTAATTTCTCTCAAGATTAAGCACAAAGCCCCCAAGGATTTATTTCTCAAAGAATTGTTCTTAGATTTTGGTAAGTAATTTCGAGATAATCTAGCATGCCATACATCTTTTATGTTAAGTTCATCCTATTTACACATATTATTATGTGTTAAACTCTTAGGATAACATTCTTGTCAAGAAAGTTCAACCACCACCTTCATGTATTAGGCTTGGAAACCTTCACACTATCTTCTCAAATAGCCCACAAATCTACTCAATGTGAGTTCATACCCCCACATTTTCAATCTTTTTCAAGTTTTTAGAGGGGGGGGGGGGGGGGATACAAGCTAAAAATTTATTTACTACATAAACACTTGTTGTTAATTCTTGATGTTGAAGTATAGACCATTATTTTCTCAAGTTAGGATTATCACTAATTTTATACAATACTTGTGATAAATTTGTTTTGATATGCAAAGTTAACCAAAAACATAACTTATATTATGTTACAAATATCATCAAGAAAATATGATTGTAAAACTACAAGGTTTTTGGAAACTTTTTACTAAAAGATAGTTTTTCTAGTAAAAATAGCTACATTTTAATCATTTACTATTTTGATGGGTTTCAACCCAAAGATATCAAGTTTTAATTTCATATTTTGACACTAGACAAGATAACAACTTTATATTTATATAAAAGATTATATAAATAGTCTCAACAAACATACAAGATAAACTATAATTGGTATAGTTTGGAAGTCACAAAACCAAACTTTCACTTCAGAAAAATCATATAATTTTTCAAAGGTATAATTATTTTACAAGAAAAATGAGTCATAGTTCATGTAAATCTGTTGATGCTCTTGTGAGATGTTTCTTCACCGTACCTACCTAGTGTACACCATAAGTTCGTCATTATAACCAGAGTCTCCTTGAGGGAAAGCGAGATAGTTGTGTATAGATCTATACGGGATTGACAACCCCACACCTCAGTTGTTTGCTATAGTTAGACCAACAAGTCTAAGGTGACAAAAGTGTACCGATTCTGACACTTGAAGAACGTCGTTCAGGCATATCAGTCATATTAAGCATGGTTATAATAACTCACATAAGGATTAACAAAACGACTTGGTTTACGAAGTAACTTACACTTCATTAGTTTTATAAAAAGATATAACTACATACTATTTTTAGTACAACATGTCTTACATTTCTGGTCTTAGGGTTTAAGACTACAGTTCATGTTCAGGGAAATATTGGATTTTCCGGAAACATACATTATCATTTTACAAGGAAAATATACAAAGAAAATACATACATCTGCAGATCCTATTTAAGAAAATATTGGATTTACTGGAAACATACATTATCATTTTACAAGGAAAAGATACAAAGGAAATATATACATTCATTGTTCATATTAAAGAAAATATTAGATTTTCTAGAAGTATACAAAATCATTTTACACGAAAATGTTACAAATCCTTCTCACACAAAATGCTTATGAACTCACCAACTTAATTGTTAACACTTTTCAAAATCACTTGTATTCTCAGGAAACTGGTAGACAGGTATTCAACCCTTCTCTAGGGTCGGCATTGTCGTTTCATGCTTCTACTTTTCAGTTATTTGTATTCAACTTTTGAACAAACATAGATTTGTAAACAATGTAATACTTGTAATATCAATGTATGAATGTTTGTGTTGCTAAGTTTCATTTATATTAAGTTGTTATGATATTGTACATGAAGTCACTCCATCCGCCCCAGACGTTTCTGCCGTTCTGGTTTGGTGGTCTGATAGATTGGTATCAAAGCATTGTTTATAGTGAACTAAGTATATCAAACCATACAAGATATACAACTATAAATACAATGGGGCTAAAATACTCTGACTACAAATATACTTTTTAAAAATATCATAATATTTTAAGTAAAGTATAAGTACATACAAGTTAGGGCAGTGTCATAACAAAAGCATAATAAATGTAGTATGATGAGTTGAAAACTACGGGTAGGCTTCGGGATATGTAATTAGACCTTGAATAAATATAGTCTGATCAACTATATTTATCCGAGGTATAACTAGCATATGTTGGGAAATAGTCGTAGTAAACGATGAGTCTACACATACCAACACTAAGTCCCTGTTTGATATACGCCTGACCGAGTCGAGTATGACGTTTTTGGCTGACTCGTCGGCAAAATATGTTTTTTAATCCAACTTTGGGCATCTGACTCGCTAAGAAAGGTATGATTCAGATAGAAGGGGGAAACTAGCTGACTAAGAAAATGGGGATACGCTTTCCACTTGTGCCCTTGCCATACCCTTCCTCTGTCGACGCCTTCTGCCTTTTCTCATCCAGATACTAGTTTTGCTGAGAAAAATGGGGATACGCCTTCTGCTTTTTTTATTATTTTGTTCATGCTTCTTCTCCATAGCCACGACTCTATTTTTCTGTCCGATTTAAGTTCTGATTTATCATCAAATAAATTCTCTTTTTGTTCGATTCATTATCGATCATTTGCAAAATCCTACTTTGTTTACTAAAATCAACTACTGAGATCAATATTCAAGTGCTTTTGTATCGAATTGTTATGTTAAATTCAATTCTATGGTTAATTAACCCTAAAACGGCTCCAAATTTCGCAAGTTGTGATTTTTTTGGGTTAAATCCGACTATTCTTTTACTTTTACTTGAAATCCAATACTTTAATATGCAAAATTGATATCAATTCCATGCAGATTTAGAAATTATAATAGTTTCCACTTCATTTTTATATAAATTTGTTTATGTTGAACTGTTTGAAACACCTTGCAATTGTCAAACACGAGGATAGGAAATGGAAAAAGCTACAAACCAATCAATATATAAAAAAGAGACATGATTACTCACTTTATGAAGCAAGCTTCCCAGTTGGAAAAAGCTACAGACCAATCAATACCTTGGAAATCATATTTATAACAAGTTCTTGAAAGTAAACAAACTATAACATGTAAAGACAAATCAAATAGTTGAAACATAAACCATGAATGAATACCTTGCCTTATAATCTTAAGCATACGACAACACCATTTAATGAGTTAGATTGATTCAAAGCCGAAATAACCATTGGAGGAAGGGGTAAGACCGAAATCACAATGTATAGGAAACACTAGGACCGAAATCAACACCCTACAAGCCCACTAAGGCCGAAACACATGCTAGAATCCATTAAGGCCGAAAACATCAATATGTGAGGGAGTTAGGACCGAAATCACCCATGGAACAAGGTAATTTTCTTCATGTATGGCCGAAATCTCATAGCCTTGGATGATTTCTATTGAGTTTCCAGTGGATATTATTCTATGACTAAGATAAGAGTAGTTGACTTTAAGATTTGATATCTAACCCCTTTCCCACGCAAAGTTCATAGTATCCTACGCAATAAACCAACGTATATCCAAGAAATGTCAAACAGTTAACCAAGTAAAAATCTTATCACCCTTCACCCCATAAACATGGCAGGAAGTATCCATAAATCCCACCATTTTCATTTCCTCATTCTACACAAATTTCTCTCAAGATTAAGCACAAACCCCCGAATGATTTATTTCTCAAAGCATTGTTCTTGGATTTGGCTAAGTAATTTCGAGATTACCTAGAATTCCATACATCTTTTATGTTAAGTTCATCCCATTTACACATATTATTATGTGTTAAACTCTTAGGATAACATTCTTGTCAGGAAAGTTCAACCGCCACCTTCAAGTGTTAGGCTTGGAAACCTTCACACTATCTTTTCAAAGAGCCTACAGATCCACTGAAGTTGAGTTCATACCCCTACATTTTCAAGCTTTTTCACATTTTTAGGGGGGGAAATACAAGCTAAAAATTTATTTACTACATAAACACTTGTTGTTACTTCTTGATGTTGAAGTATATACCATTATTTGCACAAGTTAGGATTATCACTACTTTTATACAATACTTGTAATAAATTAGTTTTGATGTGCAAAGTTAACCAAAAACATAACTTATATTATGTTACAAATATCATCAAGAAAATATGATTGTAAAACTACGAGATTTTTGGAAACTTTTTACTAAAAGATAGTTTTTCTAGTAAAAATAGCTACATTTTAATCATTTACTATTTTGGAGGATTTCAACCCAAAGATATCAAGTTTTAATTTCATATTTTGACACTAGACAAAATAACAACTTTATATTTATATAAAAAAGTATATAAATAGTCTCAAAAAATATAATTGGTATAGTTTGGAAGTCACAAAACCACACTTTCATTTCAGAAAAATCATATAATTTTACAAAGGTATAATTGTTATACAAGAAAAAGGAGTCATAGTTCATGTAAATCTGTTGATGCTCTCGTGAGACGTTACTTTATCGTACCTACCTAGTGTACACCTTATGTCCGTCATCATAACCAGAGTCTACTTGAGGGAGAGCGATATAGTTATGTATGGATCTATATGGGATTGACAACCCCACACCTCCGTTGTTCACTATAGTTAGACCGACAAGTCTAGGGAGACAAAAGTCTACCAATTCTGACGCCTAAAGAATGTCGTTCATGCATATTAGTCATATTAAGCATGGTTATAATAACTCAAATAGGGATGAACAGAACGAATTGGTTTATGGAGTAACTTACACTTCATTAGTTTTATAAAATGATATAGCTACATACTATTTTTTAATACAACATTTCTGGTCTTAGGGTTTAAGACTATAGTTCATATTCAGGGAAATATTGGATTTTTCGGAAACATACATTATCATTTTACAAGGAAAATGTACAAAGAAAATTCATACATATACAGTTCCTTTTTAAGAAAATATTGGATTTTCTGTAAACATTCATTGTCATTTTACAAGGAAAATATACAAAGGAAATATATACATTCATAGTTCATATTAAAGAAAATATCGGATTTTCTAGAAGTATAAAAAATCATTTTACACGAAAATGTTACAAATCATTATCACACAAAATGCTTATGAACTCACCAACTTAATTGTTAACACTTTTCAACATCACTTGTATTCTCAGGAAACTAGTAGACAGGTATTCAACCCTTCTAGAGGGTCAATGTCATGATTTTATGTTTATACTTTTCAGTTTTTTGTATTCAACCTTTGAGCAAACATAGATTTGTAAACAATGTAGTACTTGTAATCTCAATGTATGAATGTTTGTGTTGTTATGTTTCATTTATATTCAGTTGTTATAATACTGTACATGAAGTCAATCCATCCGCCCCCAGACGTTTCTACCGTTCTGGTTTAGGGGTGTGACATAGGGTTTGTTGGCTTACCGCCTCAACCCTACTGCTCTTCCCGAGCCTTCGTGCTTACGGCTTACAACCAACCCATACCAGTTATCTTGGCCTACAACACAAAGCAGTATCGCCTTAACCCAAACAAAACATAACATCTCGACATGTGAACAACCACAGATCAAGTAGGCACATAACATAGGCAACATCAATCATACAACTCACTACTACCTACTAGTCCTCTCACAACATATAGTCCTACTTCCAGCTAACCTCCATATAATGCGTAACCCTAAGTAACCATAGGTGAGATAGCCACCCGAACAGATGATCCTACTCTAGAGCCACAACTAAACAAGGAACAGGAAAGAGAGCCTAGACCAAGAGTTCTCAAGCTATCCTACATGACCACCGACAGTCCCTAAGGTTACTCTATATATGACAACCAACTAGCACAAATAACACATAGTTCTATAGATTATTACAACAAAGCAACATAGTCGATACCAAAATACAGATGTACCAGATCACTACAAGATACCAGCATACTCGATGCCAGAACACAGATCTAATAGATCACTATAGCATAGTAGCATACTAAATATCAACAATCCAAGGAATGCATGACCGTATATAATCAGAGGTGAGATAGACACTTGGACAGGTGATCCTACTGTAGAACCACAACCAAACAAGGAACAAGTAAAAAGTCCTAGATCAAGAGTCATTATTCTATCCTACATGACTATTTACTGTCCCAAATGCATCCCTCTACTAACTCGTAATCAAAACTAGTGGGACGACTTTGTTGCCTTCGACCCAAGGGTACAGTGACGCAAAACTCACCTCGATATACATGTCGGTAACCACCATAGCAATGAAGAACTCTACCAGCTTCAACTCACTTCCAATCACTTATAGGAAGATACTCGAGTCAATCCTCGATCACAGGTCATAGTCACTTGCAGCAGTGACTATTTTACATGAAATGACGATTAGGATTCCACATAAAATAACGATTAGGGTTAAGTAAGGTCACTTAACCCATTATGGACTTAATCACCTAAGGGTAGGACTGATTAAGGTTTGACTTAGTCATTCTCAGGTATAATAATGATCCAAGCAATAGCCCAAATACGCGCCCGATCATTGTCCGAAATAGGGCTTCTCGATTCTAGGGTTTCCACAGCTCACAAACTGTCTGATATCGTTCCTCAACATCTCACAGTATCTCACCTTCTTCATTTCCTTGTCCGCCACATACTATGGAACCAATATATCCCTCTCTCGGAACATAGGAGTGATCTTTGCCACCGTTTCAATAGTCTGACAAAGGTCCAGAAACTCCCTCGCCAACTGCTGGACCTCAATCGTAGGTGCAATCTCAGCCCGAAACCTCGACATAAAATCCTCCCAAGTCATCGACTCAACCGCCTCGCCTCCCAAGGTGTGTCCAACCTACTCCCACTAGTCTCAACCTCTGTCTTTTAGAAGACATGGTGCAAGTCTGACCTTTACCCCTTCGGGGCAACAACTAGTACGGAAGGCATTTGTGACATTAGTTAACCAACGCCTGCTCGCAATCGGGTCCTTCTTCCCAAAGAACTCCGGAGCCCCACATGTCCGAAACTCATGGAAAGTCAAAGTGCGAGCTCCCATCATCACCACCATCACAGAACAGAAAGCGATCATCCAGAATCTCCAGAATACCCTCCTTGATTCTGCCAAAGATCACAGGAGTTTGCTTAAGAATATTGCGGGTAATCTCTGCTTAAATGAACTTCTGCATCTTATTATCCATAAACTCGGATCCAGAGATCGAACCCGAACCACCACCGCACCAGCACCGGAACCCCCATAAACACTAGTAGCTCCTCGAGTGACCACCATACTAAAAATAAACCATATAAACCATCAGAAGATACTCGAATAAAATCCCACACTCTATAAGCTTCCTTGTATCATCGTGACTTTCCTTTATTTGAGTACGGATCCTCTACTTTTAGTAGTATGGGCCCATACTACCTTCCACGTCTATCCGTACTTTGCTCAAGGATTGCCCCGAATCCTCCAAGTCACACCCTTATCAGTATAAACACCCCTCAATAAGACAAGGCTCTCGGCACCGAATCGCCTCCTAGGTTTTCCTAGGGCAACCACCATACCACCCCCCGCCATTAGTTGTAGAAGGAACTCCCCCTAACACCCTCTAACTAGCTCACGAATACAATTACATATCACTGACACAAAATAATTCTTCAAATGAAAGGTATCACGCTACAACGGTTTGACTCAAACAAGAGCTGCGCAATAGAGTTAAAACCTAACCTTATAAAATTATCTAGTCTTAATAATATGTAACTTAACATATTCACGTACTACTCAGCTGATGTTAATGGGAAATCCTAAAATTCAAAAAGCAAACAACATTCAAGCATCGAGTAATCGGAATCATGCATAACCTAAATGTGTCATCCTATCACCGACTAATATGTTCTAGCATGCAAGTATACAAGCTCATACAACAAGTATACAAAGGCATTTCTCCTAGCATTCTATCATGCAGTCCTGAGTATATCCTCAACCATAATCTAGCATGTGATTCATAGATTCACAATTCAAAGCATAACATAAAACATGTATGGGTATTTTGGGAAAACTTACTTGAGCGCAGTCGATTGCATGCACCACACCCCTTTCTTTTATTATAAACAATCTTTTAGTAAAACATTTCTTCTATGAAAAAGCAACCAAATCTTTAGTTTGAGTTAAGACACACCCGGGAGTATGCCCGAATCCCTCAAACCAAGGCTCTGATACCAACTTGTAACGTCTCAAAATTTAAAACCAAAAATTTTGTGGTCATAATAATAAAACCATTAACCAAAACTTGTTCATCAGCCCATAAAGGAAAATCATAGTATAATAATCAAATCATCTCAATACATTAGAGTTAAATAAAATGGAATCATGGTGTGTGTGATGTGATCATCCCGAACTCTTCCTATTCGATCCGGAAGTACTTAAAACATAAACTGAAAACCGTAAGCACGGAACTTAGTGATTTCCCCAAAATATCTCATATCATACATATCAAACAGACAAATGGGCCAAGCCCCACAACCGTCGGGCCCCGCCCGACTTCGAGCCCTGTTCGAAACAAATTTGTCTATACCATGTGATAGGCCCCATCAAACTCACTCATCGGGCCCTGCCTGACATACATACAACACATACACACATGCAAGGTCACACAGACAAATAGCATACAGATAACCATAATCCATGGGTCGGAATTGGTGCCTTCGAATCGCTAGACGCTAGGAGGAGACTCACCTCAAACTACTAAAACAACCAGATAAATGCTCGGACTGTTGATCCTGGAAAATTTCAGCACTAAATATCATCAAATAATAACCTAATTCATAATTAGTTAATAAACCATAACCGAGGCTCCAACTCATCTTCATCAATCTCTAGGGTAAAAGATTATTTTACCATTTCCTTACTGGGACAAACTAGCTTGGCCCAATAACCTTATAGTGGCCCAAGGCCCACAAATGGCCCAACTCATAACCTATGTGTAAGGTCAAACCTTGAAATATGATAATGTTTAAAACAGACCTCAACATCAGCGCATATCTCAGTGTCAGCATCAGCGTTTCAGCAGCTCAGTTTGTTATAGTTTAGTCAGTGCATTGTAACAGATTTTGTACTTATCTTGTTTCCATAGTTAGCGTAAATTAGTTAGATAGTATATCCCTGATTTGTAGGGATTGTTTAGCATAGTAGTATATAATCTCTTGAATCGGTTTGTGAAAGCCCATCTTTCACAAACCCTAATTGTTGCTTTGTGCACACGATAATCTCTTTGAGAGATTATCCTTCTTAGTGAAAGCTTTTCTTCGTGAATTCCTCTTATTATGATTTACTGTTATTTTTTGATAAATTGATTGATCTTAAGGCCTTTTCAATTGGTATCAGAGCAGGTTTCTTTTATCAAACAAATGGCTTCATCTTCCTCTTCGTCGAACTCATC
This sequence comes from Lactuca sativa, assembly GCF_002870075.4. Taxonomy (NCBI): domain Eukaryota; kingdom Viridiplantae; phylum Streptophyta; class Magnoliopsida; order Asterales; family Asteraceae; genus Lactuca; species Lactuca sativa. Next base: position 265,758,138 of record NC_056627.2, read on the forward strand.
AAATCATCCTTCCGCTAAAATTCCTCCGTTTGATGAAACAAATTTTGCCATGTGGAAAATAAAGGCTCTATATGCTTTAGAGTCAGTAGATGAAGATATGTTGGACATCGTTGAAAATGGTCCATATGTCCCGATGTATCAGCCTCTGAAAAATAACGTTCCTGATGGTGCTATGAAGAAAACACCTAAAGAAAACTGGACGGCAGATGACAAAAGAAAACATGGTCTAGATGTTCGTGCTTGTGCTGCAATCAGCTACGCTCTTCCATATAATATATTTGGGTTGGTTCAGAACTGCATCTCAGCGAAAGAGATGATGGATACTTTGACTGTATCATTTGAAGGCACTGAAGAAGTCAAGGCCACTCAAATAAATGATCTTAACAGAAGGTATGAACATTTTTTTGCAAAGAAAGGTGAAACCTTGACTCAAACCTTTAATAGATTCAATACTCTTGTTAATGATTTACGGAGATTAGATCAGTTGAAGCATAGAACTGTTCTAGTGCAGAAGTTTTTGGATTCTCTGGGTGCAGGTTGGGAGAACCATGTTGATGTGCTGAAAAAGAGTGAGAAGATCAACACTATGGACTTACAAAGTCTCTATGGAAATCTTCGATACTATGAAGAATCCAAGCTTCAAAGAAAGGAACTGATGAAAGATTCTCAGCGTGAATCATCTGTAGCTTTGTTCTCAAACAAAAAGCTAGTGTCAGATTCAGACACTGAAAGCAATTCAGATACTGATTCCTCTAAAACTGACACTGATGATCTTGAAAAAGTTGTGGCTAGTGCAGGTTTGATTGTAAAGACTTTTGAGAAATCAGGTCGAAACTTCTCAAAGTTTCAGAAGAAGATGGGTGGAAAGTTTTCAAAAGGATCAGATGCTAACAAAAAGCAAGGCACTGATAAGAAAGGGAAGGCTCAGTGTTTTAACTGTGGGAGCACTGATCATTTTGCAAAGGAATGTAAACAAAAAAAACAAAGCTCGGATGAATACTGGAAGCAGAAGTACAACAAGCTGATTGAGAAACTGAAAGCAGAAAACTTGGAACATAAAGTTCTTGTTGCTAAAGAAGAAAATTGGAAGACTGATGAGGAGTCATCAGATGATGAAGTCAAGTGTCTAATGTCAAAGATAGAAGACACGGATTTTCCTGAAAAAGGCACAAGTACATTTGATGCTGATATGTCTGATGCAGTTGAAAAATCCAAGAAGCACAACACTGACTCTCCTTCAATGTATCAGGTTAAAAATTTGTTTCTTATTCAATGAATGAAAAAATCAGAATGTTTGAGTATTTGGGTGTCATTAATTCTAAAAAGAATCAAACAATAAGGGATTTACAAAATCAACTTGATCTTCTTAAAACTGAAATATCCATGAAAAATAACCTTATTGATTCCACTCAGGAAAATCTTAGAATCACTAGTTTGTCAAATTCATCTTTGTCTGCTGAAATTGACAATGTTAAAAATCTTTTGATCAAAGAACAAACTGTGCTTCATACTTGGGAAAAATCTCATAAGAATGCCAATTATATTATTTCTGCTCAAATTCCACATTCATGTGAGAAAAATCTTGGGGGTAATTTTGCAGAAGCTGAAAAAGTTTTTAAATCACAAGAAAAGGAATCTGAGTTTTATTCCATGAATGAGATGAAAAACAATTTCAAAAATAAGTTTGTCAGTAACTCTTTTATTAATCAGAGTTTAATTGATGAATATTGTGTTACTAACTCTGATGGTATTACTGAGTGTAATGTTGAAATTACCGGAATTGATCCAACCTCTTACCCTGCACATCTTGTAGGACCAACTCCACTCACTGAGAATATTATTGCCTTTCTTATCTCAAATGGAGTGTTTCATGCTGTTTATGAACAACTTAAGCATTTTCCTGACTGCAATGCAATTGTGAACAAGTCCAAACCAGACACTAATGATAGCTCATCGTCTATCACTGATCATAATCTGTCTGACACTGAATTCAGTTGTGATTCAATAATGAACAAAAGGACACAAAGCTCTCTTGGTGAATCTTACAAGTCAAAATGTGTTAATTCAAAAAAATTGCTCACCAAGAGGAACTTTGGTACTAGAGTTTGTTACAGATGTGGTGATACCTCTCATAAGATTAGTGAATGTTCATTTGATAAATCATCTTTAAGAGCTGATAATATTAAAGTTAGAAATGAAAAATGGACTCTTAAGTCAAATTCTTTAAACTGTCTTCCTAAGGAGTGTTATAATCTATTATCAAATAACTTTGTGAATGACCCATCCTCGAATGGGTCAGTGTGTTCTAACTAGTTTCTCAGCACTGCAGGGTCAGGAGCATCTTTGGTACTTAGATAGTGGTTGCTCAAGGCATATGACAGGATCAAAGTCTCTCCTGGAAGATTATGTCAAGAAAACTGGTCCTGCAGTAACTTATGGAGACAATGGAAAGGGGTTCACTAAAGGATATGGAAATATCAAATGCAATAACGTGGCTTTTCAAAATGTTTCATATGTAAAGGGTCTCAAACACAACCTTATCTCCATCAGTCAATTGTGTGATGCTGACTATGAAGTTCACTTTACAAAGAAGGAAGGTAGAGTTGTCAACACTGACAAGAACATCGTACTTTCAGCAAGTAGAAAAGATGATATATATGTTCTTGAAATGTTCTCGAGTGACAAGGCGCTGATGCAATGCTTCTTTACAAAGTCTCAGACGAATCTTAGCTGGATTTGGCACAAAAGGTTCTCTCATCTGAACTTCAAGAACCTATCCAAAATATCCAATCAAGATCTAGTTAGAGGGCTCCCAAAATTCAGCGTTGTGAAAGACAAGATGTGCTCAGCTTGTGAACAAGGAAAGCAAACCAAGTCCTCTTTCAAACCCAAGTCATGTTCCAGTATATCAATCTCTCTTCATTTACTCCACATGGACTTGTTTGGACCTATTCCTGTCCGTTCTCTAGGTGGAAATAAGTATACTCTAGTGGTTGTGGATGAGTTCACTCGATTTACATGGGTGGTTTTCCTGAAGAAGAAAAGTCATGCTGCACAGGAAATTATTTCACTGATTCGTAAAAATGAGACACTGACAGGTCTCAAAGTTAAGCAACTAAGAAGTGATCATGGTACTGAGTTCCGAAATTCAACTCTTGAAGAATTTTGTGATCATAAAGGCATTGGGCAAAACTTCTCAGCTCCTCGTACTCCTCAACAAAATGGAGTTGATGAACGAAGAAATAGAACACTGATTGAGGCTGGAAGGACCTTAATGATTCATGTTGGTCTTCCTATGTCGTTTTGGGTTGAAGCTGTCAATACAACGTGCTTTACTCAGAATCGATCCTTAATTCACAAGACTCATAAGAAGACACCATATGAAATGCTGAAAAGTCGAAAGCCAGACGTATCCTTCTTTCACGTTTTCGGATGTGTTTTCTATATTTTAAATCAGCGTGACCCAAGATCTAAATTTGAACCTAAGGCTGATAAAGGTATTTTTGTTGGATATTCATCTATTTCAATGGCTTTTCGTGTTTTTCATGTGAACAAGCAATGCATTGAAGAATCCATTCATGTGAAGTTTGATGAGGAATCATACACTGATGAAAAAGTCATTCACTCTTCCTCTATTTTTCAAGAGCTTCTCTCTTGCCCATTTGACAAAGTTCCTCTTGCTGGAGATGAAGCTGATATTTCTGATTCTATCGTTCCAGCTCCATGTTCCTTGAATCAAGATTCTGCAGCCAGATCATCAAATAATTCATCAGGTGCTGATGAAATCCTTGAAGTTGAAGATTCTCCTGCAACTGATAACTTGTCAGTGTCAAATTCTCCGGAATCAACATCAGTCTCTGAACATCGATATCATCCTGTTGATCAAATTATTGGGAATATTCATGATGGTGTCCGAACCAGATCTCGTGTATCTAATAACTTTTGCATGTATGTTAATTTTTCGTTTCAATGATCTTACCTAACAAGATACATACAGCTCTTCAAGATGCTGATTGGATTAAAGCCATGCAAGAAGAACTGAATGAGTTTGAAAGGCACAAAGTTTGGACTCTTGTCCCAAGACCATCACCGGAACTCGCTGGGTCTATCGCAACAAGGTTGATAAAGATGGAATCATTACTCGCAACAAGGCAAGGCTTGTCGCTCAAGGGTTTACTGATATTGAATCCATCGACTACGGGGAAACCTTTGCTCCAGTTGCTCGCATTGAAGCAATCAGACTGTTTCTCGCATACGCATCCTACATGAATTTCATTGTCTATCAGATGGATGTGAAAACAACCTTTCTTCATGGTGTGTTAGAAGAAGAAGTTTTCCTCAATCAGCCCCCAGGCTTTGTGTGACAAAGATCACCCTGATTATGTGTACCGATTAGACAAAGCTGTTTATGGACTGAAGCAAGCACCCAGGGCTTGGTATGAGACGCTGACATTGTATCTTCTTGAAAATGGATACAGAAGAGGAGCAATTGACAATACTCTCTTCATCAAAAACAAAGGCTCAGATATGGATCTTGTTCAAATTTATGTCGATGACATCATTTTTGGCTCTCCAAATGAGAAACTGAGCAAGGAATTTGCAGAGATCATGTCTTAAAGGTTCGAAATGAGCATGATGGGGAAGATGACCTTTTTCTTAGGTCTTGAAGTTCAGCAACAAAAGTCAGGTATTTCTATTTGCCAAAGTAAATATATTTATGACTTGCTTGTTAAGTATTCTCTCAGTGACTGCAAACCAGCCTCTACTCCAGTGTCCAAGACTGATAAGATACACGCTGATCCAACTGGAACTGATGTAAATCACTCTTTATATCGAGGAATGATTGGATCTCTTTTATATCTCACGACAAGTCGTCCTGATATCATGTTTGGAACCATTCTCTATGCTCGATTCCAAGCTAATCCCAAGGAATCCCATCTCATGGCCATCAAACGTATCTTTCGATACTTGAAAGGGACTCAAAACCTAGCACTGTGGTATCCTCGCGACTCAGCATTTGAACTTTTTGGATACACTGATTCAGACTATGCAGGATGCAATTTAGACAAAAAGAGTACGTCTTGTGGATGTCACTTCCTTGGAAATCGTCTCATCAGCTGGTCTAGCAAGAAGCAAACATCAGTAGCCATCTCGACTGCAGAAGCTGAGTATGTTGCAGCTGGGAGATGTTGTGCTCAGCTCTTATAGATTCAAAGTCAGCTTCTCGACTATGGGATCAAGTTCTCAAAGACTCCCATATATTGTGATAACACCAGTGCCATTCAAATCACACAAAACCCTGTTCAGCACTCAAAGACGAAGCATATCGAAATCAGACATCATTTCATCAGAGATAATGTTGAAAAGGGAAAGGTTGTTCTTGAACATGCCAAGACTTCAGAGTAACTTGTTGATATCTTCATTAAGGCACTGGATTCTCAAACAACTGCTTACATTATTGGAGAACTTGGAATGATTACCTTGTAATTAATTTTGCTGATTAATTTTGCTAATGTTTGGTATTGTCTTATAAGCTGATGTACATTGTGCTGATGATGACATGGTGGTGATATTTGCATACTAAGTACTTGGTTTGATCTCCTATCTTTCTCTTCTTCAACTCTTCTCAACTAAAGTTGAATGATTCACTGTATTAAACCATACACTGATAACAACTTGAAACTCTTTGCCGATGGTTAGATCAAAACACCAAGATCTATCACACGCAACTATCTCTTCTTACCAATCTTACACTGATTCCATGATTCAGTGTGACAAAACACACGCTGATGAGAATCTAAAAATCTTTGCCGATGGTTAGATCAAAACACCAAGATCTATCACACGCAACTATCTCTTCTTACCAATCTTACACTGATTTCGTGATTCAGTGTGACAAAACACACACTGATGAGAATCTAAAAATCTTTGCCGATGGTTAAAGCAAAACACCAAGGTTTATCACACACAACAATCCTCTCTTTACCTTCTTCTCATTCAGTGTCTAATGATTCAATAATATAAACCACTCACTGATAAAGACACAACACTCTGTGCCGATGGTTAGATAATATAACTAGTATCTATCACACGCACCAATCTCCTTGCTAGCCCCAATTAAGCAAGTTGTACCTTGAATTGACGGAGAAATATTTTCAGCATGTAACTTTTGTGACTCTGATCTCAGCGCTTCCGCGAACACTAATTGACGTTTCATCTTCAGTCAACGGCTCTTTTACCCAACGGCTATTTTTCTGATCTGACAGGTTGTTACGATACGCCGTTATTTTTAATGAAGATAATCATTACCTTTTTAAAGGCCCGTTTCATTCCATATTTAAACCTCTTTCACCCTTGTTTTAAACTTTCCTTCCACAATTTTAAACTTCCTTCACTTATATTCAAAACCCTAGCACCCTAAAAACTCTCTAATGGCGGCATCTCTGTTCACTTACTCCTCCACTTCACGAAGGGTAGTTCCTGCCCCAAACTCTCCTCCTCTTCCAATATACATCAAAGCCACCAACGTTGTTTTCAACCCTGATATTCCTGAGGTTCATCGAGGTCTTGGACTCGATGATTTTGTTAATTTCTTAGCCTCCTGCCGCCTATGATACGCAATCAGTGACATTCCATCAGAGTTCTTCCCTGAACAAGTCTGTGAGTTCTACTACACTGCAACTGTCAATGACGACAACAATGCCATTACCGGGACCACTGGCCGTGGAAGACAGTCTGTCTTTATCACCGCAGAACTTCTCAGTGCTGCACTCAGGTTACCTATCTTTGAACCTTTCTCTGAACTTCCTTCTATTGAACGGTGTAGACGTCTGTTTGATCAACTGGGATATGATCACTCAAAGGCTGGTGCTCGATCGGCTCTTATTTTGCGCCAATGTATGACCCCAGGATGGAAATTCTTCACCGGAGCTCTGTGCAAGTGTGTGGGTCACAAGTCTCGAAGTGGTGATCAATTGAGTAATTATGAGCAACAAGTCATCTGCTCACTTCTTCTCAACAAAAGACTTGATTATGGGGCCCTATTCTTTGATCAACTTGTTCAGCTTCTTCATGCAAATGTACGCGCTGATCATGTTCCTTTCCCACGCTGGATTGCTCTTGTGCTCGATAAATTTTTCGCTGCAGACTACTTCTCGTATTCTGGAAATCCCATCCAATGCCCTCTCATGTCTATTCGAATGTATCAAGATGATCCCCTGGATACTGACATCGGAATCTCTGATAGAATGAGAGACTGGATTGCAAATCTATACACTGTTCCTTCTCTCACTGCTGATACTGATGAAGGAGGTGCTCATGGTATCCATGAAGATCATGCCGGTCAAGAAGATGAACCACATGATGGTGGTCAATTCTCTCCTCAACTTTCTCATCATATCGTCTCTAATACTGAGAAAGTTCCCTCAGCTCTAAAGGATTCACTGAGTCAGGAGGAGCAACAATTTCAGGGGAAGCAACCATCTCAGGGGGAGCATCCCTCGCAGGGGGAGAATCCACCCCAGGGGAACCAATATTCTCTGGGGATTCCACCTAGCTCACCAACAGCTCCAGCTACTTCATTAATTCAAATTCTGGCCTCAGCATTTACTGAACTTCTGACACTGACTCGGGACATGAGTCAGCGTCTTCTACGCATTGAGGCTGATGTTCATCAGCTAAAGGAAGTTCTCCTGCATACTCCTCCCTCCAGTCCCCAATCTGATGATGCTCAAAAAGGGGGAGATGTTGATGATGATGCTGATGCTGATGATAATGTTGATGATGAACCAAATGAGAGAGACGCCGAACCTGTTGAAAACACCATTGTTCAGCCTGAATCACCAAAGCCGATGCATGAGTCTGACTCTGCGGGGCCTAATAGTCCAGCAGCCACTGAAAAGCTGGTTGAAGATAGTGAGCATGATGATGAACCAGATGATGAATGTCAAATACTGGATATGAACTTCATTAATCCACTTATTCCAGTTCAAGAAGAAGATTCAGATGATCTTGATAATGAATCTCAAAGGCCAGACATGAAATTAGTCGATCCTGTTGCTGATCCCATTATTCCGGTCCAAGGAGAAGATTCAGACGTTGCCAGTGAAGATTCTCATCCGCTATCTCGAAAGCGTAAGGTAGCAGATACTGACTTGGCTCATTCTCAAACTAATACTTCTTTGTCTGCCAAGAAACCCAAGTCCATAGTCAGTATATCAAATTTGGCGGCTGAATGGAACATGTCTCCTGATCAAGTTAAACAAATTCTTGATGAAGCTAATCAAGCTCAGCTTCTAAAGAATATTGCTCAAGCTGATGAAACTCTTATTCAGCATAAACTTCAGGCCAAAGGATCTTTTGAAGCTCAGATGCAGAAATTCTTGGAATTTCAGTCCAAATCTCAATCTTCTCAGCCTTCTCCTAGCAGTAGTAAGCCTAAGACTGACAGTGTTCTTGACAGGATTGATCGAAAGAGGTTTGAAGACGTTCTTAAACGACGAGTGTGTGGTGATAAGATCATCAAAGTTAAAGCTTCCAAACCACGAAATGAGAAAATTCTTACGTTGCTGATCACTCGTCAAGGTCCTCAGCATTCATACACTGAAGTTGTCAAGAGGGATGAGCTGATCAAATATGGATATTCTGAATGGATGGAATTACTCGAATTAGCATCCAAGCAAACCTCAGCTCACTCCTCGGAACTGACTTGTGCTCTTCATCTGCTGATCAAGAAAGTTCAGCGTTTGGATCTTGTTCCTAAAGAATGACCTCAGCATCAAGGCCAAAGGTCATCTATTCCTAGAACTCGAAGAACCAAATTTCAAGTTGATGGTGAAGATGTATTGGTTCTGGACTTTGGTGCTGGTGGAATAAACAATTCTCTTCCTATCAGTGTTGACCCGGTTCAACATAAGTTTATCTCAGTTCCTGAACACGGGATGTTCTATCTTGATAAAAACAGAAAGATGTGTTTTCAGCGAACTGCTGAGATCCCAAAGGCTCCAACCACTCATCTCGTTGGCTTAAGGCAAATGTGCATGAGTCATCAAGATCTCTCCGGAGAGTTTCACATCCTTATTGCCATGGAGCTGCTGAATAGAAGACAGGAGTTGCTGGATAGTCCTTACTGGCCAGTAAAAATAGAAGCTGAAGCTGAGTATGAAGAGTTCCTGTCCAGAGGTGTTTTAATTTAGTTTGTTTTGAACATCATCATATTGGGGGAGATTGTAAGGTCAAACCTTGAAATATGATAATGTTTAAAACAGACCTCAGCATCAGCGCATATCTCAGTGTCAGCATCAGCGTTTCAGCAGCTCAATTTGTTATAGTTTAGTCAGTGCATTGTAACAGATTTTGTACTTATCTTGTTTCCATAGTTAGCGTAAATTAGTTAGATAGCATATCCCTGATTTGTAGGGATTGTTTAGCATAGTAGTATATAATCTCTTTTATCGGTTTGTGAAAGCCCATCTTTCACAAACCCTAATCGTTGCTTTGTGCACACGATAATCTCTTTGTGAGATTATCCTTCTTAGTGAAAGCTTTTCTTCGTGAATTCCTCTTATTCTGATTTATTGTTATTGTTTGATAAATTGATTGATCTTAAGGCCTTTTCACTATGGTCCAACTATGGCCCAACATCCACAAGACCAAAAATCCAACTATGACCCAAAGCTCAAAAGAAGTCCAAGTCCAAAAAGGGCCCAAAAACAATGAAAGTCCTCTACATTGTGTACACCCCGCGTACCTCATACGTACACCCCACATACTCGACGTTGACCAAGAAGAGGGATGTTGACCCAGTACGCGCAATGTATTAAGGAGTACACCCAACGTACTAGACAGAGTCCCAAAGGATAATCAATGGTCTTAAACTATTAATCCCTTAAGACCTTAATGTACAAACCTCATATCTACATCATTTCTAGGTCCTAACATGTAAAGTTGGCAACTTTATAATTGTGCATGACTTAGTGGGACCCAATAATCATTTTTATAACCATTAAGACCCGTAATAAGAACCCTAACTCATGCATGGTCTAAAATAACACATCAAGATAGCATTTTTATACACAAGGAACATCAGAAAGGCTAAGATCTCATTCATATCTCCTAGGGTGACTCAAACCCAAAAAGAGGACTCATGGGGCCATAAAGTGCAAAAGTTATTCCCTAAACTAGATCTATCATAAAGAGCCATCAAGGTAAGAGCTTTATACCTCCAAAAGCTTTCCAAGTTGGTGATGATTTTGGATCCACGAGCTTCAACTACACTAATGCAACTTCCAAGAGCTCCTTTTCCTTTAAGATTACCAAAAGCACTCTCAAATGTCACTACCAAGCTCAAAACACTCAAAAGGCAATTGGGGTTTCATTCTCAATGTCTAGAAAGGTGGAGGCTGGTCATAAGAAAGTCCAAGAGTAACTTAAGGTGTTTAAATAGGGCACAAACCCTAAAAATTAGGGTTTGCTCCTGGTGACCGTACGCCCTGTGTACCTCCACATATGCCCCGTGTACATGGGTGACTCAGCGAGTATGCCATTGATCCAGTATGCCCAACATACTCCTAGCGTACGGCCAACGTACTTGACTAGGAACCAAAATGCAAGGGTTTTAATTTTTAGGGTTAAAAGGTAAAATACCTGGGATACAAATGTTACTTTCTTTGATTCAAGATGATTTAAAAATAACGGAATTAAGAATCTTAAAAGTTGATTTCATCATATTAGTTGATTATGCTTTTTTCTGTTACATGTACGAAGGGGTCTCTTTCCCAAAAAAAAGTCCACCCATCAAAATTCTGATAAAATATATCTTGGATGGAATCAAGAATGAAACCATGAGTTTGGAATATGTCTTTCTTTTATCCCCATCCCTCTTCCTTAACTCAGAATTATTTTAGCTCTAAGATATCGATTAAGAATCATATATATATATATATATATATATATATATATATATATATATATATATATATATATATATATATATATATATATATATATATATATATATATATATATATATATATATATATATATATATATCTTTCGATTTTTATTTCTATTTCTGTTCAGAATCATCAACATCAAAATTAACATGTAAATTAGAATCTCCAAAACGTCATAAATTTTATTTTTTGATGATAAAGAGAGTTTGCATCTGATAATTTTCTATGAATAAGGTTTGCGGTTGATATAAGAAAGAAGGGCTCAATTTTTTTTGAAGTGGTGTTCGCTATAGAGGCGGAAAGAATGGGGATGGTTGGCTATATCGATTTTCTTTAAGGATGCAAACCAGACCAACAACGATTACAATGTAATCTAAGAATGACAACATTACTTTTTTTCTTATCAAAATGTAAGAATTTAAAATGTATTTTATTTTCATTCTTACTAGAATGGAGATTTGCACTTGTATATTTTATGTTTTTCATATCTTTCCATTTAAAAAAACATTAAACGTATTCTTTCAATTTATTCTTTGTTTATGTACACATTTTTAAATAATCAAGTATATTCCCTCGTTATATATATATATATATATATATATATATATATATATATATATATATATATATATATATATATATATATATATATATATATATATATATATATATATATATATATATATAATGTTAAGAATAGTTTTAGAATTAAACAAATTTTCTTTTCTATAAGTTTGAAAATCGATTAAGCTCAATTACAAAAATCATTTTATAACTAAATTTGATTTAAAAAACAGTAAAAAAAAAGTTATTCCATAATTATCGGCATTCTATAAATAAATAAACATGAAACGTCCATAAAACCCTTTTAAATGGTTTTATTGTTATTATATGGTATATATTAGTCAATTTTAATACTAAACTAAATTATAGCCCGCGTTAAATGCAGGAAACGCATAAAAAAACATATAATTGTCTCCAGATATTACATAATGATTATAAAAAAATATATGGTTATTGATATTATTGAAATGTGTAGAAAATAAATTGAAAACAATAAATATCTATAATCATCGAAGGACCTTTTTGTAGACAATATTTTTTGTTTTATTAGTTGAACGATCTTCCTCGTCTCATATAGTTATGATATTGTTATATAATTATAAGCATTTTAATTTGACGTTCCTTCTATAATAAGGTTACTTAATTTAAACATATATTGACAACTAATATACCATTTTTTCCATTATATTAAATATTTACAACTATTTCATTTATTTAAATAAAGTCATATAATATAATTTATTGACTGTTAAATGTTATATGGATTTAATTTTAGTATATCATCAATGGAGATTCTTTTCTAAATCATGATTGATTTATTTTAAATTGATTATGAATATAAGTGTTAGCTTTTATGTTTGTTCTTATTTATTTGGTGTTCGCAAGAACTGTGCATTAGTTTTGTCGCAACTTTGAATAATTTTAGTATATCATCAATGTAATTTGATATATCTTTCCATTATATGAAATATGAAATAATGACATTTTATTACTATTGTGATAATTTAGTTTATATATTATATTTTTACTAATCTTAACGGTCTTATTTTTTTTTCTAATAACCGTAACGTTTTTACTAATTGTACTTTTTTTACAAATATCCTAATATCTTATATTTTTTTTTATCTTACTTTATAATTTTTCATAACAATGTTATTTTCAAGATTGACTGTCTTAATATGTTTTTTTTTTCAGTCTATTCAATTTTATATTTCATTGTACAACATCATCGTTTGTATGTATTCTGAAATTTTACTTTAAAAATGCTTAATGTTTACACGTTGATATTAATTTTTTTTTTAATAATCTCGTGTAATAATTATGGAATCTATATCTTGTTTTAATTAACGATTACTTCCTTCATTAAATCAAATTCCTCATTAAACATATATATTTTTGGAAAGTAATAATTATAATGGGGTAGCATTATCAAAGACATAAATGCTTAATATACCGTTGGAGAAAAAAATCAGGATCATTAAAAAAATTTATACAAAGAAAATACAAATTTAAATTTGGTGAAATTATGGATGAAATTACTAGTGAAAATTATTTTGGAGGAAGTTGTATTTTGTAAGGTATAATAATATTACAAAATTCAAAATATGTATATTTGTTGTGTAAATTTATAAATTTTATTGTTACTATATAAAGATAAAAAAAAAAAGTAGTTGGTATGATATACAAAAACATAATAATTTCAATGATATTTTAAAATCATGCCAAAATTAACCGGATTCTTATTACATAAAAATTTTAAAAAAATTATAATCATCTCTAATATATAAAAGTAACATTTTCGTAATTAATGTTAGTTCCCAAGATAGTTAATTTCTGTTTTGTTAAAGGTACGTAATATGTTTTCCTGTTTATTTGAAATGTTTCAGAAAAGTAGTTAACTGATTTTATGTAATTTGTGACAAAGAAAATAGAAATATAAGAATACATATATTTGATATAGGAACAAAAAATTAACCAAAAAAAATATAAAAAACGAAAGAAGGTACTGACCTTCTAGTGCACAAAAGCGAATGTTTGAAGTCGAGAATGATGATGGAAGTTATAATCAATAAGAATGATATTGTAAGAGAAGGTTTGAAGAAAAGAAATGATTGAAAATAAGTGTGAGCCGTGGATTCAAGGATAAATCGTATATGTATGTGATAATTTGAATATGATTTTTTGGCATTAATGATTTCCTAATAAAAATAGATTTTATATTAATGGTTTACTAATATAAACATATTTATATTAATGCTTGATATTAATTCCTTGATTGAAATGGTTTGTTATTAATATGCTTTTAAAATTGACAATATTAAAATCTTCATAATCGGAAATTCAAGATTTAAAATATGAAAAACTTTTATTAGAATTAAATACATTCCATTTCAACGAATATAAGTTATTGTTTGACGTTTGGAAAACATATATTGGAATTAAATACATTCCATATGGGGAAGATGATGTCAACAATTTGATCTAAAGGTGGAAAAAATAAGATTGAAATACAATCAAGGTGTAACAACCCAGATTCCTAGGTACAATTTATTTATTTATTTTGGTACTTTGTGAGGAGACTCGGCGAGTTGGAGCCTAGACTCGCCGAGTATAATCGCGGATTTGGACGCGGGTTCACGTTCGGACTCGGCGAGTCCAAGAGTGGACTCGGCGAGTCCACGCTGTTTAATGAAACTCTAATTTCCCGGGTTTGAGGCGTATTTAAAGGGCCTTATGGCTGTCATTTGCACTCATCAGTCCCCAGAGAGAAACCCTAGAGCGTTTGAGTGATTCAAGTGAGGGAAGGAGCCATTATTGATCTTGGAGTTGTTGTCTAGCAAGGAAATAGGAGATCTAGCCAAGAGGAAGCAAGAGAGGGTGGATTCTTGAAGATTTGAGGTCCAGAATATCACAACTGAGGTACAATCTCAAATCATTCTCTGTTATTGTGATGTTCATGTAGATTTAGGGCTTTTGAATCCATTTGTGGCTAGATCTAGTGTCCTCATGGCCCCTTAGCGAGTTAAGGTCCTGGATCTTGACCCATAGAGGTCCAGAGCACCTCATTGCCAAAGCTTTATATGCATCCATGGAGGTTTTGGCTTGGGATCAAGGTATTTGAGGCTAAAACACCATTCATGAGCTATTCAATGCTTGATGAGCATCAAGACTTGGACTTTACGTGGTCAATAAGCTTAAGGAGACTGGATCTATGAATTAGTGAAGCGGATCTGACCTCAGAAGGTCGTTTGGGGTTGTGCATGGAATGCACTCGCCGAGTCCATTCCCCAGACTCGGCGAGTTGGTGCGGGTTGTTCAACGATTATGAACCGGGGGTTGAGTAACCGAGTCGGGTGAGTGACTCGGTGAGTCGGAAGAGATTCAAAGGGATCGGGTTTCTGTAGGAACTCGGCGAGTCGGGTTGACCGTCGACCGTTGACCGTTGACCAGTGTTGACTGGTTTGACTTCGTGGTATTAGTCAGCCAGAGTCAAGTAGTATTCAGTAGAAATACACTTGTGTTATAGGAGGTCGATAGCTCGGGAGATCGAGCACTAGTGGTTAAGAGATTTATGAGTTACCGAGACGCGTGAGGTGAGTCTTCTCACTATACGTTACCTTGAGTGGTATTCTGAGTTGACCAGAGGGTCTTATGTGTTACGTATGAGATTATGTGTTATATTTGAGATTACATGCTATGTGTTATTTGTATGCTGTATGACTATATAGACCGGACCGGAGGGTCCAACGATTCAGACCGGGCCAGAGGGCCCAATGAGCTAAGACTGGACCGGAGGGTCCGACGAGCTGCGGGGCTGGAGGGTCCCGCTGAGACATCTTGACCGGAGGGTCGGGTTAACCTCGAGTGACGTATTTGTGGTATGTGGTATTTTAGGGAACTCACTAAGCTTTATGCTTATAGTTGTTGTGTTTGATGTTTCAGGTCCCAGCGAGGACCGTGGGAAGGCGACGGCTTGACACGTACACATACACACCGATGGAGTTTATTATGTGTAGAGATCTTGGGATTTGTTTTTGAAAACATTATTTATTATGGATTTTAATTTGTGATGTGATACATTATGTGATTTTGAAAAAGAAAAATTATTTTGAAAATCTACGGTGTTACAAGTTGGTATCAGAGCCTTGGTTTGAGGGATTCGGATGCACCTTCGGGCGTATTTGAACTCAAACCGAGGATTTGAGAAATTTTACAACCAAAACTGCAAATTTTCTAAAAAGAAAAAGAAGTTTTGGAAACGAACAGAGTGGATGGTGTGTACGGTCAGCCAACGCCCGAACGGTGAATCCCCAAAATACCCTTACATTATATGTTATGAGTTATGAGATATTATGTTGTGCATGTTAGAGAGGCTAGGTATTCCTATTAGGACTAGAGTGGGCCTGATTTGTGATGCCTTAGCTTAGGAGATCGTTGCTGCTATGAGATACTTTGAGAGCGAGTAGGTAGCAGTGAGGAGCTCAGGAGAGGGCTATTGACGGTAGCCAGTGCACAGCGAGAGTAGAGTATTTGTGACTTGGGATCCTAGGAGGAGGACTTGGATTGTATATTGATTTGTTGTGGACAATAGTATTGGGCCCGTACTATTGAAAACACCGGATTGGTGTGCAGTCCAAGTAAGAATCTTTGGGGTACCAGGAGAGAGGATGTTTGAGTTATCAAGTGTGAGTATACTCGAGAGTATCCCTGATATTTTTATGTTGTATTTCAGAGGTTGATCATGGTCGGGACACGCCATAACCCCGAGAGCAGTGGGGTGAGCGATGAGGAGATCCGTCGGATCATCCATGAGGAGGTGGCTGCTGCCATCAGAGCCGAGATTCCGGAGATGTTTGGGTCTATTAAGACCACACTGATCGAGAAATTTGACGAGCGTTACGCTGCTTTGACTGATGCTGCTGTTGTTGCAGCCACCGCAGTTGTTGCTGCTGCGAGACCCCAGGGTGGTGATTCGTTGCTGTACCGAGAGTTCAGCAACACGAAACCACCGAAGTTCGATGGTACACAGGATCCGATCACCGCTATGAGGTGGATCTCAGACATGGAGGGGTGTTTCTATACGTGCTCATGTCCGGAGCACTTGAGGGTGCATTTCGCACTCAACCAGCTTCGCTTGGGGGCGAATGACTGGTGGAAATTCGTGACCGCGAGCTATTCTACAGCTGAGCTGACTGCAGTGACCTGGGAGAGGTTTACTGCAATGTTTAGTGACGAGTATGTTCCCCAGGTGGAGAGGGAACTTTTAGCTCAGGAGTTTCTGACCATCAAGCAGGGGACCGAGTCGGTGACAGTGATTACGAGGATGTTTCATGAGCGGGCGCTGCTTTGCCCGGAGTTGGTGTCCACTTGAGCAGGCTCGCATGAGCCGTTATTTGAGTATTTTGAGGAGGGACATCCGTGAGTTCGTGGCGAACTCGACTTATCAAACATTTGCCGAGCTCCAGGCAAATGCCAGGAAGAGGGAGATTGAGCTTGAGACACAGGCGAGAGAGGAGACTGAGTTGCAGAGGGGTGATCGGCGACCGGCGCAGTCGCAGCCGGCCGCCAAGCGGGCAAAGCCCGCTGATTCGAGGTCAGGCAGTTCGAGGGGCCGCACTTGTGGGAAGTGCGGCAAGAGCCATGACGGGCCGTGCAAGACTGGGGTATGCTACAAATGCGGGAAGGAAGGACATTTTGCGAGGGACTGTCTGAAGGGGTTCTCGGTTTGCTTCCATTGCAACCAGACCAGCCATCGGAAGGCCGAGTGCCCCCAGCTTCAGAGGTCAGCGCAGGGATCTGCACCTGTGGTTCGAGCTGCTGAGACCCAGCCAGTGAAGACCGAAGCACCGAAGGCTAGGGGGAGAGCCTTCCAGCTGACTGCGGAGGAGGTCCGCGCTGCACCTGACGTCGTGGCGGGTATGTAATCTTTATCTATTTTATATTGATTTTATGCTATTGTGATTGCTATATGTTATGCGTAGTTACTTTTCTTGTGAGTTCTGTACCTGCATTAGTTTTATTCGACTCGGGTGCGAGTCGGTCTTTCATATCTATGACTTTTAGTCGGCACATTAGTATTCCGAGAGAGGCGTTGAGTCGACCTCTGCGGGTTTCCATAACAGATGAGCGTGAGGTATGTGCTACCGAGGTGATACGTGGATGCGTGCTTGAGATCTTCGGGGTGGAGTTCCCGATTGATTTGATTCTGATTGCTATGGGGGATGTTTGTGTCATAGTAGGCATGGATTGGTTGAGCCGTTTCGGGGCTGTCATAGATTACGAGCGTCAATTAGTGACGATCCGAGATCCTAGTGGGGGAGCGCTAACGGTTTATGGCGAGGGGACTCATGGTGGTTCGGTGTTCTGTTCGGCCGCTAGAGCGAGGCGGAGTTTGCAGCAGGGCTGCATGGGGTTCGTAGCCTATGTGTTGGATGTACGAGAGGCCGCTGGGAGGCTAAGTTCAGTGGATAAGGTGCCGATAGTGCATGAGTTTCCGGACGTGTTTCCTGAGGAGTTGCCGGGTGTGCCTCCCGAGAGGCAGGTGGAGTTTCGTATCGATTTGATTCCCGGGGCTGCGCCTATCGCTAAGGCACCATATCGGCTAGCACCGCCAGAGATGCAGGAGTTATCCTCACAGCTGCAAGAGCTGTTGGGGAAAGGGTTCATCCGTCCCAGTAGCTCTCCCTGGGGAGCGCCGATCCTTTTTGTCAAGAAAAAGGATGGTTCACACTGGATGTGCATTGATTACCGGGAGTTGAACAAGTTGACGGTCAAGAACCGTTATCCATTACCGAGGATCGATGATCTATTCGATCAGTTGCAGGGGGCGTCTTGGTTCTCCAAGATAGACCTGAGGTCGGGATATCACCAGATGAGGGTTCGGGATGAGGATATCCAGAAGAGAGCGTTTAGGACTCGTTATGGGCATTACGAGTTCGTGGTGATGCCATTCGGGCTCACCAATGCACCCGCGGCTTTCATGGACCTCATGAACAGGGTATGTAGGCCGATGTTGGATTGATCGGTAATTGTATTCATTGATGACATCCTGGTGTATTCGAGGACCAGAGAGCAGCATGAGGAGCATTTGAGGGAGCTCCTTGGAGTTCTGAGATCGGAGAGGCTATTCGCCAAATTCTCCAAGTGCGATTTTTGGTTACGGGAGGCCCAGTTCTTAGGACATCTCGTTAACCAGAATGGGATATTGGTTGACCCGGCCAAGATCGAGGCTCTGATGAGTTGGGAAGTGTCGAGGTCACCTGCGGAGATCCGGAGCTTCTTGGGGCTGGCAGTCTACTATCGGAGATTTATCAGGGACTTCTCCAAAATTGTTGTGCCACTTACCAAGTTAACCCGGAAGGGTGTTACTTTCTCATGGGGCCCGGAGCAGCAGACCTCATTTGAGACCCTTCGCCAGATATTGTGCGAAGCTCCCGTGCTTGCATTGTCAGAAGGGATGGAGGATTTTGTGGTGTACTGTGATGCATCGATATCAGGGTTGGGAGCGGTGTTGATGTAGAGAGGGCATGTGATCGCGTACGCATCGAGGCAGTTAAAGCCTCATGAGACAAGATATCCCACCCATGATCTGGAGTTGGGGGCTGTGGTTTTCGCCCTCAAGATCTGGCGTCACTATCTGTATGGGGTTCGGTGTATGATATACACGGACCACAAGATCTTGAAGTACTTGATGGATCAGCCAAATCTGAATATGCGGCAGAGGAGATGGTTGGATGTGGTAAAGGATTATGATTGCGAGATCCTGTACCACCCGGGCAAGGCTAATGTGGTAGCCGACGCCCTGATTCGTAGGGCAGAGAGTGCCCCATTGCGAGACATCTGTTTGAGGTTGACGGTGATGACCCCGATTTTGGACACCATCCGAGGGGCTCAGGCTGAGGCTGCGAGATCAGAAAATCAGAAAAGAGAGCGGGTGGTTGGTCAGGTATCGGAATTCGTTACCGATAGTCGGGGACTTATGACGTTTCAGGGTCGGATTTGGGTACCGTTTGTGGGCGGGACGCGTACCATTTTGATGGAGGAGGCACATCGATCGAAGTTCTCGATCCATCCCGAGGCTACCAAGATGTATTTGGACCTAAAGAAGGAGTATTGGTGGCCCTGTATGAAGAGGGATGTTGCTTGGTTCGTCGAGAGGTGCCTAACTTGTCGCCAAGTTAAGGCCGAGCACCAACATCCGCATGGTAAGCTGCAACCGTTGGAGATTCCCGAGTGGAAGTGGGAACAAATTATCATGGATTTTATCACCAAATTGCCAAGGACTGCGAGAGGAGTCGATGCAATTTGGGTGATCGTGGACAGGTTGACGAAGAGCGCTCATTTTCTTGCTATTAGTGAGAGCTCTTCTATTGAGAGGTTGGCAGAGTTGTATGTGAGGGAGGTGGTATCGTGGCATGGGGTTCCGATGTCGATTGTTTCAGATCGAGACGTGCGATTTGCTTCCAGATTTTGGAAGAAGTTTCACGAGGAGTTAGGTACGAGGCTGCATTTCAGTACCGTGTACCACCCACAGACCGATGGGTAGAGTGAGCGGACGATTCAGACGCTCGAGGACATGCTTCGAGAATGTGTGTTGGACTTCAGCGGGAGCTGGGACGCGTATTTTCCCTTGGCGGAGTTTTCCTACAACAACAGCCATCATTCGAGCATCGGTATGCCACCCTTTGAGCTGTTGTATGGGAGGAGATGTCGTACCCCTATTTGCTGGGGTGAGGTAGGGCAACGCGTGATGGGTAGTACGGAGATTGTGCTTCAGACGACCGAGCAGATCCAGCAGGTCAGGCAGAGGTTGTTGACCGCTCAGAGTCGCCAGAAGAGTTATGCATATAGACGTCGAACCGAACTCGAGTTCCAGGTCGGTGATTATGTTCTCCAAAAGGTATCTCCTTGGAAAGGAGTGATCCGATTCCGGAAGAGGGGCAAGCTAGGACCCCGGTATATTGGACCGTTTCGGGTGATCGAGAGGGTGGGCAGGGTAGCATATCGCTTGGAGCTACCCGTGGAATTGGAGCGGATTCATAATACCTTCCATGTGTCTCAGTTGAGGAAGTGTATAGCCGACGAGTCGGCGGTAGTGCCGTTAGGGGACATTCAGGTGGATGCGAGCCTGAATTACGCGGAGAGACCAGTTGCTATTGAGGATCGAAAGATCAAGGTTCTGCGGAACAAGGAGGTGCCCTTGGTTTTGGTTCGGTGGCAACATCGGAAGGGGTCCGAGATGACTTGGGAACCGGAGCGTCAGATGCGTGAGCAGCATCCGGAGTTATTTGTAGAGCGAGACTTCGAGGGCGAAGTCTAGTTCTAGTGGGGGAGAATTGTAACAACCCGGATTCCCAGGTATTATTTATTTATTTATTTTGGTACTTTGTGAGGAGACTCAGCGAGTTGGAGCCTAGACTCGCCGAGTATAATCGTGGATTTGGACGCGGGTTGCGTCCGGACTCGGCGAGTCCACGTTGTTTAATGAAACCCTAATTTCTCGGGTTTGACGCGTATTTAAAGGGCCTTATGGCCGTCATTTGCACTCATCAGTCCCCAGAGAGAAACCCTAGAGCGTTTGAGTGATTCAAGTGAGGGAAGGAGCCATTATTGATCTGGGAGTTGTTGTCTAGCAAGGAAAGAGGAGATCTAGCCAAGAGGAAGCAAGAGAGGGGTGGATTCTTGAAGATTTGAGGTCCAGAACATCACAACTGAGGTACAATCTCGAATCATTCTCTGTTATTGTGATGTTCATGTAGATTTAGGGCTTTTGAACGCATTTGTGGCTAGATCTAGTGTCCTCATGGCCCCTTAGCGAGTTAAGGTCCTGGATCTGGACCCATAGAGGTCCAGAGCACCTCATTGCCAAAGCTTTATATGCATCCATGGAGGTTTTGGCTTGGGATCAAGGTATTTGAGGCTAAAACACCATTCATGAGCTATTCAATGCTTGATGAGCATCAAGACTTGGACTTTACGTGGTCAATAAGCTTAAGGAGACTGCATCTATGAATTAGTGAAGCGGATCTGACCTCAGAAGGTCGTTTGGAGTTGTGCATGGAATGCACTCGCCGAGTCCATTCCCCAGACTCGGCAAGTTGGTGCGGGTTGTTCAACGATTATGAACCGGGGGTTGAGTAACCGAGTCGGGTGAGTGACTCGGTGAGTAGAAAGAGATTCAGAGGGATCGGGTTTCCGTAGGAACTCGGCGAGTCCATGCCAGACTCGGCGAGTCGGGTTGACCGTCGACCGTTGACCGTTGACCAGTGTTGACTGGTTTGACTTCGTGGTATTAGTCAGCTAGAGTCAAGTAGTATTAAGTAGAAATACACTTGTGTTATAGGAGGTCGATAGCTCGGGAGATCGAGCACTAGTGGTTAAGATATTTACGAGTTACCGAGACGCGCGAGGTGAGTCTTCTCACTATACGTTACCTGGAGTGGTATTCTGAGTTGACCAGAGGGTCTTATGTGTTATGTGTGAGATTATGTGTTATATTTGAGATTACATGTTATGTGTTATTTGTATGTTGTATGACTATATAGACCGGACCGGAGGGTCCAACGATTCAAGCCGGGCCAGAGGGCCCAATGAGCTATGACTGGACCGGAGGGTCCGACGAGCTGCGGGGCTGGAGGGTCCCGTTGAGACATCTTGACCGAAGGGTCGGGTTAGCCTCGAGTGGCGTATTTGTGGTATGTGGTATTTTGGGGAACTCACTAAGCTTTATGCTTACAGTTGTTGTGTTTGATGTCTCAGGTACCAGCGAGGACCGTGGGAAGGCGACGGCTTGACACGTACACACACACACCGATGGAGTTTATTATGTGTAGAGATCTTGGGATTTGTTTTTGAAAACAGTATTTATTATGGATTTTGATTTGTGATGTGATACATTATGTGATTTTGAAAAAGAAAAATTATTTTGAAAATCTACGGTGTTACACATGGGTCCAAATTATTTAAGATGATGTCATAAGGTTTCTCTTATAATA
This sequence comes from Lactuca sativa, assembly GCF_002870075.4. Taxonomy (NCBI): domain Eukaryota; kingdom Viridiplantae; phylum Streptophyta; class Magnoliopsida; order Asterales; family Asteraceae; genus Lactuca; species Lactuca sativa. Next base: position 265,780,648 of record NC_056627.2, read on the forward strand.
ATATTTAGAGATACCCTAAGATTATATACAATCATTATTTTCATCTAATGGTTAAGATTTTGTTACCCATTCATACACTATTTGCTCTAGATAAAAGATCTTAGACCTATATATACACGTGTCATCTTTTAAGCACTGTCTTATGCCAAGTGTCCTTCTACCGTCATTCTGCTCTCTCACTTTCCCGCCCAATGATTTTGATCGTCCGTCCACACTCAATTCCTAAATATCAACATTTCGGTTATAATATTCAAAAATCAACCTAATTTAGCTAAGCTCAATCCATAAAATCGGCAATCAATCTTCAAAAATCAGAAAGTAAGTAGAAAGAAATCAGGAACGTAATCTTTTCCAAGTTTGAATATGATACCCTATGCATTCTGTTGAATTCATATATACCTCCAAACACACCTTATTATTGATTACAAATTCCTCTGCAACGAATGTAATCGACATCAATTTCTTGAGTTTTTCATTATATTAGGGTTAGTTCTACCAAAACATTGTATTTTTTTTTTAACTTGCGTCTACTTCATGTACAATACTCAAAGCATTAATTGAAGAGTAGGTTCAGAGAAGGTGTCGTGTTACCAAAAATCGCATGTAATTTTGTTTATAATGGTTTTTTCATATCGATTGTTACTTAATGTAGAAATTACTATTGATTTCTTCTTTTAGGTACTCAAGTTGCTCCTAGGAAGATCGATGTTGCTGGCTGCAGTAAAACTCAAAGGAATTACATCTAAATCAGTTATACAGGTATCAATCAAGCATATTTCCTTTATGGCAATTAGTGTAGGTGATCATTGTTTGGAATCCACAATTATCTCCATATATTCTATACTTTCATCTTCCAATACGCCCCTGATTCCCCTACTACTCCCATTGATTTACATTTACTCTCACCCCGTCTCTATGGAAACCATAGATATTTGATTGAACCACCACCTTACCTCCACTGCTACACCCGACCACCGCATATGCTAATCTAAACCAATACCCAAAACACGGTAGCCAAACCATCATGTCTCTTCCACCATCGCATGACTTCAATCACTACCCGATTTTATGTTGTATTCTGTGCCACTTCCTTCTCAGTCTCTCTTACTTCCGACTTACTTTCCTTCTCATGCATGTAACGGTTACTGAAAAAGATAGAACATAAGCAACATATCACTGGGTTTGAAGGTAAGGTGTATATGTTTCTAACTCCTAATGGCCTTTTGCATTGTTAGTCGTTCTTTCGTTTCTTTATTTTTTTAAAATTTTCCAAAGAAAAAGAGTGGGTGATAAAGATAGTATAACTGAGAGGAATTTGAGCGGGAATGGTTATGTTTTTTATGAACATAAACATGTGTCTTGGATCTCAAAGGAAATATAATATTAGTTTTATAATTAGTATTTAAGGAAGTTCTTCAATTAAATAGTGGGTAAGAAACCTAGAAAGCACATCAGATGTTTGTAAAAATGTCTCATATGTAGTGATGTCGTGGTGAAGACATGGTGCTTAAATTGCATGCAATTCTTTGTATCCAGGTTTGCCTGCTTTGTTCTGCTAATCCCAAACCTAACCTTGATCAATCACCACGATTATAAATGGATATGGTTCTTTTCAATTATTGATCTATTATATATATATATATATATATATATATATATATATATATATATATGTATGTATATATATATATATATATATATATATATATATATATATATATATATGAAGATCATTCATGTTAGTTTTATTTTTTCAAATTTTATTTGTAGAGGATATTGTTTTTTTTGGGATTCTTAACTATTTCAATTTCACAGTTGATGGTAAACATCCAACTTTAATTTCTTTTTATAGGAGTATTTGATTTTTAACGACAAGAACTCATAATATTGGTGTCCCTTATTCTCTTTGAAGTACATTGCTGATTCTATAGAGGCAGGATCTTATTAGTATTCATTATTATATTGAAAAAATTATAGTTTTATGTTTATTTTTTTAAGAAAAGATCCACATTTTACATAACTCTTTTTTGGGATCATTGCAAGGAATAACAAGGATTGAAAAAAAAATGCATAATATCGTGGCAATTCAAGGGGTCCATATAAAAAGGTATCATTTTTTCTTTTGCATTCATAGTTCAAGTTGCACCTATTATCTGGTTAATTTACGCATTTAACTCTTTTTGGGATCAGAGCAAGGAAATTTAACTATAAAACTTTATAGTCAATAGTTTATTTTTAGCGCAAAATATATATTTTTTTGCATAAATTTTAATTTAACTTTCTCCCGATGATAATTCAGACTACTGTGGCTAAGGTTTCATTTTATGGATTATACTTTTAAAGTGTATTTTATGCCCAGGAGACAATAAAATGCAAGTTACATTATCATGCTTTAAAAGACAAACAAATGAAAGTAGTCATACAATTATTTAGTTTTTATGCGTTATTAAAGTTTATTACAATGGTTTAATGACAAAAGATGAAAGTAGGATGTTGAAATTAGTAAGTTAATGAAAGTATATTTCTATTTCGCATGTGTAATTTCATAAAAGATAAGCAAAAATTTGATTTCCGCATATACACTTATGATTTCGAGATGACTGATGTCTTTATTTTGTAGATTTTTATTCAACCACATTCATTAGTTAGCCTGCAAATTGTTTTTATGTTGTATAATGTATTTTGAAGCTTTAATAATTAACATGAGGCTTTTTATTTAACTACATAATGATTTAGTAAATGTGTAAAATTATAGTTTTTCGGTCATTGATTACCCCCTTTTATATGATGTTGCGAAGAATTGTAGATTTTTTTGGTCATCAACTTCTGTTTAGTTCGAATGAAAGGTGGAATAGTGGGAACTAAAACCTTAGAGATTTTTTTTTGCTACTTTGTTTTGGTGAGATCAACATGTAATTAGACCTGGAAATGGAGAGGGTTTTGACCCTGATCCGATCCAAACCCATAAGCATTATATGGGTTTGGAGCGTAGTTTTTGATTCGTTTACCCGTTAACGATCCGTACCCACTAACCCTTTTATTAAATGGGTCGGGTATGGATCATCACCGATCCGCTCCATTTATAACCTGCCCCATATAAGTTTTAGAGTTATACATATTTTATACTTCTTAAAGTTTAATTTTAATTCCAGTCAAAAGTCCAAAGGGAAAAGGCCAAAGAGAAAAACGCTTTTACATAGGAATCAATAAGTCAGTTTCTAAACTTATAGACTTCTATCAAGAATCATAATGTCATTCAATTTATGTTCATCAAGAAATCGTCATATCCATTTCTAATTCCATAAATCATTTTTTAACATGAAAAAAAGTTGGCAATTGGTATTCGCTATTGTAACACCCCGAGTTCAGAAGAGCAAAGTTCAGGGTGCTTAGTGTAAATATGGAAGACCGACTCGGCGAGTCAGGTCGCGAATCTGGTCATGTGTTAAGTGACCAACTCGGCGAGTCGGAGGAGTGACTCGGCGAGTTGGTGCTGGGTGGAGAGAACCCTCATTTTCGGGGTTGTGCCCTATATAAAGAACATAATACCCTCTCCCCAGCCTCTTTGCTCTCCCTTGAAGTCCCGAAACCCTAATATTCGTTGTGAGAGAATTAGAGAGCATTTGGATCTTTAAGGAGTGTTTGTTGAAGAGATCTTTGAAGATTAAGAGGCTTGGGGCAAGGGGCTTTTCAAGGTTTTGGCTTATTCTTCTGTTGGAGTCTTCTTTTGAGGTAATGATTCATTGCTTGAGCTGTTATCCATCTAGATCTATCATTTGTGGGATTTTGGGTGTATATCTAGTGCTATCTTGAGTTTGGAGGTTGGATCTGAGGTTGCTACCTCAGATCTAGTGTAGTGATGATCCAAAAGAGCATAAAGTCCCTGTTCAAGAGCTGTTGAGGAAGCCTTTTAGTCCCAAACATTAGCCCAAGAGTGTATTATGATTAGATCTCCTTGGATTCACGTTAAGTTTGCCACTTTACGTGATAGATGGCTTGTATAAGAGTAGATCTATGGATTGGAGGCCCTGCGTGGCTTGGAAAGCCTCTGTATGGGTTAAGAGCTAGTGGTACTCGGCGTGTCACATGGGTGCACTCAGTGAGTTGCTTGAAGATAGGAAGCAACTCGACGAGTTGGAAGAACAACTCGGCGAGTTGGTTAAAGATAGCCTTGGACTCGGTGACTCTGTTCTTGGAATCAGCGAGTCTGGTCGTGAGGTCCTAACCTTTCCTGGTTGAGCTGTGAATCAGTGAGTCAAGGGATGACTCAGTGAGTTGAGTGCGATTAGACTCAGAGTTGTGGGACTCGGCGAGTCTTGGGGCGACTCGGCGAGTTGAGTCGTGCTATGGGAGTTTCAGAGCATAGGGACTCGACGAGTCAGCAGCAAGTAGAGATAGTATTGTGTTGACCAGTTGACTTACAGGGGTAATTTGGTAATTATGGGTATTTATTGAGTTAAGTATTTTGGTTTTGATCAGTGGTGAAGTTCGTGTCATAGATTGGAGCCGCGTGATCTTATCTCTTCAGTCGGCAATTGCGAGGTGAGTTATCCTCACTATATCAACAGGGTCTAAGGTACCAAGGCCGGCCCTTTATCAGATCGTAATCCGGGTATCATTGTTATGTTATTGCTTTGATATGTGTGCATCCTGGTAGTTAGGATGGTATATGTTAGAGACCTGGTTAAGGTCGGTATCCTGGTATATAGGATGATGTTATGCTAGTGACCGGTTAGGTCGGTATCCTGGTTAGGATGATGTTATGTTATGTGATCTGCTAGATCGGTTTGATTGGATGCGTAATGTTATATGATTGTATGTTTATGTGCACATGGTTGTTGGACTGGGGTTGGGTTGAGGCGGGTCCTGCTTTGTGCTGTAGGCCAACATACCCAGGGCGGACCAAATATTCCAAAGGCCCAGCGAGCGGTCCGGATAGGCTATAGGCCCCATGAGGGCGGACCAGACGTGCCGAGGCTCGAAGAGTGGACCAGGCCGACTGAAGGCCCGGTGCGGGCGGACCAGTCATACTGTAGACTCAGAGGTGGATTGAAGGCCCGGTGCGGGCAGACCAATCACACTGTAGACTCGTTGTATTTGGCTAGACTCGGAGGGTGGACCAGGTGGACTGTAGGCCGGTGCGGCGGACTAGTCACGCAGTAGACCCGAAGTGCATGGATGTTCTGTGTTCTGTTATGATATGACATGTTATGCGTATGGTATATGTGGTTGGTATTTTTGGGGTATCTCACTAAGCTTTCGGGCTTACAGTTCTGGTTTAAATGTTTGAGGTACTTCAGGAGACCGTGGCAAAGCAAAGACGTGATCGTACCGCTCCTCATGTTTATGTTTTATGATATGGTTCTGGGAAATACTCTGATAATAAAAGTGTTGAAAGCCTTTTTGTAATAACTTTATGAATGTGGATTGTTTTTGAAAAGTTTTAAATTGGTTGAAATTTTAGAGCGTTACAGCTATCACTACAACCGACAATCATAAATCAATTCAAAGTTATTGCAATAGTGATTTTTAGTTCCGATTGAAATTTCTCAGAGTATATAATGTCCTTATCTAAATCAATTTTTTTACTTAAAAAAATGTAATTTTAAGTATTAAGATATAGTATACATTTTTTTATTTAATAATTTTTTTAGGAATTAATTAAAATGTGTTTGCTTATTTAAAAAACTTTTGGGTTACGGGGCGGGTTCGGATATTCGTTGATTCGGTGGATAAGGGTATGGGTCTGGTTATTTAAAACCCTACGGGTTACGGAGCGGGTTTGGATCGGATTTTGAAATTTGCTAAAACGGTTTGGATCAAGGCTGATTCGCTCCAAACCTGCTCCATTGCCAGGTCTACATGTAATACGACAATAACTTTAGAGAAACAGATAAGACTTAACTTCGTCTCATTTAGGAGCAATATTGAATATTTGATAATTTTGTTTTGTTTTATCAAACTTGATTTCCTTGAATGATGGTGTGTCTCTTTTAAATGTGCAGGTGCAGAGAAACTCAAGTAAGTTATTTGGTATGTTTCTTTCTACAAGTTTCATTTTAGTTTGAACAATTAATTGACAAATGTATGATATAAGGGATTTTTATAAAACAAGTACTTCAACATTTGTTTTATGTTTAAGTGTCTAAATTTAATATGACAATTAGGAATTGATGTAACTTTTTTTCATTCCCTTATTTATTAGAAATGGTTGATTATAATATAATTGATTGTTTTATAACAAACCTAAACCGACACATTTGAAATGAAAACGTTATAATAACAACTGTCAAACTTATTCTTATCAATCCAATCCAACTAAAGGACCCAAAAAGATGATTAAGATTCAAATAAGACTAAGATTCAAGTTTATGCTATTTAAAAAAAATGAGTTTTTAGGTTTAATATTTTGGAAATTTGTTTTTTTTTTAAAAAAAAGTTGGAAATTGGGTTTTCTTATTTTTGACGTAATACAGTTTTAACAATTTACCTTTCTATTTATGTTGTAATTCAGCGGATTATTGGAAATGGGGGTATTGGAAATCACTTGGAGCTTAATTTTTTATTTTACGGTTTTAGCAATGTACTTTGGATCTAGATTGGTGTTTTCGATAAAACTTGGAATCTTTGAAAATTGGTTTTCTATGGTTTTACCAATGTACTTTGCTAATTTCATTTGTAGAAAATAGGAGAAAAAGTTGGGGTTTTTTTTTTTATTTTTAGATTTTTATAGTTGAATATCATGTACTTTTCTTACTCTCGAAAAATGACACATGTCTTTTTCTATAATTTTACATTTAAATTTAAATCTTACAATCCCTTAAAATTAGCATTATTAATAGAGATTTTGAAATTCAAAATATCTGGTAATCAATTACATGATCATTGATAGAAATAATCAACTATAAATAATCTCATATTTCACTTATTTTATTCTCTCTTTCTTTTAAATATATTTTTATAGATACCCTTTTATAGATTTGATTAAAATATTTTTGTTACAATTGTTATCTTATGTTGTTTATATTTATCAATTGTGTATTACACAAGTTATAAACTAGTATGTGTGTGTGTGTGTATATATATATATATATATATATATATATATATATATATATATATATATATATTTGTGTGTGTGTGTCAGTGTTGTAAATATCTCGAGTATTTCTCGATTAATCCCTAGGTGCTACTCGACAGATTAGAGGGCACCTAGCGATTAATCACTGCATACAAAATACGTGAGGCAGTAGAAAACAATGAAATTTTAACACTTTGAAGAAGTTCAATCCCAATATAAATTCTTTGACAAATGATTTGTGTTGTGTTAATCATATTAACCTATTTTGTTATGATGTTAGTGGTATTAACTAACTTTGTGATGATATTAATCATATTGAATTTTTTAAAATTTAACAAATTAGCGGTTAATGGTCCCTAATTAATCTATCGATTAATCTCTCCCTGGCCGATTAATCATTTAACCCCAGTCAACCGATTAACTAAAATCAAGTGTTTTCAACTTTGTTTTTTGTTATTGTTTGAACCTTCCTATATATATATATATATATATATATATATATATATATATATATATATATATATATATATATATATATATAGAGAGAGAGAGAGAGAGAGAAAGAGAGAGAGAGAGAGGAAGGTTCAAACAATAACAAAAAACAAAGTTGCAAACACGAGAAAAAATCTCGACCACTAATTTCCTTAAACTATAAATGAGGGAAATAATAAAAATAATAATATATATGTTTTATTAACTGGTTCATTAAAATCAGGGATCATTCATCCAGAACAACGTTCTTCATCAAAATTGTTCTTGATCGTTAGTTGTTCATCCAAAATCATTGATTGTTCCTATCAAAATAAAAATCATCATGCTATATATTTTTTGATTTATACCAATCTCGACATCATTACATCTTCCAGATTTATCAATCACAACATCATCTAGTCTATATTCGTTTGATTTAAAGCATGTACTTACAAATCTTTAAGTTTTATCAATCTCAACATTATATAATGATCGTAAATCATTGAAACTTCATCAGTCATACTTTTATCAACATGAAACAACATTCAACGATCAAATATTAATCAACTAAACCAAAAAAAATCATTGTATTTTCATAATGTTATCTCTCAAGTAAATCAATTGTGCAAAACCTCATTTTTCATCAAATATTTCATAATTTTCGAGATTTTCACTTATTATTCTTCTAGTTATAGGTTAATTGTTAATATTTTGTATTTTGTATGAATACTTTATCATATTTCTAGAATTTAACTTGTGTACACATCAAATGTTTGATGAAATGCTCCATAAAGAGTTGCTTAAATTTTTACATGTTATTCACATATGAACAACACTGAATTAATTATGCAAAACCTCATTTTTCATTAAAAATTTGATATTTCAATTGTTATTCTTCTAGTTATAGGTCAATTGTTAATATTTTGTATTTTATAAGAATATTTTACCATAATTATAGAAGTTAACTGGTGTGCACACCAAGTGTTTGATGAAATGCCCCATAGAGACATGTTTCGATTTTCACATGTTATTCACATATGAATAACACATAAACTTGCACATTTATATGTCATTCACATAGGACTAGAATTTACAAGATGAAGATGATGATGAAGTTTATTATTATTTTATATTTTTTGTGAAGATTTTACCATGTTTATGTAAGTTAGACTTACATGCACTCTAATCAGTAAATGAATAACATATAACCTTACATATTTGCTCTGTGGACTTAAATAACATATATTGATTCAGGTGTCAAGGTATATTCACATGTGCAAATTAAAGAGTATATTATGTTTATATGGAATATTCACGTCTCAAGTTTTATTCATATGTGAATGTTAAATTATATAATTTGTTTATGTGGTATATTCACATTTAAATATATTTTTCATAGTTAGATTATATATTCACATGCGAAGATTATATAATATATTATATGATTCATATGTGAATAACATAATCCGTTTGTATTTGATATGTGCTACTAATAAAATATATTGATTCACGTGTGAATGTATATTAACATGTTAATATTACATGATATATTTTGTTTATTTGGCATATTCATATTTGAATATACCTTCATATGAAATCATTATATGCTTATTAAAAGTCCAAAGCAAATGTGCAGTAAATTTGTATTTATATGTGAATAAATGATATCATATTATTTATTCACATGTGATTCAAAGTTACATTCATAAGTGAATAAATTAATAATAAATGATTATTATTAATAAGTTTTATATGTATTTGCATGTTAATCACGAGAAGAAAATACATTGATGAAGACACAACAAATGATGTTGAACTAGTCAATGATTAGTTAGCCCATAAAAGAAGTCATATTGATGAAGACAATATATTTCTCATATTCATATGTAAATATTGTATAATTTATTATATTATGTATTTTGTATCTTTTTAAATTTACATGTGAATGGTCATAAACCTCATTATCTAATAATATAGTTTATCTTAAATTCTTAATACTATGTTGAATTCAAATAGTTGTTATATGTAAAAAACTATATTCACAAACCAACTTATGTTTTATAATATGTATTTATATGTGAATTATTGTTGCATTCACAGGTGAGCAATTTAATAAGAATAGTTTATTGATATGTGAATATATATATATATATATATATATATATATATATATATATATATATATATATATATATATATATATATTGTTGTATTCACAAGGAAAAAATAAGACAACTAGTAGGAATGAAAATTTAATGACATCATCAAAAAATCTGTCGCAATGATGTTTAGTCTTGGATTTCGACGAAATTTATATGGTACATGGAAAATTGTGTTATTTTCTAATTATGTTACTAAATTTTTAATCATACTAAATAGTTTCTTATGTTAATTGACTAACATGTGAATATATCATTTATTCACCTATGAATGAATAAAATACTACAACAATTGGGTTGTAAATTATTTTTATATAGTGTAATTATGATATTTTACATGTAAATTCTCTACTATACTAGGACAAACTCTATGTAATAATTAATGAAAACCATTCATATGTGAATCTAACATGATAAAAAAATGATGACTATAATGAATTGTACAACATGAACATATGTATATAACAACTATATTGTCTTCATTAATTCTTTTGGGTCAACCAACCATAAGCCTTTAGGAAATGAACCAACCATTGATTGAAATGTGTTTCATGTTTTGAAGTATAACCATCCCTTGATTAACATGTAAATACACATAAAAATGTTAATAGACATATATTCTTAGTTAATAATAATAAGGTTTTTTTTTTCATATATGAATATTATATATATATATATATATATATATATATATATATATATATATATATATAAATATATCATATAATATTTATATATGAATATACCAATTAATTTTCACATGTGACTATTCCATGTATATTCAAGTGTGAATGTTATATCTTATATTCACTTGTGAATGTTACAAGGTTAATTCACATGTAGATATTTTATGGTATATTAACATGTGATTGTTGCTAGTATATTCACAAGTGAATGTTACTGGTATATTTACATATGAATATTACTATTATATTCACATGTAAATATTACATATTATATTCATATATGAATACAAATTATACATAGTATCCACATGTGAATATACCGCTATACGTCATGTATATTCGCATGTGAATATACATTCACATGTGAATCAATATATGTTTATCAAGAGAGCAAAGAAAGAAAATATGTAGACCAATATGTTATTCACACATGAATCTACTATATAAATAAAATATTCTATTTAACATTCACATGTAAATACAACTTTACATGTAAATATACCATAAAAAGAGAATATATCATGTACATATGATTATGCCATATAAATAAAATATATTATGTATATTTACATATGATTATCTCATATAAATAGAATATATAATATAATATTACACAATGAAAAAATCACCAAGTCATATTCACATGTGATTAATACATTACATATGAAAAATATATCATGTAATATTTGCATGTGATTAGAATATTACATTATCGATACATGTGTTGTGTTACTCATGTGTGAATAACATTTAGATACAAATTTTATTGACATGTTAATATACATTCGTATATGAATCATTATATATTTATTAATAGTTGAAGGTAAATATGAATGTTATGAATTATTCACATGTGAATAACATATAAAAGTTATAATGTAACACACACGTTCTGAAATAGTGTTAAAATTGAATAAAATTGAGTGTTGAGTTCTAAAAGATAGTTTTTACTAGAAATAAAGTAAAAGTATGTTTAGAATCACTCATAAAATATTGGGAGTCTTATGAGATTCCAGTTAAAAGTCAAATAGTGAAATTTAGCGAAAATATATATTTTGAAATAAGTAAAATTTTATTATTTAAATTTGTAGATAATTTCGTTAGAAGCATTTAGGCAAAAACCTCATCGAAATCCGAGTTATAACGAAGAAGTTATGACCAATCGAAGATCCGCGATAAAATCAGCACGGCGCCGAATGACGTAAAAAGTGAGTTTTTAATAAACTACTTTTTAGCCTTAGTAATCTAAATGAAAGTCGTAGTATTCGTTAAACCGAGAATTTCGATAAAAAGAACGTCAAAATCTTACTTCGTATGAGCTAGTTATGATTTTTCTAAGTTTCAGCTTAGCAGTAGACAGCTAAAAACTCGAAATAAAGATCGAGCGATATTTAGCCGAAACAACCTAAACGAGAATCGAAGGTCTCGTCAATAGTAGTACAACGGTAAAGAGACAGAGGAAAACGGATATTGGATGAAGAAGTTATGAATTTTTAACGGATTTTTCTGTCCTGATCTGTTAAAAATAATAATATTAAAAATAAAGTCAAAATTAGCCGACGAAGTGTAAACGAAAGTTGTAGATTTTATTCCCACCTATGCGTGCATATAAAGAATGTCAAAATAGAGCTCGTATGCGAAAGTTATGGATTTTAGAAGGTTTGGGTGCAATTTTCGAGAATTTCGTATGGATTGGAGCCGGCCACGTCACCCTTGTCCGGAACTCGTCGCGTGTCCGACACCAATGATGTAGCAGATGACCATTCGACGCGTATAACAGCTTTGGTCCGACGCGTTGCATGTCCGAAGCGACGTCCAATCCCCGTCCGACGCGTGCTGTCCACCTGTCCGAGCCTCGCATGCGCGCCAGCTCTCCCTTCTTGCTTTGTGGCCTTCGCTCCAGCAGCCACGTGTCCCTTCTGACCGGCCGACCTTCACACCCTCGCCCTATAAATAAGTGGGTTGCGAACCCTCCCGAGGAAAATGGGAAATTAGCCATTTTCACCCCTTTTTTTTTTTTTTCATATTTTTGCTATTTTGACATCCCCCGAAGCCCCGATATCAATTTTAGCACCCGAAATAAGTCCCGAAGTTCCTGAGAAGCCCGAAAAATTAATCTTTTCGGTTTTGAAGCTCTAACTTCGCTGAGCCCGTTTTTTCAATAAATCTCCCGGTTTTCAACGAATAAAGTCATATTTAGAGCCGAAATGTTGCACAAATTATTATTTTTACCCCCGGTTAATTCAATGTGAGTTTAATATATAGGAACAATTATATGTTATGTGTTATATGTGCTATGTGCTTTTCGGTGTTATTATCCCGGGTTATTTTCCCATATTATTTTTATTCGCTATTTTTAATAGCAAAGAAATACCTTTGACCATGTGATCAGTGAAATGACTTAGATTCACGTTGGTATTGGTATGTAGCCTCTGACCATGTAGAACATGTCTCCGTAAGAGAATGATTTCTATTCTATGACATTGGCAAAAGGTTAGATAGGGCTAAAACCCTGAAATCTACCAAAATGTTTAATCAGAAAGTGTATGTCTTCTGTACCATTTGGGCCGAATCTTTGTTGATGTATAGCAAGTAAGGAAATCGTTATCTCTCATTGATTGTATATTTTTGAATCAAATCAGTGATTGATATGAAAAGTTTGACACATGATTCACATATGCCCTTGTTGTTCCTTGTTCTTCTTTGCTTCTGCCATATTGAAGTATATATATGGCATAACATTATATTGTATCTATTATTGAACTCACTAAGCATCACCGCTTACCCTCTCAATGTTTATAATATTTTCAGGAGATAAATAACCAGTATACTCATATATTGTCGCAAGGTTTAGAATAGTTGTAATATTACTTTTGTATTTAGGGATCATGTATTAATAAATGTATAGTATCCTGGGTAGTTGTGTAATATATAACACTTAGTAATAGTCGGTTTGTATCCAGTCATTTGTAATCTCTTTATCAATGTAAAATATTATTTTTATGAATATGTAAGTAGCATGTTTTGAAGTAACTATATTGTCAAGTATGAAAGTTTGGGTCTTTCAAAAATACGAAAGTGAGGGTCTTTCAATCATGGTATCAGAGCAGTGGTTTAAGTGAACTGAATACCACATATTTGTATTTAGACTTAAACTGTTGGAAGTTCAATATATGAATGGATTCATTAGGAGTATATGGATACAAACCATAGGAAATACTTAAGCGGGGTATTGGGTAGTGATAAACCCTAGTATTCTAAGATATTAAGTTACTTCAAAATTTTCAGAGAATTAGTTTAAGTGAACTAGGAATTTTGAGAACTAGACTTAAACATGATTTGTTAAGTAAAGATGATACAATATGTATCTAGTATACTTTAGGTTGAATACCTAATGGGGCAAGCACTAGAATATTAAGAGAAGATATGCCTTATATTCTAATATGTGCTAAATGATAAGTAAATATAGCATGCTTTAGGTTTCATACCTATATTGCTATTACTTGAGAAAGTTTAAGGTCTATTGCCGACCTTGGTTTAGAAAATTTTATGTTCAGAATTCTAAGAATTTTTGTAATAGAATTTACATGAAACTTTTCGAAGTGATAAAGAGACTTATGATAATTGACATCGATAAGTTTATAAATAAACGAACACGGGATATCGTAAAATAATATTTATGAAGTGAAATCGTAAATAGTGTATTAATACCAATAGAGTGGTGTTGTACATTCAAAGTATAAATTTGATGAAATAATAACATCTTTAGAATAATGATGTACGTTTGAAACACATTTGGGCGAGATAAATGTGTTGGTACAAATCCATGAAGTTGTTCCACCGTTGTCCAGATTGAAGCAGTGATTGTTTATAGAATCGGAAGAACTGAAGCTGGTGATAAATACTTCGACAGTATTGAAATTTTTGTGGTACAAGATTTTGAAGAATTAAATGAAGATCCAAGGAAAGGCTAATGAAATTTTCAGACTCAATAGGCCAAGGCTTTGTGATGTAGTAAGTAGTTCAAGTGGTAACCATATGCATGATGTTCAGACTTAGTATTTATTTATACTGAGTGAGGATTGACTTCTATCACATCCTTATGGAAGTTCCATAGTGTGTTAAACAGACTTTAACATACAAAACTAGGATGGTGAATTGAGTCATTTAGTGGTAAAAGGTTAAGCAACTTACTTGTTTGGTAGAATGCTTAGTTGAAGAAGCAATACACTCATAATATTGTATGAGAAGAGAAGTTGTAGTCAGTAATGACAGAGAACCAAGTTGAAGCTAGTAGAGCTTGCTGAGATGCAACCATATTGCGTACTTCCTAGTATAGACTCCTATGAAGTAGACTCAAAGGAATACACCTAAGAGAAGAAGACTTACTCATATACAGGTAGGGGTGTTCAAAACCGGATATCCGAAAATTCGGATAGTTGATTTTTGATATTCGAATCCGTATCCGAAATTTCGGATACGGATTCGGATATTAAACCGGATATCCGAATTTCATTAATTTTAAACCGCATCTGAACATCCGATCCGTAAAATCACCGCAAGTCTTAAAATTAATAATAGCACCTATGTTAAATCTTGCGACATAGATGGATATCGATAGCAACAAATAAATATATGTAGCATTTACTAAATAGTTTTTTATTATAAGTCAACGAACCTGGATTATTACAAAGAAATATATAACGATTGTAAAAGGAAAGGTTTGCAATAAAAGTTTGGAAAGAATGGTCATGAAAAAGTTGAAAATGGTGGGGAACATTAGTCCATTAAGCATGTCAATGTTTCTAATTTCTCATTTTAAAATATTAAAAAGTAAAGAAAAATTAATTTTTTCGGATATCGAATATCCGAAATATCCGAAACTTTATAAATTCACTATCCGTATCCGAATCCGAAAAACCGGATATCCGAAATTCGGATATCCGAAAATCCAGATATCCGAAATTTCGGATAATTTCGGATCGAATTTTCGGATTTTCGGATCGGATATTTCGGATGCGGATATTTTTGAACACCCTTATATACAGGAATGGTGATGTCAAGGAAGAATAATGAAATAAACAAATGTGCATGGTGAGTTATATGACTTAGGAGATGATGCAGGTATTTGGAAACCGTTTGTCTTCATGCTATAAGAGTAAATTTTGGTATTGCATGTCTTGCAGAGTAGACACTACCCGAGAAAGAATTTATACGAAGAATTTGGAATTGAAATTCCTATTAACCTAGGAAAAGTATTAAAATATGCTAGATCAAACATATGCAAAAGAACAATCCTAGAAGGCGAATATAGGAAATCCAAGATATGTTTGATAGAAACGTGAAATCCTTAATTGAGTCTAGAGGAAATTGTTGTATGTACTTGTTTGAACATATTCATGTGTGATAAGTCGCTTTGCGAAAACTTTTGAATAGTAACTTGGGAACTGCGAGACAATACTTGGGACGAGTATCAGTAGGTGTGAATAGTAGTAGAGGCCTATATTACTGGAAGCACATGACTCACACTTGGATCAGGGAAAGTCACAAGGTTTCCAAGAAGCTAGAAATCAATTCCGTTTTTGTTTGAGTATGTCATTACCTTCGTTTCGGTGATGACTAAGAAGATGATTTTCGTTCAAACCTTAGTGCTCATAAAGAACCGAGTTCAATTAGTATAAATCCGCGAATTAAGATGATTGGTTCAGAAAACCATGTCTTATGTAGTGACAAAACTTCAGCCAGAAAATTGAAGAAGGAGATGGTCAAGGTGGTCGGTAGAAATATAATGATCTTCATTAAAGGAGTGAGCAACCATTTGTTGTAAATGTTACCTGTTATAAAGATGATGAAGAATTTAATTATTCATGGAAAGATTATAGTATGAAATTCGTAATTACGTAATCAATCGAAGTATTTTGTCATTTGAAAAAACTGATGTGTATACCCGAAAGCACGAGCACAAATTAGAAATACATGGTGCTATTCTTTCTATTCCGAAGCATTCACGTATTGATCAAACTCTATTTGTTTTCTCTATTCCATCAGCTCGATTTATTCGATCTGATTCTAATACAAGAGTTTGGTTCGTTATGTGTCTTGTGCATTATAAAATTAAAGGTCATTAGAATATGACCATTCGAGTTATTGTTGTAGAAAAAGTAACGACAATATCTTGGGTTTAGTCTATAAACCAAGAAAGAGCAGGAGTCTGTAATGAGAATTGAGTTTTAACTCAAAGATTAGGATCGAAGGCCCAATAGAGAATGATGAGCGGGTGAAAGTTTGAACACCGCTAGTAACTAAGAAGTTTGAAGAGTTTGACAATCGTTTGGCAAACCAAAATTTAAATATCGCACATTTAAGAATACCGCAAAGGAAGTAAGTTAAGACTCGAATGTTGTGACTAGTAATTTTCTCATAAACTCTAGATCTTCTCACATTTTATTTGATTTCAATGCCTCATATTCTTCCATGCCTTATAAATTCACACATTCTTTTCAAATTGCTTGTTACGCAATTGTCCAATCATTTCATATAGATAACATAGGAAGTATATCATTACTTGCTGATAAAGTCTATAGAGATAGTACCATAGGAATTGAAGGTTATAATCTTCTTGCTAACCTAATTCTTATCTCCTTGCCCAACTTTGATATTATTCTCGGCGTGGATTGGTTATCAAAGAACCACGCAAAACTCTTGTGCTACGAAAAGATACTCCAATAGAGAAATATGCGCAAGTATACTTGGACGGAATTGTGGCGAGACATGGTGCGCCACTAAATATTATTTCCGATTGTGATACTCGTTTCACTTCTCACTTTTGGGCGAGAATGAAGCATGAATTAGGATCTCGAGTTGCTCTTAGTACAACTTATCATCCTCAGACAAATGGTTAGAAGAAGAGAGCAATCTTAATAGTAGAAAATATACTGAAGGTATATAAAGTATTGTATGAGTGTTAATGTCATACTTAAATATGTTGGCATGACGTAGGACAGAAGATCCTTGGAGGCTCTGAAATGATTCAAGACATCAATGACAAGATACAAATTGTGCGAGAAAGAATGAAAGCGGTCCAGGATCGACAGAGGTCCTATGCAGAAAAGAGGAGACGACCCGTAGAATTCCGGGTGGTTGATTTAGTAATACTGAATGTATTTCATGGAAAGGTGTTATGCGACTTTGGAAGAAAGAACGATTGGTAAGCAAGCATACTGCTTGGAATTGCCTGAAGATTTGACAGATATTCATGAAGTGTTTCATGTGAGCTATATGTGTAAAGGTTTAAGCATATATGATGAAACACTCCTGTTATCTGAGGTGAAACGGGATAATAAATTAAGTAGAAGATATCGTAAATGAAAGAATGACTAATCTACGTAGTAAAGAAATGAAGTTGGTGCTTGTCAAGTGGAAGCACCATTGAGGCCCAAATTATACTTAAGGAAAATAGGAATGAGATAAGAGCGAAATATCCTCATTTGTCTAAATCGTTGTGATTTCGGGGACGAAATCCTCAAAAGGAGGAGGTATTTGTAACATACACGTTCTGAAATAGTGTTAAAACTGAATAAAATTGAGTGTTGAGTTCTAACAGATAGTTTTCACTAGAAATAAAGTAAAACTATGTTTAGAATCACTCATAAAATATTGGGAGTCTTATGAGATTCCAGTTAAAAGTCAAATAGTGAAATTTAGCGAAAATATAAAATTTGAAATAAGTAAAATTTTATTATTTAAATTTGTAGATAATTTCGTTAGAAGCATTTAGGCAAAAACCTCATCGAAATCCGAGTTATAACGAAGAAGTTATGACCAATCGAAGATCCGCGATAAAACCGGCACGGCGCCGAATGACGTAAAAAGTGAGTTTTTAATAAACTACTTTTTAGCCTTAGTAATCTAAATGAAAGTCGTAGTATTCGTTAAACCAAGAATTTTGATAAAAAGAACGTCAAAATCTTACTTCGTATGAGTAAGTTATGATTTTTCTAAGTTTCAGCTTAGCAGTAGACAGCTAAAAACTCGAAATAAAGATCGAGCGATATTTAGCCGAAACAACCTAAACGAGAATCGGATGTCTCATCAATAGTAGTACAACGGTAAAAAGACAGAGGAAAACGGATATCGGATGAAGAAGTTCTGAATTTTTAACGGATTTTCCTTTCCCAATCTGTTAAAAATAATAATAATAAAAACAATGTCAAAATTAGCCGACAAAGTCTAAACGAAAGTTGTAGATTATATTCCCGCCTACGCGTGCATATAAAGAACGTCAAAAACAAAGCTCGTATGCGAAAGTTATGGATTGGAGCCGGCCACGTCACCCTTGTCCGGAACTCGTCGTGTGTTTGACGCCGATGACGTAGCAGATGACCATTTGACTCGGGTAATAGCTCTGGTCCGACGCGTTGCATGTCTGAAGCAAGGTCCAATCCCCGTCCGACACGTACCCTCCACCTGTCCAAGCCTCGCATTCGCGCCAGCTCTCCCTTCTCGCTTCGTGACCTTCGCTCCAGCAGCCGCATGTCCCTTCTGATCGGCCGACCTTCGCACCCTCGCCCTATAAATAAGAGGGTTGCGAACCCTCCCGAGGAAAATGGGAAATTAGCCATTTTCACCCCCTTTTTCATATTTTTGCTATTTTGACATCCCCTGAAGCTCCGATATCAATTTTAGCATCCGAAATAAGTCCCAAAGTTCCCGAGAAGCCCGAAAAATTTATGTTTTCGGTTTTGAAGCTCTAACTTCGCAGAGCCCGGTTTTTCAATAAATCTACCGGTTTCAACGAATAAAATCATATTTCGAGCCGAAATGTTGCACAAATTATTATTTTGACCCCCGG
Organism: Lactuca sativa; assembly: GCF_002870075.4. NCBI lineage: Eukaryota > Viridiplantae > Streptophyta > Magnoliopsida > Asterales > Asteraceae > Lactuca > Lactuca sativa. The sequence goes on from NC_056627.2 coordinate 265,799,896, forward strand.
TTAATTCAAGGTGAGTTTAATATATAGGAACAATTGTATGCTATTTGCTTTTCAATGTTATTATATCGGGTTATTTTCTCATATTATTTTTATTCGCTATTTTTAATAGGAAAGAAATACCTTTGACCATGTGATTAGTGAAATGACTTAGATTCACGTTGGTATTGGTATGTTGCCTCTGGCCATGTAGAACATGTCCCCGTAAGAGAATGATTTCTATTATGTGGCATTGGCAGAAGGTTAGACAGGGCTAAAAGCCTGAAATCTACCAAAATGTTTAATCAGAAAGTGTATGTCTTCTGTGCAATTTGGGCCGAAGCTTTGTTGATGTATATCAAGTATGGAAATCGTTATGTCTCATTGATTGTATATTTTTGAATCAAATCAATGATTGATATGAAAAGTTTGACACATGATTTACATATGCCCTTGTTGTTCCTTGTTCCTCTTTGCTTCTGCCATATTGAAGTATATATATGGCATAACATTATATTGTATCTATTATTGAACTCGCTAAGCGTCACCGCTTACCCTCTCAATGTTTAACAAATTTGCAGGAGATAATAACCAGTATAGTCATATACTGTCGGAAGGTTTAGAATAGTTGTAATATTACTTTTGTATTTAGGGATCATGTATGTATAAATGTATAGTATCCTGGGTAGTTGTGTAATATATAACACTTAGTAATAGTCGGTTTGTATCCAGTCATTTGTAATGTGACATCCCCAATTTCACGGCCAGAAAAGACCGATTTGTTTATGCTTTGTTTTATAAATCAGAGTGATCGTTTAAAGAAAACGGTTGCGGAATTTGTTCCCAAAATAAAATATGATAACCATTTATCAAAACATTTCTCAAAGAGAATGTATTTTCATTAAATAATAAAACCTCGGGATGTCATGTTCCGATACAGACCAAAAGCATAAACAATATAAAATAGGCCTTACAATAGTTATTTATAACTACTGATCTATAATCCAAAACCTCTCGTCAAGTCCGCCGACTTATACTCTTGTGTCATTACCTGTAATGCAAAGAAAACTGAGTGGGCCAGGCTTGGGAGCCTGGTGAACATATAGGGTTTTCAACCCACAATAATACATTTATTATATTCAATTATCAAACAATCAACCCAAATACCCATCCCCATTATCTTCTTAAGGTTTTACCCTAAGAATCCACTATCCTTCATTCATTCATTCCTAAGGATTTACCTAAGGAATTGGCACGAAGTCCATTGCTGCCAAAGTTTATATATCAGGTACTAAATCCATAGTTATCAGGCGCTAACTCCATAGTCACCAAGGTTCACTCAACAATAGGCGCTAACTCCATAGTCACCAAGGTTCACTTAACAATAGGCGCTAACTCGATAGTCACCAAGGTTCACTTAACAAGCGCTAACTCCATAGTCGCCTAGGTTTACTCAACAAGCGCTAACTCCATAGTCGCCAAAGTTCACTCAACATGCGCTAAATCCATAGTCGCCACGGTACATCAAATAGGCACGAAGGCACATCGTCGCCAAGGTTTATACAATAGGCGCTAACTCCATCGTCACCAATGTTTATCTAATAATAGGCGCTAACTCCATAGTCACCAACTATTCCATCTACCTATGTTCTACCCAACAATTTTGTAGATATAAATACTTACACAGTTTCAATCATTTAACACCTGTATAAAACTCCAATTTCCATGCCCATCTCAAATAGACAAATAACATATAAACACATAGCACGTATTTCATAGCAAATACTTCATATTTATGTGTTAGAAGAAGGTAACTACACACCCACACATATAAACAACAATATACTTAATACACTCAAACCATACTTGTATTATTATCGTGTTTATGAAAGGTAGTATACACTCACTTGATTAGAAGATGATCGGACAACACTACGACTTGCAGAAGTAGTAATCCTCAGCAGATCTGGAAGATCTCTTCAAAAATCGAACTTCTCGCGGGCAGAGCTTCGGCTCGGGAACCGCACTTCCCGGGATCTTCGGGATCTCGGGACTTGCCTCGGGGCTAGAGAATAATATCGGGGCTTCGGGGTATTTCTGGCACGCAAATCGATGCAAAACGGGAGTGAGAAGAGAGAAAATAGCAACCCTAAACGGCTGGCCCTTCAAATCTATTTATAGGGCAAATTTGGCCCTTGCCACGTCGTGGCAACCTTGTTCCACGTCGTGGGCTTGATCGTCACTGCATGCGTCATCCCAAGTTGCATCTGGGGGCCTCCCGGAGGTGTCAGGACACTTGCCACGTCGTGGCAACCTTGTTCCACGTCGTGGGCTCTGACAGTTTTGGGGTTTCGCGCCTCGAACTTCAGAAATTCATAACTTTCGCATACGAACTCCGTTTTCGACGTTCTTTATATCGACGCGAAGGTGAGATTATGATCTACAACTCTCGTTTAGACTCCATTGGCTAATTTTGCCTTTATTTTTAATATATTATAAGTATATTAGTTATATATTATCTTTAGTAGGTCAGGACAGGAAAACTCCGTTCGAAATTCATAACTCCTTCATCTGAACTCCGTTTTCGTCTGTCTTTTTATCGTTGGACTACTATCGAATAAATCTTCAACTCTTGTTTAGATCACTAAGGATAAATATCTATCTACCTTAAGTTCACTATTTACATCGCGCTGGGTCGTGCCGGTTCTGTCGCGAAACTTCGACAGGTCATAACTTCTTCGTTATAACTCGGATTTTGGCGTTCTTTATATGCACGGAAACCTTGTGACATATACTACAACTTGGCTAAGATTAATCCTTCTAAATAATCTTCCATCAAAAAGTCATTTTTGATGTTTATCGTCTCTAAATTGACTAGCCCTGATCTACGGGCGTTACAATTATCTCCCCTTAGGATGATTACGTCCTGGAATCATTAATGAAATAGGATTCGTATACTGACTCCATAAGTTATCTCTCCATTCTAAGTAATAACCTTGATGGGTCGTTTCCCGATGACCTCTCATCGTAGTCGGACTCAAATGATATGACCCCTAGGGTCGGAATAACAACTATCTTACTAGACATTACCGAAACAATGGTAATGACATACTTGAATAAAACGGAATCAATTACTAGCTTCTTGATAACCTTGTGACTTCCCCTGATCCAAGCGTGAGTCCTGTGCTTCCGGTAGTATAGATCTCTACTACCATTCACACCTACTCATACTCGTCCCAAGTATTGTCTCGCAGTTAGCCAAGTCACCATACATAAATCATATAATCGTTCAACACATCAGATAACAAAACCAGGGTATATATTAATTCTTGAAACTATTACACAAAAGTTCAAGTTCACCCTATACTATACCTCTAACAGGCTATGCTCCCTGATACAGACTTTATATATATTAATATGAAGTTTTCATCTTTTAATCCTCCCATCCTTTTCTGCTTCGTTGAGGAACATGTTGAATGCCCTTGGCTGTGGAGGTGTGTTTTTCTGTGGGCAGTCTTTAGAAATATGACCCTCTTCGTTACACCTATAACACATCTTCTTGATAGGTGCGCACTTGTTGGCGTAGTGCCCTGTCTTCCCACATTTGTAGCAAGTCATCTCCTCGCTACATTTCCCGAAGTGTTTCTTCTTACACTTCTCACACCACTTAGCTTCATCTCTTCCCCCAGATTTCGAGAATTTGTTTTCTTTGTCGATTATTGATGGTCCTTCACGCTTCCTTTTCTCTCCAACTTCAGCCCTTTCCAGACCCTTTTCTTTTATTTGGGTCTCAACATTCTTGGCTGCCTAGATGGCGGCTTTCAGAGTGGTTGCTTGCTTGACTATCGAACCAAAGTCCGCTGGTAATCCATTGGCAAACTTGTTGACCTTGGAAAGTTCAGTCGGAATTAGGTATGGAATAAGCTTCATCTTCTCCGTAAAGCTCGTAGCGTATTCAGTAATGCTCAATTTTCCTTTCTTCAGATTCTGGAACTCATTGTTGATTTCCAGAAGATCTTGCTCAGAGCAGTATTGCAATTTCAGTTGCACCACGAATTCTTCCCAAGACATCTTGCTAGCTTCCCCCTTGGGCATCGAACCAGCCAGTAACTTCCACCAGCTCAATACTCCAGATTTTAACAGAGGGATTGCAAGAGCGGTCTTCTGTCTGTTGCTACACTCGCAACTTTCAAACATTGTCTCCATTTCGGAGATCCAGTCCATGACTTGCACCGGTGTCGGGCTCCCAGAAAGACATGATGGTTTGGATGCCATGAAATCCTTGTACTTGCATCCACGTCCATCATTTCCTCTATCCTGGTTGTTTTGGCGAACTATTGGTGGGTTGGCTTGACCAACGGTCCCACTATAGTTTCCTCCTTCAGACTGCCCTCCATTTACTTCGGGCTCTTCAACTTGAATTGACAATTCCTCGCGATTCTGCCTGATCAGACGTCTGGTTTCTTCCATCTGATTATTCAACATTGTCTGGATCATCACTTGAACTCCGGCCATTGTCATTGGTTCAGGTGCTGCTGCTACAACAGGTATTTGTTCAATTACTGGTACTTGATTCCTGTTTTCATCAGCATTTCCAACTCCACTTCTCGTTCTCACCATTTTTGATCTGTACACCGAATATGGTGAAATTAGATCCTTAATCACGATAGATATTCAAATCATCCTTATCACTCCGAAACGTTTACATGCTAGTTCTAATATCGTAGACGTACGCTTAGAATCCTATACACATAAGGTTTCCAGATCCGGTCGGCAACAGACCATAGATCCGAACAAATAATGTCATATATGGCAAACATATAACAATTAGCACATAATAGCATTTTAGGCAATTTTCCTAAAATAAAATAGTGCCTGTGTCAATTTAGGTGTACTACCTAAAATATAATGGACACACTCAACTCGCAATCATTGCTTAGCATTCTAAGTTTAAGTCTAGAAATAAATCCACATTCCTAGTTCGCTTAAACTAATGCTCTGATACCAACTATGACATCCCCAATTTCACGGCCAGAAAAGACCGATTTGTTTATGCTTTTTTTTATAAATCAGAGTGATCGTTTAAAGAAAACGGTTGCGGAATTTGTTCCCAAAATAAAATATGATAACCATTTATCAAAACATTTCTCAAAGAGAATGTATTTTCATTAAATAATAAAACCTCGGGATGTCATGTTCCGATACAGACCAAAAGCATAAACAATATAAAATAGGCCTTACAATAGTTATTTATAACTACTGATCTATAATCCAAAACATCTCGTCAAGTCCGCTGACTTATACTCTTGTGTCATTACCTGTAATGCAAAGAAAACTGAGTGGGTCAGGCTTGGGAGCCTGGTGAGCATATAGGGTTTTCAACCCACAATAATACATTTATTATATTCAATTATCAAACAATCAACCCAAATACCCATCCCCATTATCTTCTTAAGGTTTTACCCTAAAAATCCACTATCCTTCATTCATTCATTCCTAAGGATTTACCTAAGGAATTGGCACGAAGTCCATTGCTGCCAAAGTTTATATATCAGGTACTAAATCCATAGTTATCAGGCGCTAACTCCATAGTCACCAAGGTTCACTCAACAATAGGCGCTAACTCCATAGTCACCAAGGTTCACTTAACAATAGGCGCTAACTCGATAGTCACCAAGGTTCACTTAACAAGCGCTAACTCCATAGTCGCCTAGGTTTACTCAACAAGCGCTAACTCCATAGTCGCCAAAGTTCACTCAACGTGCGCTAACTCCATAGTCGCCAAGTTTCATCAAATAGGCACGAAGTCACATCGTCGCCAAGGTTTATACAATAGGCGCTAACTCCATCGTCACCAATGTTTATCTAATAATAGGCGCTAACTCCATAGTCACCAACTATTCCATCTACCTATGTTCTACCCAACAATTTTGTAGATATAAATACTTACACAGTTTAAATCATTTAACACCTGTATAAAACTCCAATTTCCATGCCCATCTCAAATAGACAAATAACATATAAACACATAGCACGTATTTCATAGCAAATACTTCATATTTATGTGTTAGAAGAAGGTAACTACACACCCACACATATAAACAACAATATACTTAATACACTCAAACCATACTTGTATTATTATCTTGTTTATGAAAGGTAGTATACACTCACTTGATTAGAAGATGATCGGACAACACTACGACTTGCAGAAGTAGTAATCCTCAGCAGATCTGGAAGATCTCTTCAAAAATCGAACTTCTCGCGGGCAGAGCTTCGGCTCGGGAACCGCACTTCCCGGGATCTTCGGGATCTCGGGACTTGCCTCGGGGCTAGAGAATAATACCGGGGCTTCGGGGTATTTCTGGCACGCAAATCGATGCAAAACGGGAGAGAGAAGAGAGAAAATAGCAACCCTAAACGGCTGGCCCTTCAAATCTATTTATAGGGCAAATTTGGCCCTTGCCACGTCGTGGCAACCTTGTTCCACGTCGTGGGCTTGGTCGTCACTGCATGCGTCATCCCAAGTTGCATATGGGGGCCTCCCGGAGGTGTCAGGACACTTGCCACGTCGTGGCAACCTTGTTCCACGTCATGGGCTCTGACAGTTTTGGGGTTTCGCGCCCCGAACTTCAGAAATTCATAACTTTCGCATACGAACTCCATTTTTGACGTTCTTTATATCGACGCGAAGGTGAGATTATGATCTACAACTCTCGTTTAGACTCCATTGGCTAATTTTGACTTTATTTTTAATATATTATAAGTATATTAGTTATATATTATCTTTAGTAGGTCAGGACAGGAAAACTCCGTTCGAAATTCATAACTCCTTCATCTGAACTCCGTTTTCGTCTGTCTTTTTATCGTTGGACTACTATCGAATAAATCTTCAACTCTTGTTTAGATCACTAAGGATAAATATCTATCTACCTTAAGTTCACTATTTACATCGCGCTGGGTCGCGCTGGGTCGTGCCGGTTCTGTCGCGAAACTTCGACAGGTCATAACTTCTTCGTTATAACTCGGATTTTGGCGTTCTTTATATGCACGGAAACCTTGTGACATATACTACAACTTGGCTAAGATTAATCCTTCTAAATAATCTTCCATCAAAAAGTCATTTTTGATGTTTATCGTCTCTAAATTGACTAGCCCTGATCTACGGGCGTTACATGTAATCTCTTTATCAATGTAAAATATTATTTTTATGAATATGCAAGTAGAATGTTTTGAAGTAACTATATTGTCAAGTATGAAAGTTTGGGTCTTTCAGAAATACGAAAGTGAGGGTCTTTCATATAACCTAAGTTATAACCTGACATTATGGGGAATTTCATCAATCAATTGACATGCATACAATTCCACATATATAATTGTGACAAATTCTTTACAAACAATTATAGAACTTTGGTAAATTTTGAAGAATCGAATAAATGAATACAAATCCTGTCAAAATCAAGGACAAACTAGTAGATTGAGAACAAAATTATGAAAAACATTCTTTGGAGCATTTCATCAAACACTTGTAGTGTATATAAGTTAAGTTCAGTAATTATAGAAAAGCATGCAGAATTGAAAACAACAAATACAAATCAAATCAAATCCTATCAAAATCAATGACAAAGCAGTCGATTGAAATACAAATTTATGAAAGAATCAATGAAAAACTATATTTTGAACGATTTATTTACCTGAACAGTGAGTTTGAGATCAAAATTTTCAATGTTGATGTATGTTTTATTAGTGAATGTTGTATGATTTAGATTAATGTTAGATTGATGCAATTTTAACGATTGGATGTTAGAAGATGTTGAGATCGATAGATCTCGACGATTTATGAAACTTCTTTCATCATATCATTGAATTTGGACAATGTTGAGCAACGAATCAGAAGAACAAACGATTTTGAATTAAGAATCAGTGATATTAAAAGAAAAATCAAAGATTTTTTTGAGGAATTGTAGAATGCGATGAAGAGTTGAAGATTTTGTTTAACATTCGATGATACAAACGACTCAACAATAAGAATGTTGATTTAAAAATGTATAGATAAAAGAGGTTTGTTAATTTTATATAATTAATATATACAATTACTACTTTTCCCTTTATATATATATATATATATATATATATATATATATATATATATATATATATATATATATATATATATATATATATAGTTAGGTTCAAATGTTTTCACTATCTATTGTGTGCCTGTATGACTGATTCTGAACCAATCATTTTAGTTATTTTAAGAAAGTAATTAATGCTTATTAAATGTTAAAGATGTAATTAATACCTATTATATCTTCAACATGTAATATGCATTAATTACTTTCTTAAAATAACTAAAATGATTGGTCCAGAATCAGTCATACATGCACACAATAGATAGTGAAAACAAAATAACCTAACCCTATATATATATATATATATATATATATATATATATATATATATATATATATATATATATATATATATATATATATATATATATATATATATATATATATATAGGGAGAGAGAGAGAGCAAATAAATTACGGGTGGGCATGAGTCGGTTTTGGTCGAATTGGACTTAAAACCGAACTCAAATCGATAGTATCAGTTTTCAAATATTTAAAAACGGAACCTCCACCCAAACTGATGGGTTTCGTCTCACGGCTTTTCGGTTTTGCCAGATCAATTTTGGGTTTAAACCTGAACCCATTCCAAACTTAACTTTGAGAATAAAGAACTTTATGTTGTGTATAAGATATGAATAGGGTGTAAGTTTCATATGAGATCCGATGTGGGACAAGTTCAAAAATATAGAAATTTTTACAAGAGATATAGGATAAGCTTTGAAACTTTAGAACTTTGTATTGTCTTATATAAGAGATTAAGTAATCTAACCACTTTTTAAAGAAAAAATTTAGGGAAATTAAGTAATCTAACCACTTTTTAACATGTATTTGAAGAAAATAACCAATTTTTTTTAGCAAATATAACCACTTAGTCCTGAATAAGCCTTCTAGACAAAAAAAAAATATTGATTGTGAAACGGCATTCTGGATTCCGGATCAACATTTTCTGACTAAAATTTTGGTTTTCAGAAAAAAATAATCCGGAATTTCAAGAACAATTCTGAATTCTAGAAAATATCTCTAGAATTTCGAGAAAAAAACCGTTTTTTAACTTAAAATTAACAAAAAATTAATCAAACATAATAATATGAATTATATATGATATTATTGCATAAATTTGGATATTTTATTAAAAATCAGTGACATCAAACATTTAGCATTCGAAATTCCAAAAAACAATAAAAAGATTTTATCGAAAACTTAAAAAAAAAATCTCTGAAAATAGATATTCCGAAGAAAATTGTTATTTTTCAAAAACTATACAAAAATGATTATATTCGTTGAAACCACCATTATTTTTAGTTGTTTAGATTATTTAATTTCCTAGAATTTATTAGAGACATGGGAAAATTGTTATTTTTCAAAAACTATACAAAAATGATTATATTCATTGAAACCCCCATTATTTTTAGTTGCTTAGATTATTTAATTTCCTAGAATTTATTAAAGATATGGGATAATCTGTTGCTAAACAAAATGAAAGCAATCATGTCAAAGTCGAGATTAGTCCGTTGGTGACCTGTTGATATATATTTGTGGTGTCTGGATGAGAATATGAGATCGCCTATCGTTGTTGACTGGATACTTGGAAAGCAAATACTAGGGACCATCTTTGAATACTTTCAGTCAATGTGTACATTTATAATTAATTTTAACTAACAAACAAGATTATTTCTCGGGATACTCACTAAAAAAATATATTTCTCTTAATCATATATAATGTTTTGATCAAAGTTTAAATAAAAACTTATTTTTATTTTTTGAATTTGTTCTTAAAATTTTAAAATAATTTCTTTAAGTTTTGAAATTATATATATATATATATATATATATATATATATATATATATATATATATATATGGTGAGTTTCAATAGAAAACCATAATTAACCAAGAAACTAATCTTTTTTTTTTAACTTTTATAACTTATTTTTTATAAAAAAAAACTAAAAATACAGAAATTCATAACTTATTATCCTTTTCCAATGATATAAAATTCGATTTTTTCTAGGTCAAATTCACAATATGAATCTTTGAAAATTCACAACGTGAATCTGGATTCACACGGTGAATCCGAAAAATATTATTCACATTCACAATGTTAATATATGAATTTAGATACTTTTAGATTTTTTTTTATTTTTTATAAAGAATAAGCTCTAGAAATTAAAAAAAAACAGATTTGGTTCCTTTAAAGAACCAATAATTATGGTTCTCTATTGAACTTTTCTACACACACACACACACACATATATATATATATATATATATATATATATATATATATATATATATATATATATATATATATATATATATATATATATATATATATATATATATAGGGTTAGGTTCATGTGAGACGGCCTAATTTTGTGAGACCGTAATACGCAATCATAACCACTCATTTAGTAGATAAAAAAACATATTTTTAAAATGCAAAATAATTGAAAATTTTTGAAAAATAAAATTTCCAATATTATTTTCGGAATATATATTTTCCAAAAAAAAATAAAAAAATACCAAAAAAAATAAAAAATAAATACAAAAAAATACATTTTTACATATTTTAGTAGAATATTCTACATATCTGGCAAATCTAGTAAAATATTCTAAACATTCTAAAAATCATATTAGAAATGTACAATATAATATTCTATTAGAATATTTCACATATTTAAAAAAAAACGGTAATTTTTTTTTATTATTTTATTATTTTTTTATATTTTTTTAGGTAAATAAAGTTCTGAAAATAATAATTTAAAAAAGAATTTTTATATTTTTTCGTTTTATTTTGCATTTTAAAATTATTTTTAGATTTGGTCTCACGGTCTCACAAAATTAGCATGGTTTCAAATGAACCTGAACATATATATATATATATATATATATATATATATATATATATATATATATATATATATATATATATATATAGAGAGAGAGAGAGAGAGAGAGAGAGAGAAAATCACTGGCAAACCACTTTGAAGTAGCGAACCAACGCACCACAAAACCATCAAATTTATTAACAACATGTTTTAATAAATTAGATTTAATTTTTTTAAAACTCGTTTTAATTACAATTGATGGTAGATCAAGAACAAAAAAAACATTTTAATTGCAAATCATTCATCTTCACATAACTAATAAACGAATATATGATGAAAAACTATGCATCTCTCAAATGCATAGAAGATTTCCGAAAAAAAATCAATTCGTTAGACATTCAATTCAAATATGTTAATCGATGTGGTTTTAATTCAATTAATCAATTGAATCGATTTTGATTTAAGTTAATGTTAACTCAAATTACTTCAAATTGAAAATTAATCCAAATCGATATCTAATAATATATATATATATATATATATATATATATATATATATATATATATATATATATATATATATATATATATGTATTTATCAAATGCATTGTTAATTGTTCAAATTGAAGATTAATCCAAATCGATGTCTGATGAAAAAAATATATGCATTTATCAAGTGTATAGTTAACTGTTCATATAAACAGGGTACCTTATTATTTTTAAATTAACCGTAAAAGAAATTACATAATTCCTCATTCTCTTAATTATTCATATAAGCAGGGTACCTTATTGCTCATATACATACATATAACATATGCATATAATTGATCTGATATATAAATTGTTTTATACAATGCAAACCTGGAGTTCCATGTTAACTAGATCCTCCTGGTTTGGTGTCACGCCCATACCACATTTTATTTGTTGAAGCTGTTATTTCAAACTGGAAATTTACTTCTGATACTTTTTGATAAGTGATTTCTCATTAATAATCTATAACTTAAACATCGAGAGGTAAGAACATAATGGTAAAAACTATAAAATTTCAAAAAAAGTATATCATGAAAGATTGATTATCTAGTATCACCTTCTTCTTAAAAGCCTTTATTTCCACATGCTTACTAAGATGTTCAAACTTGAGGGTATTATGTGTTTCCTCTATAGTGTTCAAAGAAGGCGTCACAATGCATATAAGCTAACAAAAAATGCTCAAAAGATGAAAGTGACAAAAACTATCACTTGAGCATATGTCTTGGGACCGTTTGTAGTTACTCTAATAAGAAGCAGGTTGATTGCAAGGCTAATGAAATATATAAAAAGATAATATTTGAACTTATAGAAACTCGTCCGTGGCTACTAAGGGAAGATTGTAAGAGGCGTAATGTAACATCCCATTTTTCACAACCAAAATTTTTCATTTTTATTAAGGTAAAAACTTTCCAATTTATAAATCCATTATTTAAGAAAACCGTTTATTCCAAATTACATTTATTAAAAATTAGAGTATTATAGAAAACACAAAATCCTCAATGTTGCTGATGAGTGTGTACAGTCCCGCCTTCGCCTTCCCGCAATCACTGATGATACTTAAAACCATAAACAACTGGGTAAGCATAAAGCTTAGTGAGTTTCCCCCAAAATATCCCATACGATAAACATACAATCATGCATTGGGTCCACTCAGCCATCGGGCTGGAATACCCAGGGTTTGTTGGCCTACCGCGTCAACCCAACCACTCTAACAGAGCCTATGTGCCTTCGGCTTACAGCCGGCCCGCACCAGGTATCTTGGCTTACAGCACAAAGCAGGACCGTCTCAACCCACCACCGCCATATGTCGACATTTAAACAAACAAGGATCAAGCAGACACATAATACAGACAAACAACATAAGTACCCAGGGGTGAGATAGCCACCCGAACATATGATCCTACTCTAGAGCCACAACCAAACGAAGAACATGCAATAAAGCTTAGACCAAGAGTTCTTAGGCTATCCTACATAACCACAGACAGCCCCTAAGGGACTCCACCAGATGATAACCAGTAAGTACAAATAACATACATATCCAACAATGCATTATAGCATAACAACATCCTACATACTAGGATACCGATCTAACATATCACTATAGCATAACAAGATACTCCATACCAGGATACATATCTAGCATATCACTACAGCATAGCAACCTACTTGACACTAGAATATAGATCTAACATATCACTATAGCCTATCAACATACTCAGTAGCAATAATCCAAGGAATACATGACCGTATATAATAAGAGGTGAGATAGACACCTGGACAGGAGATCCTACCCTAGAACTACAACCAAAAAAGGAATAGGTAAGAGAGCCTAGATTAAGAGTCCTCAGTCTATCGTATGTGACTATATACATCCCCTAAGGCATCCTCTACTAACAGATAACCAGAAACTAGTGAGCCGACATTGGTGCCTTCGACCCATAGTACAATGAAGCCAAACTCACCTCTACCGATGATAACTGAAGCAACACTCGATCCACGGTGAACACTACTCCTCACGCTAAACCAAAACCAGACACAAACCCAATCAATAATTAGGTTTTAACCTAATCCCATGATCTAGTCCATTCCTCATCATGATGAGGGAAAAAGACCATTTTTCCCTTTATATACCAACCCAACTAAACTAACCCCAAAACCCTTAGTGGCCCAAGGCCCAAAATCGATCCATTGGGCTTCTGCTGAGAACACCTGGCGTCCATCATAGAACGTCTAGTGTTTGAACGCCTAGCGTTCTATGAAAAACGCCTGGCATCCGAACGTCGGGCGGCTCGATGCAAACGCATGACGTTTTCTTACTGATTACCAACTTCCAAACAAATGTCTTAATGGCTTAAGATATCATGTCCAAACTTCAGATCCAATCATAATGGAACGTCTAAAGCCATAAATTGCAAACTTTATGGCCATTCATGGCTATAATGAGCATAACACCAAGATCCTAACTCAAAATCAACTATAAGGCTCCAAAACTCTTTCATGGAAGATAATGAAGACCCAAGATTGCATTTTTATGATTCTTGACTCACTATTATGGTTGAAAGGACATTCAAAACCTCTGGAGCATTCCAAACTCACAAAGATCAAGTCTTTAGGACCAAAAAGAACATAAACTAGCCCTAAATCAAGATCTAACAAATAAGACATCAAGATCTGAACTTTATACCTTAAAATGATGCTCGGAGATGTCAAGAGTCCAGATCCACAGGCTAGATAGCAACCATAATACTCCAAAGATCTTCCTTCTCTTATCAAGGACACTAAATGATACCAAAAAGATGAACCAAGGCTTCAAACTCTCATACACACTTAGGGTTTTCGAAATGAGGATGGAGGCTGGAGTGATGAAGGGTTTTGAGGCCATAATGTTCTTTAAATAGGGTGCAAACCCTAAAATTAGGGTTTAGCATCTGCATGCAAATGGCTGGCGTCCATCATAGAACGCTTGGCGTCCGAACGTTGGGCGTCCCCATCCAAACGTCTGGCATTTGGACCAAGGACCTCATCATCGGGATGTTACATGTAAGCTTTAAATCTCGATAAGGAATGTAAGCAACCTTACCATCTGTAAGTTTAGATATCACCTGGAATATTATAAGTCCACAACCAATGATTGGTCAAAAGGAACTAGAAAATACCAAATATGTTTTATGAGAATGAATTCATCACTAAAAAATTATAATATCATAACATGTTCATATATGTACAAATATGTCATTTTTTTGTATCAATGTGTACTAAAGGAAAATTGAAGGCTACTTTTTCGGTTATTCAAAAAGTAAAAATTCGGAAATATCAAAGCAGAGATATATGGGGAGTCAATGTAAACATGATAAATTTTGAAAGAAAGGACTTACCTTCTTAGTTGCAGCTAGCTCTATTTTTATACCACTTGAAATAACCAAAAATATAAAAAGGCATTGATAATAGCAATTTACATATGCATATGATGCATGTTGATATGCATATATGCATATAAATGTATACATATGTATATATGCATATAAATGTATACTTATGCATATGTATATCCATGTTTTAAAAAATATTTTAAATGCATACATATGCATAAGAATAAGCATATGCATATGAATAAATATTTATATGCATATGAATAAGTATATGCATACGAATAAGTATATGCATATGCATAAGAATAAGTATATGAATATGCATATGAATAAGTATATGTATATGCATATGAATAAGGATATACATATGCATAAAAATAAGTATATGCATAAGGGAATTAAATACATATGATTATGCCAATATATATGCATATTCATAAGAATAAGTATATGACATATGCATATTCATATGCATATGCATAATAATAAGTATATGCATACTCATAAGTATACGGATACACATTAATTCATTAATATATGCATATGCATATGAATGAGTATATGCATAAAATAAAATAAATATATGCATAAGGCAATTACATACATATCATTATGCTTCTGTATAGGCATATGTATAAGAATAAGTATATTGATAGGTTTTGGTCATAAGAACATCCTATGTGCTCATACAAACCCTAATGCTTGGATCTAGGTTTCTCTATTATACATGCAAGTTATCCAAGACTATAAACCCTAATTCTAGCATACAAGTAATCATATTAACATGAGAATGGGTTAAAGACATTACCTTGATTGTTATGTAGCAATAACAATCCCAAATCTCCTTGTATTGACTTTAGAAAGCTTAGAGTCACAAATGTCACTCCTCTAATGGTTCACAAACACCATAAGCAAGAGGATGAAGAGGAGAGAGGATAGGGGCTGCCCAAAACGTGTTCTAACCCTAGAAGAAAGCTTCACCACGTTTTTGGGTCATAAGGGTCATATATATAGTGAGGCTATTAGGGTTATCTAACAAGGAAACCCTAATTTGGATGCTTAAGCCCTAAGCAACCCATGGACTCCTTTAATTAAGGGCCTTGAACGATTTCTTATGGACTTCCCCATATAATTCGTCCACTTCTTCATATAAGGCAATCCATGGCCCAAATTGCAATTATCCTATAATTACAGTTCCAGTCCCTTAAGTTTAATTAATCTCTTTTAGTCATAAAACTAATTACCAATTAATTATTGACTAATATTAATTAAACAATATGATTTCTCCTTTAATATATTATTCTCAT
The DNA here is from genome assembly GCF_002870075.4 of Lactuca sativa. Classification (NCBI taxonomy): domain Eukaryota; kingdom Viridiplantae; phylum Streptophyta; class Magnoliopsida; order Asterales; family Asteraceae; genus Lactuca; species Lactuca sativa. The sequence continues at coordinate 265,816,040 of NC_056627.2, forward strand.
AATATATTAACAAATCATATTTAATCCTTTCTCTCCATAATTCATCCTATCAAGTTGCTTTGGTGAAGGCAACCCAAAAGGACCATGCACCATCGGGTCAAGTACATACCAAAATAGTTATGGACTTAGACACTAATCCAACAGTCTCCCAATTGGATAAGTCTAATAACTATCATGCGTATGACTTCTGATCCTGATCTGCAATCGTAGCTTTCCAAAGCCGCTGTCAACTCTGATCATATCAGATACGCGTGTCCTTAGATAAGGGATCATATATTCCTCCATTCTAGATATTGTATAAGACATGATTTCTAATCATTCTCTTTGTATTATCTCTCGAATTCCGATTTATGACGACTGACTAATTGAACAAATCAAATTAGCCCTAGCTCGGCCCAGCATTTACGTTTGTCATCACTAAACCATCGAGGGGCCCAAAGATATCGCTTTTATCCTACTATGGATAAAAGGAACGGATAAACTTTGATACAATGCTTGCTTACACTCACTCACCGAATCAAACACAACAATATGTTTTATAACACCAAGTTACTAGTGCGTTTACATATTATCAATGTGCAACCGATTTGCAAGATACAACTCACACATCTCAGTTTCAAGAATATAAGATGTTATCGTCTCACCAATCACTCGTGATACAATTCATGGAGTGATCCAAGTGAGCGTGGGTTTAATCCAATGCTCAAATTCATATTCATAAGCACTCATGAACGTTGCAGCAAACATTTGCTTATGTCTAATTCTATTTAGACAATCCACACACCAATTCACGACAATCTTCATTCATACCTACTTCTAACATATGAACGACTGTGGCCCGTTCGAATAATTTGACTGTTCTAAACCAATTAAATTATTCAGGAAGTCAAAACATGCAAAGTGAAACACAAGAATAATACTAATCCCTTATGGCCTCAAACCCTTAAGCACAAATAAAACACCTTTTATTTATCACCATATCGATTACTCATTATTAATCAACTTCTTACTTGAATTATTACAACACTTGTCCCATGCTCCTAGCATGCACACAATGTTTACCTATGGTTCTTACTTTGTGAAATAGATCAAATTGAACACATTTCCAATCATTCTCATTTCACAACTTCAAATCCTTTTCATAAGTGTAAGAATATCAAATTCTTGCCACTTATAGAATATGCTAGATTCTAACATTTTATGCAACGATCCATTTGTAATATCACTGCACCAAAGTCACAAAGACTATTGCCAATGAAATTACAAAGTCCTCTATCGGAGATTGTTACAATACAATTCCTTAGATATGATGTCTCTCACTCAAAGTACATTCCTTTGAACATCCTTTTGCATAAAAGTTTCTAATCTAGTCATAGATTTTCAATGTTAAATTCCCAATATGGACACGTTTCCATATTTTCCATATGACAACTCATAGAATCTTATATATTCATAATAATGTCGATATGGTCCATCCAATATGGAAACATTTCCATATTTTCCAATACTATACTTCCAACTACTCACAAGCGACCAATCCTAAACGAACTTTGGATTGTCCTTTCATAGTTGTTTAATTATCTTAGTCAAAACCGATTCTTGTCCTTTTTCCCTCTAAATGCGCTAGACATTTGGAAAATTTTAGAATGGTCAAATATTATAGCCTATGCAATTGATCCTATACCCAAAGCGTATGGGACACAATGCATAATGTCTTACATAAAGATTTGATACTTTATCAATATTCTGCCATAATATTTTATTTGCTATGTTCTCAAAATTCGAATTGTGAAGAGGAATTCCATAATCATAATCGAAATTTTAAGAACACACTATGTACCTTTGACTAAATTTATTAACATTCCACAACCTAACCCTTTAGATTTGAAATGAAGCATAATATTCTCTCCCTTAATTATAGCAAAACAACTATTCAATCTTTACTTCCTTGCAAAGTATGAATCTTGTTTTCTATAATTAATATTGCTACCTTGCAATACTTGCCTTAATAATCATACAATCATAACATTTATGCTCCCACTATCATGATGATTATTATAAAACATAACATTTATGCTCCCACTAGCTTCGACATGTATTTAGAAACAGCTTAACTTTCAGAAAAACAATACCTATTGAATTTCTTAAGTCCATGTTTCTAATACTTAATGCTTTGATAATCTTTTATCAAGGCTTCTTGAACTTATACACCTTTGTCATAGATAGTTCATATGTGTGTCTAAACAATTAAGACAAATTGCCAAACCTCACAATTCAAATCATGGAAAGGGATACCGTAACCATGATCGAATTCGAGAATGCAATTTTACAATCACTATCTTCTTAAAATCTTTCTTAGTGAAAGCATTTCCTCACAATCATTTTCATGAAGGAGGAAATCTTATGAAACTTAGATTTAAACGGTGTATGTGTTCCTATCCATGTGAATTTGTTAAAACCAAAGTTTACGACAAATTCAAACTCATATGGATCGAACTTTCTTAATCTTGATTTCTTGCCTTATGGTAGCACAGCTGCCCACCACGTCTTCCAAGTAGTTAAGCAGCTCACCTTTTCTTATCAATGTACTTTTCATTGATCAAGGTCCTTGCATTTTATGCATTCAAATGAGAACTCATAGGACTCACATGCATAATCAACTCGATTGGATTTGCACAGAAACAAAATATTGTCAACACGATGGGTTGTAAACCTCAACTCGTGTGCTAGTGATGACCGATAAGGTTTATTTTGATTTGTTCTCGAAACCTTTCAAGATCATTAAGACTCCCGCTGACTCCTTGACATATAAGATTCTCTTGTCAATAAACATTTCTTGACAAACAATTATTCAAGAGTTAGCGTAGTTTTTATCAAAACATTTCATAAATTGGTCCTAGTTGGTCTTTGTCTTATCCAAGACATCACAACCTTTCCATATTTGATGAATGCTATAAACCTTCTTAATACTTTTCACTCAATGTCACAATCTTAACTTTAAGACTTGTTATTGGAACGAAGTATGATTTACTTCTTGATTTAACCATTTCTTCAATCCTTGATTCCTCTTCTTAAACATACAATTGTACTAAGACTCACTTAGAGGATCAATTGAGATATGGTTCTTAATCATTAAGACCTATCATAAAGCATAAAAGCTACTCTCCTTTCTTCTTAGAATGGAGAAACTTTTATCTTTCTGCCTACTTGATTCTTCTTATTCGTTTTGCTATTGATTTAAACTTTTTCAATCAATTCATAATTACACTTAATCTTGTAAGTATAATCATATTTACTAAACTTTTAGTGAATCATGACGAATATCATTGTTACTCTTATGGTGTACTTGATCAACACGCAACTTTGTGTGCTCGATCTCTTAGTCCTTCACTTGACACTTTGTCAATGAATTAGTCTAATTTCCAAAATATGAAATTTCTCATTCATCGTGCAACCAAGTTGCATGATTCCAAGTTTCTGTCCAATTGAAACTTGGGTGATGAGAAACTCTCCCTATTTGGTAAATTCTCGACTTTCCATAAATAACATAATAAGAACCAAATCCATTATTGCTAATATTCAAACATCAATTTTTCATATACGCCATTGCAAGGATAAATAAATAATATAAAATCAAAATTTATTTTATTGCGGAAAAAATTGTCCTTACAATGCAATTCATTGAAAAACTATGCTAATACATCTTTCTTAGCAATCTAATTCTAACTCTAAGTAGTAGCTCAAGAACCTAATCTTCGAGAAATGCGATCTAAATGCATTCCTTCACGGTTAGATTCTGCTCAGTTCTTCCCTTAAGCTTCCTTTCTTTTCTTCGATCCTACAAAACATCAATTGTAATCTTATCACATTATGTATTAAGAATCTAGAATAGAAGCTTAAAAGAGTTAGTTAATGGATTTTACCTATATTAGAGCCATACGTTTCGACTCTCCCATCTCTTAGATCTCTTAGGTAAATGGGGCAGCTTCGTCTCCAATGCCCTTTCTCTTGGCAATAAAAGCAAATTGACTCTTTTGGAACATGACATGAAACTACTTCAGACATTGCCTTTCTCTTATGATCAAACTTTTCGATCATAGCATGTCTTTCGTTGCCATTGTCTATATCCATAGAGATCTCGAAGGTAGATTCACCAATCAACTTTGCTTTTCTATTGCGCCAAACCATTGTTGATTCAGCAACAATAAGCATATAGGTGAGATCTATAACGGTCACATCGCGGTTCATCATATAGTACTCTCTTACGAACTCACTATATGAGTTAGGAAGTGACTAAAGAACCCAATCAACAGCCATTTCCTCACAGACAACGGATCCCGACATTCTTAACCTATCAATGTGTGACTTCATCCCTAGGATGTGTGCACACACTGACTTTCCTTCTTTATGTTTTCTTGCCAAAATGGCTTGAGTGATCTTGAACTTTTCAAGCCTTTGAACTTGTGGGTTAGGGAGAATAAATGGAGGAGGTGGAGGAAGTGAAGCATGATTTCTTGTTCATCGATCGAATCGTGGAATATCATGTTTATGTGGAAAGCTTGCTCCACGGGATTTGGGAAGACCATAGTTGTCGAACTTTGACATCTACAAAACGGGAGAAAAACGAATTCAAGTTAGTTGATTGATTGAGTCCTTAGTAAATCACCCAAATGAGATACTAAGGCTAGGACCCAACACAATACTCTACAACTCGGGAGAGGGATGCCGCAACCCAAATTGCAGAACATTTGAAGGTAAGTGAATGACGATTCACTAATTTCCACCATGAAAACGAAAAAGAAATTTAAGTTTTAAATCTATGAAAACTCCTAGATACTTTGAGATTCATTGAACATTTCAATGGCATGTTTAAATCTCGATATGCCCCTCTAGTTTGTGACTGGGATGCCGAGGATCACAAAGCGGGTGTGAATAACCATGCAAACTTACATGGTGCCCTCACATGTTACAGTCACCTATTCGATGTGTCGGTAAACCACACACGCTCCACGGAACTATGACAAACACTGAGTCGCCCTTTGCTACCTTTGCTTAGAACCATTTAGTGTGCCGGTAAACCACACACGCTCCACTAACTTCTTCGCAAGGGCACAAAGTGTAATTTCATGGAATTGCATCAATTCACTTTTGCCTAAGTAACTAAGATTGGGAATTTGTAAAAAATTTAGTTACTTTTGTACTTCAATATACTTATAATGGAAGGTTTCGTCCTATCCTACCCGTTCGGCTAACGACCCTCCACTAGTCAAGAGTGCGGTGGGTAAGAGTAGATACCCATTCAATCGCCATTTTATAGGCAATTTCCTTAAACACCCCTTATAGACCAGCTTCGTGAATGAGGCCTACTAACGGTAAGACTGACTTTTGCTCATACATATATATAATGTTAGACTTTTAATGTTATATATATATATATATATATATATATATATATATATATATATATATATATATATATATATATATATATATATAGTATAGGGTGTATTTTACACTTCAAAAATATTAGATGGTCTAATTTAACAATTATACTTTTAATTCAAGTAAATTGTAAACCTAAACTTTTATGGATTTATTAAACCTCTTTTAATTATACACCTTAATTAATTAATAAAACCATAAGGGTGTGATTTGAACTTTTCAAAACAATACTAGGGTTTTAGAATTTAACATTCCTAATTAAACTTTTAATCAACTTTTAAATTCCAAAACTTGAGGGCAACTTTTGAAACATTTCAAAACATTAGGGTTTAGAATTTAAATATACATCAAAATTAAACAATTAATCAAAATTTAAATTCCAAAACTTGAGGGCAAGTTTTGATACCTTTTTTAAAACATTAGGGTTTTAACTATTTAAATTTCAAAACAACAAAACTTTTGGGTTCAAATTTAAACTATAAAACCTAAAGGGGAAAATATGAAACTTTTCATAACACAATGATCAAATAACAAATAATCTAAATTAAAAAGTAATCATATAATTATCCATATTTGATTTATTTAATGATTTCTTGCAAAACAATTTATCAGTTTAATCAAAATAATTAATCAATTATCACATAGGGAAACAAATATTTTATTAATTGACAAATATCTTCAACTAGATCAAGAATATAGTCAAATATATCATAAAATCGGATTTATTTTGATCTAATATGATAAGGCAACTATCCTTAAGCAAAAACAACAAGAAATCCCGGTTTTCCCTCCTTCTGACGAGCCGACTCGCCGAGTCAGGCATGGACTCGTCGAGTCAGCATGGACTCGGTGAGTTCATCTATGGACTCGGCGGGTCCAGCCTGCAGAACCACAAAAATCGAATTTTTTTAATCATACAATGCATCAATCAATAGAAACCAGTCAAGGCTCTGATACCACTGATGGGTTTTGGTCATAAGAACATCCTATGTGCTCATACAAACCCTAATGCTTGGATCTAGGTTTCTTTATTGTACATGCAAGTTATCCAAGACTATAAACCCTAATTCTAGCATACAAGTAATCATATTAACATGAGAATGGGTTAAAGACATTACCTTGATTGTTATGTAGCAATAACAATCCCAAATCTCCTTGTATTGACTTTAGAAAGCTTAGAGTCACAAATGTCACTCCTCTAATCGTTCATAAACACCATAAGCAAGAGGATGAAGAGGAGAGAGGATGGAGGCTGCCTAAAACGTGTTCTAACCCTATAAGAAAGCTTCACCACGTTTTTGGGTCATAAGGGTCATATATATAGTGAGGCTATTAGGGTTATCTAACAAGGAAACCCTAATTTGGATGCTTAAGCCCTAAGTAACCCATGGACTCCTTTAATTAAGGGCCTTGGACGATTTCTTATGGACTTCCCCATAGAATTCGTCCACTTCTTCATCATATAAGGCAATCCATGGCCCAAATTGCAATTATCCTATAATTACAATTCCAGTCCCTTAAGTTTATTTAATCTCTTTTAGTCATAAAACTAATTACCAATTAATTATTGACTAATATTAATTAAACAATATGATTTCTCCTTTAATATATTATTCTCATAATATATTAATAAATCATATTTAATCTTTTTTCTCCATAATTCATCCTATCAAGTTGCTTTGGTGAAGGCAACCCAAAAGGACCATGCACCATCGGGTCAAGTACATACCAAAATAGTTATGGACTTAGACACTAATCCAACATATATAACATATGCATATTCATATACATATGATTAAGGGGCAGTTTGGTAGGTTCTGGATTTTTAAGATCTGAATTTTTAAGAGATCTGAATTTCCAAGAGAGCCTGAATTTGTAAGATCTGAATTTTTAAATGTTGTTTGGTTGGAACCTATGAATTGCAGAGCTGAATTATAAAAATAACCATTTTACCCTTATGTGTGATTTTTTGCTGCATTCAACATTTTGGTTTATAAAACAACCAAATCAACTTCTTGAATAATTATAAATAAAATATAAACACCATATGATTTCTTGATTATACCCAAATCAATTGATTGCAATAATACAAAAAAAATCAAGATTTCGTATAAAAAATGACAAACCTACTTCTTAATTGTTCTGCCCAAAAGAATCGAAGAACAACTTCTACAATGCTATTCTTATCATGTGATTTCTCATCATCCAAGATGAAAGTGCCACTTTGACATGTTCTTAAGGCACTTCGGCTACTATTCCCATTAGATTCTGGTATCCCTCCATGGGCATTGGACTTTGTATGCAATTACTCAACTTGGTCAACTTAGTAATCCCTACCTACTTCAACCAACAAACAGAACATACTTTAACCTAAATAGTTTTTTCAATGTTTCTCTATGAAAAAGAAGAGATGATGTGGATCAAGAAAATACATCCTTACCATTACCTGCATTCAAACCTTATCAGCAAAATTGTAAAGATTCGAATAACAATTTCAGAGGAAACACCTATAATCATATACATCATTTACTACTCCCTGAATTTCATTTTCACATATACACTGATAAACACCTAAAATCCCAAAACGATTTTAAAAGGAGAATCAATTTCAACTAATGGGGTTGGGAATTCTAATTTTTAACAAAAGCAAACAAAACCCCCCATTATGAACCTCGAGACTTTACTTACACCTGAGCTACCTTCGTTATATATATATATATATATATATATATATATATATATATATATATATATATATATATATATATATATATATATATATATATGTCACACCCCGAAAACCAAAGGCGGAAACGTTCCCGGGGTTGACTCCATGTTGTGTATCAAATCCAATGTACATAGTAATCACAGTAAACAACCATTACATTACATATATCTGAAAGTTTACATTTGGTTCAAAAGTAAATTGTACAAAGTTATACATATATCATATGAACAAAAGAGACGAGTCTTCAGAGCACTCCGTCTTCATCAAAAGATATCGTCGGGTACCTGTCTAACTTGGACCTGAGAATACAAGCAGTTTGAAAATCAGCATAAAGCTGGTGAGTTCATAAGTGGTTTTGTTTTGTGAAAATGTATTGGTTTCCTTTAGTTTTCTGAAAAAGTTTGATATCCAAGAAAATCCCATATTTTCTTAAGTAAAGTAGTTAAGTTATCTTTCGTTACAGTTCTGTTACAGATATAAGTTAACCCCAGGAAAATCCCATATTTTCCTAAATGCAAGATTTATTGAATAACACATAGTATAGTTTAATATCCAAAACTATAATTTAGACGAACTGTAAATAGAAAGTATTTTGAAAACCTTGGGACTAACATCCCGAACCAGTTATAAGATAATTCGATAAAGACCATGGGATCACTATCCCGAAAGTAGATATAAGATAGCTTGATAAACCATGGGATCACTATCCCGAAACTAGATATATAATAGTTTGATAACATCATGGGATTATCATCCCGTATAAGATTTAGTTTTAAAACCATGGGATTTCCATCCCGAACGAGATATAGGCACAAGATCATAGGATTATCATCCCGAACGAAATATAGACATAAAACCATGGGATTACAATCCCGAACAAGATATAGATTCAAAACAAACCCTAACTGTGAATAAGTTTATATTAATACGTATTGTGAGTCGGGTAACCATACTGATACGACAACGAGACCTCCTTGACGTTAGTCAGACGTCGAATGATATACAAAATTTGTCACCCCAGGCGTGCCCGCCTAACTGTAGCCAGCAGTTAAGGTGTGGGATTGTCAGTCCCGAATAGATCTATTCACAAACTCCTCGCTCTCCCTCCAGGAGACTCTGGTTACACTTCCGGAGAGGATTTACTTATCATCCATAAAGGGTAGTGACTATCTCACAAGCTAGTATTAAACTATTCACAGGATTCTCATACGATACCAAACATACAAAGATTTCAAGACATGATATAGTGAAAAACAGATATATACAATGAGACTATCTGGCAAAACATTCGAATGATATAGAGATAAACTGAATCAGACATAGTTTATCTAATAACTTTATATAGATATAAAACAAGCGTTATAGAACCCCAAATTATTCCCATAATAATTTGATTAGTTTGGTTATTTTCTTAACTAAAATCCATTTAGCTGTAATTGATAAATCATTCATTATGCTCTATATAATACATAAGGAGTAAAAGTATTGATAAATTTGCCAGATATTATTTGAAACATATTAGTTTTATGATTGAAAACAGTCATGGTTTGCTTGTATTCCCCCCTGAAAACAGTTAAAAAAAAGTGAAAAAGGCGTAGGGGTATGAACTCACCAGACGAGAAATGTGACGATTTGGATGCTAAGAGTTGATCCGGGGCTTGTAAATACACGAGGTTCCTAATTATAATGTAAAGATACACATTTGTATCTAATTAGGACTTAGTTTATTCATATGTTAGGGACACTTGCTTCAAGTCGCGAAAACACTCCGACACAAGTGTTTGGAGGGACCCGGGTGGCGTTTAAGGACATGAAATGGCACTAGGGACTTGGGACTTGAGTTTACTCCCCATGAGTAAACTAATATAAGGGTTTTGGTCTAAAAACACCCATTCCCCATGAGTTTACGGCCATAAACTCATGGTGGGTGTGGTTTAAGGTGCTAAATGACTTCTAACACTTAGGGGATAATTTCTAGACTTGGTTTAAGGACTTGAAAGGATTTTAAAACATAAAATAGACCCTTTTATGGGAGTTTACAGCCTAGCATGGCTCCATGGCCGTAAACTCCTATTTTTCCAAGAAAATGATGTTAAATGGTGCTAGAACAAATCACATGTGATTAATAGAATTATTTCAAGGCCTAACATGAGTTTTATGGGACATTTGAGGGGTGTTATGGAGTTTACGGCCTATGAGACCCCCCTCATGGCCGTAAACTCTTCTATAGGGTGCTACAAGGTGTTTCAAGGTCTAAAACTTGCATAGAAGGGCTTCTAAAATTCATCTAAAGGCTTTAGGGGTGTTTAGTTTGCATTCTAACACCATAATTCTTGGAGTTTACGGCCCAAGAACAAGCCTTGGCCGTAAACTCTTAGAAATCCCACAAATGATGTGTTTAAGGCCTTTAAACTATTTTTGGTTGGTCCTTTGATTTATTCCAAGGCTTTTGGTGGTGTTGGATGGCTTTCTAACACCTTAGAATTGAATTTATGCCTTGTTTTGGGGAGTTTACGGCCCAAGCACTCACCTTGGCCGTAAACTCATATAAGTCCCTCAAAAATCATGTTTCAAGTGTCCAAATGCTAAAACCAAGGTCCTATAATTCATATCTAAGCCATAGAAGTGAATTGGAAGGGTTTAAGGGCATGAAAAACCCCATTTACATGAGTTTACGGCCCAAGCTTATGCCTTGGCCGTAAACTCCTTCAAATGACTCAAAATCAAAGTCTTAAATGTTCTAAGTCCATATCTTGAAGTCCCTTAGCCATATCTAAAGTCCAAATGAGTTTAGGAAGGAGTTTAAGGGCTTAAAACCCTTCAAAATGGTGTTTATGGCCTAGGCAGCCTCCTGGGCCGTAAACTCACATATGTTGTCCTATTTTATGATTAAATGTCAAATTTGGAAGCCAAACATGCTATAGATTAAGGCTAGGATGGTACCTTAAGGATTTGAGGCCTTAAAATTGAGTTTTGGACACTTAACCTTTGGATTTAGGAGAGAGGTTAGAGAGAGAGTAGAGAGAGAAGGAAAAAGCTTCAAATGAGTGCTTAAACATGTTTATATAGTTCCTAAAACTTGGACACGGAGGAATTCTACCCGATACCGACCTTAAACGATGCTTTGGGTCGCACCCGATTGAGTTTCCGTCACCCGACGAGGATATTTCTAAAACTTATGAAATAAATGTTTTGGGCTAATTTCATGAGTTCCTAAATGATTTGGACCCTCATTGAATGATAATAAACATATTATTTTAGTTAACTAAACCCAAAAACGATATCGGGACATTTCGATCTCCGACGAGTTATACGGGTAGAATGGGTTTTCGGCGATGAACAACTTAGGGTTGTTACATTATCCCCCCGTTAGAGGGAATTTCGTCCCGAAATTCAAAGAATAAGATACAGGTCATGGATTGGAATGAAACACGAATGGATTTGTTGCTTCGGATCTTCACTTTCTCAAGTGGAATCAGGTCTCTACTGGGCGTTCTAACGAATTCTCATTATCGGGACATGTCTTGGTTTCGCTTCTTGACTCTCTCTCATCTACGATATCAATCTGCTTTCTCGTGGAAGTTCCAACCCTGAACGACTTCGGTTTCCTCAAAGGAATCACTAGGGTTTCGTTGGGCAGACGCTTCTAAGGATTCGAGACGTGATGGTCTAGATAGATATTACCAAGTTTTAAGGGCATCCGAAACTTGAAGGTTACAGAATCGATCTCTACGAAGATCTCGAAAGGTCTGATGTGAGACTAAACTAGACGCTCGAAAGAAACTCCCGGAAATCCTTCGGGATAGACATTTAGAGGAAAGAGCTGCTAACTTCTCGTTTCTCAATAATCACATAAACGAGGGATGCGTGGTAATTCACATTGGGAAAACTTTTGAGTTCTAAGACATGGAATGATACAAAAGTTTGATGCCGAAGATCACGAGAACCGGGTTGAGAAAAATATCTAAACGAGCGGCCCTTTCGAAAGTAACGATAACAACGCGAACTAAAACTCGGTCATTTCTGGTTAAACATGGCATCAAAGTATTTTCATGGAAAGTTTCCCCCTTTTTAAATCGAATGGAACAGAATAGTCCTCCGGACTGAGGATTCAATCTATAGGTACGGAGTTAGTGTTCTCTAACTTACTAGTTAGTCGTCTCGACGGTACACATTTCGATTACATACGAAGGATTGAGCTTAGAAACGTTCGAATAGCTAGATAAAAGGTTTCCCTTTTTGCACCCAAAATCGAAAAGAGTTGTAAGTATAAGAATTATCAAAGAGAGATATACCTGCGGCAGCAGAGGGATTTGTAGTTGTAGCTGTCTTAGGACAATTCCTTTTGAAGTGCCCAGCTTCACCACAATTGTAGCAGGCTGGACTGATTCCCGCTCCGGATGATTGGTTTGTTGGCTTGGCTGGTTTTCTACAGGTTCGCGCAAGATGGCCCTTATTGCCACAGTTGTCGCAGATCCTTTCGCGACATGGACCAGGAATGCGGTGGTGGTAGTTGCACTTACCACACCAAGGAAGGGTACCAATGTATCCACTGGCGGGAGTTTGGGCTGTGGAACCTACAGCTGAAACAGCGACAGGGGCAGTAGCAGCATGGACTGCTACCGTTTGCTGTTTCTTAGAAGACCCTTGCGTACTCTGGGCCTTCTGCTTGTTCCAGGATTTCTTTTTATTTCCGCCTCCACTAGTGACTGGCTCGGGGGTAGTAGCTTCTTCATCAGAGTTGTCTTCGTGATCTATCAGGATTTTCGCAAGGCACTTAGCACTGTCATATGTGTCTGGCTTCGCAGCCAAGACATTCCCCTTTGTTGGCTGGGTCAACCCCCAGATGAACCTCTCTATCTTTTTACTCTCCGGGGTAACCATTCCCGGAAAAAGTAATGCCAGATCATCGAATCTTGAGGTATAAGCAGCTATGTCAGAACCCTTCATCTTAAGGTTCTAAAGTTCGTGTTCTAGCTTCTGAAGTTCGCCCCGAGGGCAATACTCTGCGAGAAGAAGCTCCTTCATAGCTTCCCAACCCATAGCATTGGCTACAGGTAAAGTTAAGGATTTGACTCGGCCATTCCACCAAGTCAGGGCTTTGTCTAGGAAAGTGCAGGCAGCAAACTTGACTCTATCAGACTCCGAACAGCCACAAATTTCAAAGATTGATTCGATTCTCTCAAACCATCGGGTTAAAGCAATGACACCCCCTGTGCCATTGAAGAATGTCGGTTTTGCGTTCATGAAGTCTTTATAAGAACCCCCTTTTTGGTGTCCTTGGCTATCATCTGGGTTTTGGGTTTCACCTCCCGAACCCCTAGAGTTCAGTTGAGGTAAGAGAGCTGATATGGTAGCGGAAATGGTTGCCTGAAGTGTTTCCAAATCAATCTGAATAGGAGGTGGTGGCGGAGGAGGATTGTTGTTGTTCGTTGAGCTGGGTCTCTTTCTTGGAGGCATCTTGATCTAAAAAGATCAGGAAAGAGAGGATCATAAGTCCTCTGAATTGAATCAAGAGATATAAGACAGGAGATATCTCATCAAGGCAAATGTAGCATCATACTAAGCGATAAAGCAGAAAGGAGTTATCAAGATAGAACATTTTATCGCTAGAGGAATAATCAAGGAATAACGCGTATACGAGAATTTCTACAAAGGATCGGCTCGAGAAATACTCCCATAGTATTTCATGGTTCGCTGCAGCGATGATTCGTTGTTTGGGATATTAGGTAAGTTTTAGGTATGCCGCATGTCACAGTCACTCCCAAGCACATGTTGGTCGTGTCTCGAATGAATATAGTTGGCCAGGCTATATTGACCCTAGACACGACTACATAACTGCCTAGGTTTAACCGCAACGTACAACACCCATTTACTTATGTTTTGTTCTACTTGTAGTTACGGATTTCGACGGCTCGGCATACTTAAATACTTTTGAAAATACTTATATTTTGTAGTATACTTTTAGTTCAGAGCACTTAGGCCCTTTAATGTTTATAGTTTTATACCATGTAAGGTTTGGTATACTCTGTTCACTATAAACAAGGGCTCTGATACCAATCTGTCACACCCCGAAAACCAAAGGCGGAAACGTTCCCGGGGTTGACTCCATGTTGTGTATCAAATCCAATGTACATAGTAATCACAGTAAACAACCATTACATTACATATATCTGAAAGTTTACATTTGGTTCAAAAGTAAATTGTACAAAGTTATACATATATCATATGAACAAAAGAGACGAGTCTTCAGAGCACTCCGTCTTCATCAAAAGATATCGTCGGGTACCTGTCTAACTTGGACCTGAGAATACAAGCAGTTTGAAAATCAGCATAAAGCTGGTGAGTTCATAAGTGGTTTTGTTTTGTGAAAATGTATCGGTTTCCTTTAGTTTTCTAAAAAAGTTTGATATCCAAGAAAATCCCATATTTTCTTAAGTAAAGTAGTTAAGTTATCTTTCGTTACAGTTCTGTTACAGATATAAGTTAACCCCAGGAAAATCCCATATTTTCCTAAATGCAAGATTTATTGAATAACACATAGTATAGTTTAATATACAAAACTATAATTTAGACGAACTGTAAATAGAAAGTATTTTGAAAACCTTGGGACTAACATCCCGAACCAGTTATAAGATAATTCGATAAAGACCATGGGATCACTATCCCGAAAGTAGATATAAGATAGCTTGATAAACCATGGGATCACTATCCCGAAACTAGATATATAATAGTTTGATAACATCATGGGATTATCATCCCGTATAAGATTTAGTTTTAAAACCATGGGATTTCCATCCCGAACGAGATATAGGCACAAGATCATAGGATTATCATCCCGAACGAAATATAGACATAAAACCATGGGATTACCATCCCGAACAAGATATAGATTCTAAACAAACCCTAACTGTGAATAAGTTTATATTAATACGTATTGTGAGTCGGGTAACCATACTGATACGACAACGAGACCTCCTTGACGTTAGTCAGACGTCGAATGATATACAGAATTTGTCACCCCAGGCGTGCCCGCCTAACTGTAGCTAGCAGTTAAGGTGTGGGATTGTCAGTCCCGAATAGATCTATTCACAAACTCCTCGCTCTCCCTCCAGGAGACTCTGGTTACACTTCCGGAGAGGATTTACTTACCATCCATAAAGGGTAGTGACTATCTCACAAGCTAGTATTAAACTATTCACAGGATTCTCATACGATACCAAACATACAAAGATTTCAAGACATGATATAGTGAAAAATAGATATATACAATGAGACTATCTGGCAAAACATTCGAATGATATAGAGATAAACTGAATCAGACATAGTTTATCTAATAACTTTATATAGATATAAAACAAGCGTTATAGAACTCCAAATTATTCCCATAATAATTTGATTAGTTTGGTTATTTTCTTAACTAAAATCCATTTAGCTGTAATTGATAAATCATTCCTTATGCTCTATATAATACATAAGGAGTAAAAGTATTGATAAATTTGCCAGATATTATTTGAAACATATTAGTGTTATGATTGAAAACAGTCATGGTTTGCTTGTATTCCCCCCTGAAAACAGTTAAAAAAAAAAGTGAAAAAGGCGTAGGGGTATGAACTCACCAGACGAGAAATGTGACGATTTGGATGCTAAGAGTTGATCCGGGGCTTGTAAATACACGAGGTTCCTAATTATAATGTAAAGATACACATTTGTATCTAATTAGGACTTAGTTTATTCATATGTTAGGGACACTTGCTTCAAGTCGCGAAAACACTCCGACACAAGTGTTTGGAGGGACCCGGGTGGCGTTTAAGGACATGAAATGGCACTAGGGACTTGGGACTTGAGTTTACTCCCCATGAGTAAACTAATATAAGGGTTTTGGTCTAAAAACACCCATTCCCCATGAGTTTACGGCCGTAAACTCATGGTGGGTGTGGTTTAAGGTGCTAAATGACTTCTAACACTTAGGGGATAATTTCTAGACTTGGTTTAAGGACTTGAAAGGATTTTAAAACATAAAATAGACCCTTTTATGGGATTTTACAGCCTAGCATGGCTCCATGGCCGTAAACTCCTATTTTTCCAAGAAAATGATGTTAAATGGTGCTAGAACAAATCACATGTGATTAATAGAATTATTTCAAGGCCTAACATGAGTTTTATGGGACATTTGAGGGGTGTTATGGAGTTTACGGCCTATGAGACCCCCCTCATGGCTGTAAACTCTTCTATAGGGTGCTACAAGGTGTTTCAAGGTCTAAAACTTGCATAGAAGGGCTTCTAAAATTCATCTAAAGGCTTTAGGGGTGTTTAGTTTGCATTCTAACACCATAATTCTTGGAGTTTACGGCCCAAGAACAAGCCTTGGCCGTAAACTCTTAGAAATCCCACAAATGATGTGTTTAAGGCCTTTAAACTATTTTTGGTTGGTCCTTTGATTTATTCCAAGGCTTTTGGTGGTGTAGGATGGCTTTCTAACACCTTAGAATTGAATTTATGCCTTGTTTTGGGGAGTTTACGGCCCAAGCACTCACCTTGGCCGTAAACTCATATAAGTCCCTCAAAAATCATGTTTCAAGTGTCCAAATGCTAAAACCAAGGTCCTATAATTCATATCTAAGCCATAGAAGTGAATTGGAAGGGTTTAAGGGCATGAAAAACCCCATTTACATGAGTTTACGGCCCAAGCTTATGCCTTGGCCGTAAACTCCTTCAAATGACTCAAAATCAAAGTCTTAAATGTTCTAAGTCCATATCTTGAAGTCCCTTAGCCATATCTAAAGTCCAAATGAGTTTAGGAAGGAGTTTAAGGGCTTAAAACCCTTCAAAATGGTGTTTACGGCCTAGGCAGCCTCCTGGGCCGTAAAATCACATATGTTGTCCTATTTTATGATTAAATGTCAAATTTGGAAGCCAAACATGCTATAGATTAAGGCTAGGATGGTACCTTAAGGATTTGAGGCCTTAAAATTGAGTTTTGGACACTTAATCTTTGGATTTAGGAGAGAGGTTAGAGAGAGAGTAGAGAGAGAAGGAAAAAGCTTCAAATGAGTGCTTAAACATGTTTATATAGTTCCTAAAACTTGGACACGGAGGAATTCTACCCGATACCGACCTTAAACGATGCTTTGGGTCGCACCCGATTGAGTTTCCGTCACCCGACGAGGATATTTCTAAAACTTATGAAATAAATGTTTTGGGCTAATTTCATGAGTTCCTAAATGATTTGGACCCTCATTGAATGATAATAAACATATTATTTTAGTTAACTAAACCCAAAAACGATATCGGGACATTTCGATCTCCGACGAGTTATACGGGTAGAATGGGTTTTCGGCGATGAACAACTTAGGGTTGTTACAATATATATATATATATATATATATATATATATATATATATATATATATATATATAGTGGCAAGCAACAAAAGTGATTTATAGAACATACTTGTTGTCTTGTTGTCGATTCCGGCCAACCCAACAATCCTCGTCCTTGATTTGGGGTTTGTTCCTCATCAATACCTGCTATAGCCCTCCCCATTGTTGATCTTCCCCTCTGTCATACTACCTTTCTTGCTTCTCTGATCGCCTATCTAATCTATCTCGTTCCTATAACTTAAATCGATGAACACACATAGGTTACATATCGGAGAAGAGGGCAGGGGAATGTTGCAGATCGGAGAGGGAATTGGAGGTAGAAAGGGGTGTGTGACATCAAGCTGCAAGAAAAAGAGATAAGAGGTTATAGAAGAAAAGAGAGAAGAGAAGAGGGTGACGAGTGTAGAGGGTAGAACACGTGCTCTTTTTTTCAGATACATTTTGAATATTTATTCCCTCGAACATTTTTTTAAGATTCAAAGTCAAAAAATTATTGAACCAAATAGTCTGAATCTTAAAGATTCAAACATTGCCTCTTAAAAGAACAATTAATAGGCTAACAAATAGGGCCTAAGCGTATTCATATGCATTCATACCTGTAGTGTCGATACCGGAAAAGTGTTCGAGAACGAGGGCGGAAAAAATCTATGCTTATAAGTTTTATACATTCCAAACCATAACCAACCAATAGTTTCTTGCGTTTGTAATTCTACAACCAAGTTGCGCAAAACCTATCTCTATATTTCAAATGGTAAAATAGTCAAATAGTCAAAAGAATTGTATAAATCTAATAAACAAGAAGATAAGACAAGTTTTCCAAAAGGTTTTCGTGAGCTGGATCCAGGTGCTACACCTTCTGACCTTATTCAAGATCCATTGAGAATGATTATATGAAGGTCAAGATTAGAAATGGTAAAGAGGAGAAGATATAGCTACAATGGAGGTAATTTTTTTTGTAATAGTTTAATTTTGTATGGAGGATAATGATAATGACTCATATTTTGTTTAGGATGACATGGGTTGACCATATGTGAGGTACTTTTTTGCAAAATATTTTTCATTCATCATACTGAACAAAATAGAATATAATTTGTTGAAAATATTTATGGGTATTATGCAAAACATATAAATCCTATGTGTGCATGCAACCCTAAATAATTGATCTATGTTTTCTCTAATTGAACATACATCTTGAGCAACAAAATAGAAACCCTAGAACACTAGCATATAGAAAATACAAATAGGGTTAGAAGAATCATACCTTGACTGTTATTTTGTAGTAGCAATGAAAATCCTTGGTTGCTGAAGCCTTGAGAGCAAGCATCACGAATGTCACACCATTAGTGGTTCACACCAAACACTAGCAAAGGAAGACAATTGAGAGAGAAGGGAGGCTCAAATTTTTGGCTAACTCTTCAAAGGATGGAGTGGGCCGAAAATCATAGGGTGATGCCCTGTTTATAGTGCAGTCAGTAGGGGTGTTCGTGGTACGGTTTGAAACCGTGAAACCGGCCAAACCGGTCATCGGTTTGGTTTTTCGGTTTGTATTTTTCTTTATGGTTTGGTTTGCGGTTTTGAACTTTTCAAACCGTAGTGAACGATTTGGCTTACAGTTTTTAAGATTTCAAACCGTATAAAAACCGGACCAAACTGTTAAGATTTGTGTGTGTGTGTGTGTGTCTATATATATATATATATATATATATATATATATATATATATATATATATATTATGTAGTTATATTTTATTGTATTATATATTAATTTTTATATATAGATAACAAAATTTAAAACTCACGTTTATTTAGCCCAGATTCCTAGTAGTTTCTTTTGTTTACTATAGTGTAAATGAATCCCGACAACAGACAGTCCACCTTTCCAACTCCAAGCAATCGTTTGATTTGTTTCCACTTGCCCTAAACCTAATCGCAAAGACTCAAAATCGCAAAGCAGAGTCTCGTCTCGACTGTGGTTGTTCTTTAGACTAATCTCTATCGTTACCGACGCCAACAATATCACCCCTCTGACTACACCTAATATGTTTTTTTCTATGTTCATCTCATTTTCAATATTTAAAAAAGGATATGGATAAGGATAGTGTTTTCATATTTTTTATTATTTAAATTAGTAAACATCATGTAACTTAGTCGTGTTAGGTTATTTTTATTTTTGCAAGTTTTTATTTTCATGTACCAACATAATCGATTTATTTTACTAAATTAGTTTAATGGACTCGACTAAAATGGACCTAAAAATCCCAAACCGTGAAACCAAACCGGATCCAAACCGTTAGTAACAATTTGGTTTGGTTCGGTTTTAAATTTTCAACAGTTCGGCTTCGGATTTTGCTTGACAAAAACCGTTACTAACGGTTTGGCTTTGGTTTGACCTAAAAACCAAAAAAATCGGACCGTGAACACCCCTAGTAGTCAGTAAACCCTAGACAAGTCCAGATCCAAGATCAACTTAAACCGGATAATTATCCACCTAGGACAATTCTAGAAGCCCTTAGGCTTCAAGAAACCGTCCAACCCATATGGAGGGTTCTAGAATGCCTCTTGCTCAAATATTGAACAATTACATTTCAGTCCCTATACTTTTAATTAATTCCTTTAATCCCAAAATTAATTCAAATTAATTTCTGATTAAATATTACTATTTCAAATTAATATATTATTTTTATAATATAGTCACAAATTATTTATTTCAGTTTATTAATCAAATAAGAAATCAAAACTCTCTCTCCTAATATCATCCTGTCTAGTTTCTAGTCTTGAGGGTAACCCAAAAGGATTATGCTACTATCAATTCAAGTATATACCAATTATAGTTATGGGCATAGACACCTAATCCAATAGTCTCCCACTTAGATAAGTCTAATAACTATAATTGCTAGTATATTCTTTTAAAACTGATTAGCAAATTGTAACTCTCAAAAGTCGTTGTCGAACTCTAACCCAGTCGGTTACGTGTCCTAAGATATGTGATCAAATACTCCTCCTTTCTAGAAGATATCATACAGACATGAGACATGGATTATAATCAATCTCCTTGTCCATGTTTTTGTTTCCCGGTTTCTGATTTGTGACAACTGAATTCAGACTGCTAATTGAACACATCAATTTAGTCTAGGCTCGTCCAAGCACTTATAAGTCAACACCAAATCACCAACGGGCCCAAATATATCGCTTTTCCTGTTAGGGGAAAAGGAACGAATAAACTTTGACTTATAAGCTTGCACTATTTACTCATAAAATCATGCATAATAATATGTTTTATAGCATGAAGTTACTGATGTGTTTACATATTATCAATGCACAAATGACTTGTAAACAACAACTCATATATCTTTGTTTCAAGAATATAAGATATTATCGTCTCAAAATTACTTGTGATAAAATCCATGAAGTAATTATCTGAGTGTGAGTTTATCCAATACTCAAAATCTCCATTTTCTAAGTACTCATGAACATTGCAGCAAAACTATTGCTATGTATAAAACTCTTTAGACAATTTATAATCTAGTTAACGATAATTTTAATTCGCTACTTACTTTCAAAAGTACGAGTGACTGTGGAGTTTCGAATAATCAAATTATTCAGGAAGTAAAACATGCAAAGTGAAACACAATAATAACCTAATTAACTATGGTCTCAAACTATTGAATATAAATAAAACTCTTATTATTTAATCATCGTATTAATTAGATTTATTCATTGTATAATGTTTCGAGTAATAAACTAAACACTTGAATTAAAAATCAGTCATGCCATGTTATAAACATGCATACTATGTCTCTCTATGGTCCTTCCTTTGTGAACAGATCGATTGGACACTATTCCAATGATGCTAATTTCACAATTCCAAATTCTTGTTACTACAAAAATTTGTTAGAATTCCAACCTTACATGCATTGTCCTTCTGTGATGTCGAAGCTTCAAAGTCACAGAGACTTAGCTAACGATATTATAGTATGTTCCATTGGAACTTCGTTGGTAAAACAATTCCATGGTAATGAAGTCTCAAATTCAAGGTACACTCCTTGAACACCTTTCTTGAATTAAAGTTTCTAACTCACAAGTGGATTTTAATAATCAACTCTCATTATGAAAACATTTTCATACTCCTATATGACCATCAATTTCGATCAAGAATCATCCCAATCTGAAACATGTCACTATGGTCCTTCCAACCAATACTATATTTCCAATTGTCAACAAGTAACCGATCCTTTGGTAAACCTTAGAATGTTCCTGACAGTTGTTTAACAACTTTAGTCACACCAAGTTCTAATCCTTTTTCCCTCTTAATACCCTAGGCATTTGGAAAAATCAGAACAAGTGAGTATTATAGCTTATGTAATCGATCCTATATTAGAAGCATATGGGACTTGATACATAATGTCTTACATAAAGACCTAATATCTGATCAGTCTCTTGCTATAATATTTCCATATATCGAATTTCCTATGTTGAGCCATTTCAACATGATATTCATATATGTCCAAGACTAAGTTCTTTTAAACCCTTCAATCTAAACATTTAGATTTGAAACGAAGTATGAGTCCCCTCTCCCTTGAGCCTTATAGCGAAAAAAAAAATCCAAACTTTGCAACTTGCAAATTTGTAAACTTTATTTCCTACAAATAGTAATGCTAACTTACAACACTTAGCATAACAATTATGCTCCTACTAACATAACACTTATGCTCTCACTAGCTTTGACATTTACCCAAAAATCAGTCGGACTTCTAGAAATCAGTACTCTTGACTTTCTTACTAAAGTGCAAATTTATGATACGTGATGCATCGATAAGTCTCTAACTAGACTTCTCAAGCATATACACCTTCTTTAGATAGCATATGTGTGCGTGTTCAAACCATTTCAAAACTTATAACCATATGTCATATAAGTTCAATGTAACATCCTGAGATTTGGCAGGTATTCCCAAATCCTCTTCTATCTTTTCCTTGTTATTATGGTCCTTGGAGGTTGGAAGTGAAGAGCTAAAATAAGATTAAGGACCAAGTTGCAACTTGAGCCAAAAGACAGTACACCGCGCGTACTTAAGGGTACACTAAGCGTATTAAGGTTCGCCTTAGTACGCTGGGTGTACAGTTGAGTACGTTCTGTGTACTAATGACTGGATGAAACCTTAATATTTAGGGTTTGGGGCCTATATAAGCAACATGATGAGTACCCACACCTCTTTTACCTCAGCCTCCACAGATCAAACTCGTCTCTCTCAAACCCTAGCCTCCCCTTTTGTGTGTTAAGCTCATTTGGTGTGTTTTTGAGTGCTTAAAGAGGAAAACCGTTGCATCAAGAGTTGGAGGAAGATGTGACATCCCCAAATTCACGGCCAGAAAAGACCGATTTGTTTATGCTTTGTTTTATAAAATCAGAGTAATCCTTTGATTAAAAGAGTTGCGGAATTTGGTCCCAAAATAAAATATGATAAAATAAAATTTATAAAATCATTTCTTAAAGAAATGTATTTTCATTAAATAACAAAATCTCGGGATGTCATGTTCCGATACAGACCAAAAGCATAAACAATATAAAATAGACCTTACAAGAGTTATTTATAACTACTGATCTATAATCCAAAATCTCTCGTCAAGTCCACCAACTTATACTCTTGTGCCATTAACTGTAGTGCAAAGAAAACTGATTGGGTCAGGCTTGGGAGCCTGGTGAGCATATAGTGTTTTCAACCCATAATAATAAATTTATTATATTCAATTATCAAACAATCAACTCAAATACCCATCCCCATATCTCCTTTATTTTCTCAAGGGTTTACCCTAAGAACCCACTATCCTTCATTCATTTATTCCTAAGGATTTACCTAAGGAATTGGCACGAAGTCCATTGCTGCCAAAGTTTATCTATCAGATACTAAATCCATAACTATCAGGCGCTAACTCCATAGTCACCAAGGTTTACTCAACAAGCGCTAACTCCATAGTCGCCAAGATTTATACAATAGGCATGAAGTCGCATCGTCACCAAGGTTTATCAATAGGCACGAAGTCACATCGTCACCCAAGGTTTACTCGATAGGCACTAAGTCACATAGTCGCCAGGGTTTACTCAATAGGCACGAAGTCACATCGTCACCAAGGTTTATCAATAGGCACGAAGTCACATCGTCGCCAAGGTTTACTCGATAGGCACTAAGTCACATAGTCGCCAGGGTTTACTCAATAGGCACGAAGTCGCATCGTCACCAAGGCTTTACTCAATAGGCACTATGCCTCATAGTCGCCACTATTTCATCTACCCATGTTCTACCCAACATATTTGTAGATATAAAATACATATACAGTTTAAATCATTTAACACCCGTATAAAAACATCAACTCCAAGCCCATCTCAAATAGACAAATAATATATAACACATAGCACGTATTTCATACCTAATACTTTATATTTATGTGTTATAAGAAAGTAACTATATACTCACTTGATCAGAAGATGATCGGACAGCGCTACGGCTTGTAGAAGTAGTATTCTTCGGTGAAACCGGGAGATCTTCACAAAAACTAGGCTTCTCGCGGGCAGAGCTCCGGCTCGGGAATTTCACTTCTCGGGATCTTCGGGGCTTCGGGACTTGCTTCGGGTCTCGGGAATGATATCGGGGCTTCAGGGTATTTCTAGCACGCAAAACGAGGTAAAACGCGAGAGAAAGGGAAGAAATGAGCAATAGAACTCGGCTGCACTCGACATCTATTTATAGGGGCTGAAACCCCGAATTACGCTGGGCGTAACCTGGATAAGGTCGCTGACTCCCCCCCCCCCCCCCCCCCCCCCTTGGATAATATTGAAATTTATAATTAAATTTAATATTTTAATTATTTAATAAACTTCAAAAATTCATATCTTCCTCATACGAACTCCGTTTTTGACGTTCTTTATATCCACACGTAGGCGAGACTACGCTCTACAACTTTCGTTTAGACTCCATCAGCTAATTTTGAATTTATTTTTATTATTTACTTTTAGTAGGTCGGGACAAGAAAACTCTGTTATAAATTCATAACTTCTTCATCTGGCGTCCGCTTTCGTCTGTATTTTTACCGTTGCACTACTATCAACACGATCTTCGATTCTCGTTTAGATTGTTTTGGCTAAAAACCGCTCGATCTCAAATCGAGTATTCGGGCTGCCTACCGCTAAGTCGAAACTTAGAAAAATCATAACTTTCTCATACAAAGTCAGATTTAGACGTTCTTTTTATGCACGCTCACGGTTTAACAAACTCTACGACTAACATTTAGATCGCTAAGGCTAAATATCACTCTAACGTAAATTCACTTTTTACGTCATTCAGCGTCGTGCCGGTTCTGTCGCGAAACTTCGACAGGTCATAACTTCTTCGTTATAACTCGGATTTTGGCGTTCTTTATATGTACGGAATCCTTCTAACATATACTACAACTTATTTAAGATTACTCCTTCTAAATAATCCTCCATCAAAAAGTCATTTTTGACGCTTATCGTCTCTAAATTGACTAGCCCTGATCTACGGGCGTTACAGAAGAGATCAAGCTTGTGGATCTGAAGTTAGATTGTGTTCAAGAAGCTCCAGAAGGTATAAAGTTCCAAACTTTATGCATGCATACATAGATCTCATCATTTTACTTTATTAGAAGCATTTTATATCCCAAAAGCCATAAAGTGGTGCATGTTGTGATTTGGTCGAAAAGAGTTGTCCTTCCAGGCTCTTAAAGGGACATTGAATGATAAAAATAAAGTCCCATTTGTTGTATGTATCCCATGCAAGAGAAATAATAAGACCAAGCAATAAGAACTTAATGGATAAAGTTCATGACTTTATGGATCCTAGGCATGTTAGGTCTCTGGATTTGAGGTTTGGGCTTAAGTGCTTAAGCCATTTAGCACTTAATAAGGTTTTGGAAAAACATAGTGTACGCCCGACGTAAATCAAGTACGCCCAGCGTACTGGGTCAACCACCCCGATGGTGGTCAACGTTGGATGAGTACGCCCCGCGTACTGCCTTTGTTGGGATTTTGTCTAATGGACTTCGGGCTAGGACCGTTAATGGACTAGATGGATTTGGGCCATTGTTGGACTCTGTAAATAAGGTGTTTTAGGCCAGGTAGTGATAGTGGATCATGGGTTTAGGCCCAATTAGGAGGATGGGCCCAATTTAGTAAATTGGGCCAATAGTGGACTTTATATTTAGACTTTCAAGTCAAGGACTTGGTGTTAGGCCTTGGCCTAATAAAGAGAATGGACTAAATAAGGAATGTGGACACTTAGTCAAGGGAGTTATGTTGGGTATTAACCTAGTGCTTATTATGTGACAGTTTGTGATTTCCGGTGAGACAACACTACTAGCGAAGTGAGTTATCATCACTATATCAACAGGGTCTAAGGCACTAAGGCCGACCCTTTATGGATTTGTATCCGGATTATTACATGATATGTTTTGCATACTAGTAGTTAGGATGGTGATATGTTTATGCTTAGTGACATGGTTTAGTCGGCATCCTGGTTATAGGATTATGCTATGTTAGTGACCTGGGTAGGTCGGTGTCCTGGTTATATGATGTTGCTATGCTATTTGATCTGCTAGATTGGTTTGAATGTTATTATGATAATGTATGATATGTATGTGCACATGTTTTTTTGATTGGGGGTTGGGTTGAGGCGGCCCTGCTTTGTGCTGAAGGCCAACATACCCAGGGCGAACCGGATAGACTACAACCCAAAAGGGTATGGTAGTCACACCGAATGCCCGACGAGTGCTCCGGATAGGCTGAAGGCCCTGAGAGGAGGTCCAGACGTGTCGAAGGCTCGGAGAGCGGTCCAGATAGACTGAAGGCCTGCGAGGCGGTCCAGTTAGGTTGTAGGCTTATGATGCATGCTGATATATATATATATATATATATATATATATATATATATATATACTTTTGTTGACATGATATGATTATGGTATGATGCTGGTATTTTGGGGGTAGCTCAATAAGCTCTCAGGCTTATAGTTTCTGTTGTTGTTTCAGGTACCTCTGGTGATCGTGGGAAGGCGGAGGCATGATCGTACCGCTCCTCCAGCTGTCATGATTTTATGAATTGAAACTGGGACACTGTGATAGTTATTATTTTGAAAACAAACTATGTAATGTTAAATGGTTTTAAGTGTTTTGGAAAAGTTTAAAATTTGCTTGAAATTTTTGGGTGTTACATTCAAACAATTCCTTTCAATCTATCACATTCCAACTATGAAAAGGGATGCCATAATCATATTGTGAATTTGAGAATGCAATTTTCACAACTATTAACCATAATGGCATTTATCAGATCTTTAAAATCTACAAGCCAAAGTGTTTCCTCATAATCATGTTCATGAACTTGAGCGAAACCTCTTGCCACTTAGATTTTATGGTTTATGACAAAAACAAACTTAAATTTAGTATTCCTTTCATGGACTGAATTTGCTTATTCTTAATTTGTTGTCATCTGGTAGCACAAGGACTTACTAATGCTTCCATCTTATTAAGCAATTCACCCATATTGATCAATATACTTTCAATGACCAACATGCTCTGCCTTTTGCAATCAAATAAGAACCATAGAACTCATAAGCATTGCCAACCTAACTGGAAGGTGCATAGAAACAAGAATGTGTCACTTAACACGATAGTTTATCGATCTCAGGTCGTGTGCTAGTGAAAACTAAAAGGTTTATTCTTGATGACTCCTGAAACTCTTCAATATCAATAACACTCCCACTAACTTCTTAACATATAAGTTTCTCTCTCAAGGAACATTCCTTGACAAGCAAAAACAAATATTCAAAAGTTAGTGTGGATTCTCAACATGAAACACTTCACGGAATTTGTCTTATTTTATCTTTTGTTTCAACCAAAACATCAAAACTACCAATTCCAAATGTGCTAGAGTAAGAAAGCATTATTACTCCACATTTCATGAGGTGTTATAAACCTACTTAGTATAAAATAAGTTTTAAGATACGATGGGTAGTAGCATGACTCTAAAACTTGATTAGAAACGAAGTATGTCCCATCTCTCGATTGAACCATTTCAACAATATCTGATTCCTCTTCTTAGTCAAAAATTGCACTAAGATGTTCTTCGAGGATCAATTGAGACATAGTTCCAAAATCATTAAGATGATCATAAAACACGATACTGAAGTACTCTCCTTTCCTATCGGATTGGAGAAACCTTTATCTTTCTGCCTAATAGATTCTTCATATCCATTCTACTACTCTTTGAAACTTTTCAAAGCATCAAAATTATGTTTAATCTTATCAACACAACCATATTTACTGAGACATTAGTAAATTATGATGAATAGAGTTATCATACATTATGGTGGATCTGAATAGTCCACATCAATATGTACTGGATCCATTAGTCCTTCACTTAACTTACATAAACATGTGATCAACGAATTAGTCATAATCTTCCAACTATCAAGATTCTCATACATCACACAATTCAAATTGCATGACTCCAAGTTTCTATCCTATTGAAACTTGGGTGATGAGAATTCCTTTTTCACTTGGTTAATTATGACAATACCACAAGCGACATAACAAGAATCAAATCCACAATTAACATTGCTAATATTAGAAATGTAATCAACACTTTCATAAATGCCATTGCAAGGAAATATAAATTAAACCAACTAAATAAAACAAAATTTAAATTTTATTAACTTGTCCTTAAAATGCATAAATGAAAACAATGCTTCTAGACATTTCCTAAGAAATCTATTAAATTATCTTAACTCCTTATTAGCAGCTCCAAATTCTGATCATCGAACCATGCGACCAAAGTTCATCTCTCACGATCAGAATTAGCTCACTCTTCTTAAGCTTCCTTCTTTCTCTTAGATCCTACAATACCATCAAAATGTGACCATCACATCATGTATTAAGAGTCTATGAATAGGAACTTGTTAAGATAATGGAGTTTAGATAATGGATGTACCTGAAGTAGAGTCACACGACTTAACTTTACCATCTCTGAGATCCTTCAGGTAGTCTAGGCAGCTTCGCAACCAATGTCCCATCAATTGGCAATAGAATCATATGGACTCCTTAGGGTTAGCACATGGAACTATCTTAAAACTATCATTTCTCTTCACCATACGATCAAACAGTTTGACCTTGGCCAATCCATTTCCATTGGGAAAATAAATTTGTTCTGGACCACCATTGTCACCATTGTCCATATCCATGGAAACTTTGAAATTAGATCCTTCAAGCACTCTTGATTCACTTATGCTCTTAAGAATTTATGCTTCAGTAACAATTAACATATATATCGGATCAATTAGGGTTACATCGATGTTGTTCATATAAAAGTTCTCAATGAACTATTCATATGACTTAGGAAGCAAAAGTAGAACCAAATCAATGGTCTCCTCCCTTAGGAAAACGACACCCATTCTATCCAATTTGTCAATGTGCGATTTCATTTCCAAAACATGCGCGTACACAGATTTTCCGTCTTGATGTCTACATGCCAATAGGGCTTGAGTAGTTTTGTATCTTTCAACTCGATGGAATTGTGACGTGGGGAGAGTCACTGGAGGAGGAGGAGGAGGAAGAGTTGGGGAAGCATGATATCCATTCCCACCATTGCTCGAAGAACATAACATACTTTCACCTTGATTAGAATGTGGAAGATCGTCTTCAGAAAGAATAGGAAAACCATTTCCAAAAGAACGAGGAAGACCATTATTGTCTTGACTTGACATCTATAAAGGGAGAAAAGAGAATCAAGGTTAGTTGATTTTAATCCTTAATTATTAACACATAAATTTAAATTAAGGCTACGATCCATATTTTCAATTCGAACTTTGAAGAGGGATGCCTTAATCAAATTCGAATCTATTTTAGGTAAGTAAGGCTTTTACCAGTTTCAATCTTATGAAACTCCAAGATCTTTTAAGATTCATTGAATCTAATCAATGGCATGTTTAATCTTGATTACGCTCTCACTTTTGTGATTGGGATGCCGATGATCATAAACAAGATGTGAATAACCATGCAAATTAGCTTGGAACTCTCAATGTCATTTATTGTCTCGTTTTAATGTGTCTGCTATCCACACACGCTCCATTAATCAACAATAATTTTCAAGACACCCATTACACTCTTTATTAGTCCCCCATTAGTGTTTCGGTTAACCAAATACGCTCCACTAACGACTTATAAAGTGTGATGTGCAATTTCATGGATTAGCATACAAATTCACATTTTTCCTAAAGTAACTAAGAGTGGAATTTTAGAAAATAGTTTAGTTACTTTATATCATTATACTTTTACTGATGTTATGTCCTATCAAATCCGTTCAGCTAACGACCCTCCGCCATATAAGAGAGCGGTGCGTAAGAGTGTATACCCAATGACAGACATTTGTAGGCCACTTTCTTAAACTCCCTTTATAGTATGGCCTTGTGAATGAGGCATACTAGCGATTTGACGGACTTTTCTTATACATATAATATATATTAAACTTTTAATTATATACATAGTATAAGGTGTATTTTAAAACATTTTAAAATTTCAAGGGTTTAATCTTTTAATAAATTATACTTTTACCTTAATTAAATTTAAACCATTTTATGGATTTATTGATTATCTTTTAATTAATCAAATAATTAAATTAATAATAAGATCCATAAGGATGTATTTTAAACTTTTCAAATAGGGTTAATATTGAAATATCGAAAATTAAGAAATTAATTTTAATTTAAAAATAAACCAATCATGAATTCAAGATAAGGATATCCAATTACTTAGATAATTATTCGGATTTACTTATTTAAAACATTAATTAAGGAAATTATCCTAATCAATTCATGAGATAAACAAAAAAAATCCGTTTTTTTATGGTTCTAACACTCCACCACGTCGTGGTAAGCAATCACCACGCCGTGGTTGGATGAATTCGCAGGTCACCACATAGTGGTGGAAGCCGCCATGCTATGGTGGTGGAACAGAATTACAATTCTTTTTTGCTTCTCCTTGTTCAAGTTCGACAATTGCAACAATTCAATAGAAAAGAAACCCTAAGCTTGATACCACTGATGGGTATTATGCAAAATATATAAATCATATGTGTGCATGCAACCCTAAATAATTGATCTATGTTTTCTCTAATTGAACATACAACTTGAACAACAAAATAGAAACCCTAGAACACTAGCATATTTTAATAAAATACAAATAGGGTTAGAAGAACCATACCTTGATTGCTATTTAGTAATAACAATGAAAATCATTGTGTTGTTGAAGCCTTGAGAACAAACATCACAAATGTCACGCCTGTAGTGGTTCACACCCAACACTAGCAAAGGAAGACAATCGAGAGAGAATGGAGGCTTAAATTTTTTGATAGCTCTTCAAAGGATTGAGTGAGCCAAAAATCATAGGGTTATCCCTATTTATAGTGCAGTCAGGATACCCTAGATAAGCCCAAATCCAAGATCAACTTAAACCGAGTAATTATCCACCTTCCTGTTTATCCACCTAGGACAATTCTAAAATCCCTTAGGCTTCAAGAAACCATCCAACCCTTATGGAGGATTCTGAAATGCCTCTTGATCAACTATTAAACAATTACATTTCAGTCCCTACACTTTAAATTAATTCCTTTAATCCCAAAACTAATTCCAATTGATTTTTGATTAAATATTACTATCTCTAATTAATCTATTGTTTTCATAATATATTAAAAAATAATTTATTTCAATTTATTAATCAAATAATAAATCAAAACTCTCTCTCCAAATATCATCCTGTCTAGTTGCTAGTCTTGAGGGCAACCCAAAAGGATTGTGCTACTATCAATTCAAGTATATACAAATTATAGTTATGGTCTTAGTCACCTAATCCAACAAAGATTTGTATGGATGATGATTTATTCCTAAATCAGGACTAACTTCAGTTCTATTCTAAAGCTATTTACTTTATACTTCATAACATGTTTAATTTTTTATAAATAAGATGTTGGACCTCAATCAGATTGTTAAAAAGATGAGTCTTGATCTTTTACTAAAATATATGATTGATCTTTGTCTCCACTATTATACTAAACACCATTAAATAGGCATAAAAAAATTCATGTAACGGATGAATCAAAATAAATTTTAACTTACTTTTTCTTTATGTATTATAAAATCCATTTATAAGGGTTCTCATTTCACATATGTCTATCCAAATTTTGGAAACTGAATGTAAATTTTTAATTTGGTGAACTGATGTGTCCAGTCATAAGTGCAGTTTCAGAGGAACAATCTGCAATAGAATAGTAATTCATCATACTGAATAGACAACTAAAGCAAGTCCAACAAAAGTCCAAATCCCAGAAACAGTAGCACAAAATCAATAAAATTAGACCAAAACCCTCTTACCAGAGATGGACACTTTTGACTCTCAAAAAGTGTATTAATCCAATTTCGAAGAATGCTCTAGAAATGCATATCAGAGATCAGACTAATGTCGGGGATAAACTTGTGATGTTAGTTGATCCCTTCTAATCACAAAACAATGGACATTAGTGGGTTGGTTTTATGTATAAATAAGATTACAATTTGATTAAAACAGACCATAAAGTAAACTTTAAAAAAACTATGCATTTGATTGATGCATTGTTTTTTCATCCTCCTTCACTTACGATATCAACATTATTCTCAAAACTATACTCCATGAATCTATATACTTACACAGAAAAAATCTCAGTGCGATGCATTGCACTATCTCCGACCACCTGACCTCTTCTTCAGTATTCCTTCTAATTGAACATGAAACTCGTGAAAAAGAAGAAGAGGACATGCGATCAATTGAAGGGAGAAGAAGGGGTTAAGATCAATTGGAGAGGAAGAGAAAAGTGGGAGAGAACCTGAAATTGATTTCCAAGCTGGGGTGGGTGTCGATCAATGGAGAAAAATAGGATGCACAATTCTTTGGTTCGCTGGTTCGCTCCGCAAATTAGAGTACGTTGTTGAACTTTATTATATATATATATATATATATATATATATATATATATATATATATATATATATATATATATATATAGGGTCCTGCTCTGATGAGGACTCAAAAAATGGTGACGACTACGAATACAATTCTCCACCACCCACTTCATCAAGGGTACAAACTAGGGATGAGATTTAGAACAAGAAAACCGGACCGGAACCGATTCCGGTTTCGGGTTTAGAAATTGGTTTTATCTGGGTTTCGGGTAATTCGGGTTTGGGTCCATCGGGTCCGGGTAAACCGAGTCTAAAAACTGGAACCATTTTTAGGAACCGGAACCACTTTTAGGGCCGAAACCGGTTTTTGTGAAACGTTTAAAAGATGTATATCTCATTCGTTTCAACTCTGATTGACATGAGATTTTTTTCAACGTGTAGTTTAGAGTTTGTAAATGATTTTAGACTATGAATTTTCCATTTTTAGTTTTATATTCATTGACTTACCGTCCCCCAAAGTCGAGATATCAAAGCTGAAGGTTTTTAGTTTTTTAGTTTTTTTGTATTCTGTGAAAGTTTTAAAACACGCATATCTAATTCGTTTAAAGTCGGATTGACATGTGGTTTTTTCCAACTTATAGTTTAGAGTTTCTACATGAGCTTAGACTATAATTTTGTCATTTCTGGATTAATATTCAATGATTTACATTCCCTCAATGGCGTGATATCAAAACTGAAAATTTTCAACTTTTCAACTATTTGTGTTTGTACTTTTTATTCTGTGAAAATATTAACATATGGATATCTCATTCGTTTAAAGTCGGATTGACATGCGGTTTTATCAAGAGTGTAGTTTAGAGTTTGTACATGATTTTAGACTATAATTTTGTCAATTTTGGTTTCATATTCAATGAGTTATAGTCCCCCAAAGTCGGGATATCAATATGAAAATTTTCAAAGTTCAACCCACTATGTCGTAAGTAATTACCAAAAAAAATTGGTTTTCCAGGTATTCCGGTTCTAAACCCACTTTATCCGGTTCCAACCTACCCACTTTGATGTTTCCGGCTTTTCCAATTCTAGACCCACTTTACCCGGTACTGTACCCGGAACCGAACCAGAACTGGTTCCTTTATACCGGTTTGGTTTCCGGTTCTACAGAATCTCGTTAACCGGTTGTGGGTCCATCCGGTCCGGGTTTGGACCCACTTTCATCCCTATAGTCAGTATTACATCACCAGTGTCCCCTGCATCAGAACTTTCCTGAGCCACAACAACAATGTTATTGCTGTTTGATTCACTTTTGGACTTCCCATTCTTCAACTGTGGACAATTTTGTTTGAAGTACCCCTTTTGCTTTTATTTATTACATTTGGCATTCGATGAACCTTTAGACTTCAATTTAGAACGTGATCTCTTTCTGTTTCCCCATTTCCTCCCTTCTGTCCTTCCTCTCCTTGCAAAAAAACCGGAACTGGATACCACCTCTCCAACTGAAACTTTTTTTTCAGTTCCTTGGACATCATAGATTCCTTCACATCATTCATAGTGATCCTTGTCCTATCATAGAGCATGGTATCAACAAAATTCTCATATGAGTTAGGAAGAGAACATAAGAGAATGAGCGCCTGATCTTCATCTTCAATCTTCACGTCAACACCTTGTAGATCCAAGATGATGTGACTGAAGTTATCTAAATGATCTTTCACTTGGGTACTTTCAGACATTCCAAGAGTGTACAACCTTTTCTTTAGATACAACCTGTTCGTTAGAGAGTTGTTCTGGTACTTGTCACAAATTTTATCCCAGAACCCAGAAGTAGTTTTTGATCCACGGCCTCCCTGGGTACTTCATCTGTCAAGCTCAATAGAATTTCACTATGTTCCTTCGTTAGAATGTCCACTTTCTTCTCAGCCACCATGTCCTTTGGCAGTTTTGCCTTTCCTCCCAGTGCCGCCGCACATACTTGTTGAACCAGAAGAGCCCTCATCTTAACCTTCCACAAAGTAAAGTCATTTGAGCCATTGAACTTCTCCAAATCAAACTTGTGAGTAGACATATTCAATCATAGGAATACAAACCGCAACTCTGATACCATTTGTTATGAAGTAAAGTGGGCAACTAGCAAAAAATAAAAGTATAAGCACACAAGGCACAATATTTACGTGGTTCGGTCAAGGTGACCTATGTCCATGGGTAGCAGGGGAGTATTCTTTTATTTCAGAGCTCTCAAACAAAGGTTATAAGTACAATTACACAGTGATTTACCTATCACTATAAAATTCAAGATACAAAATGATCTAGCATGAATCCCTATTTATACTTGAGGGATCAGACCTAAAATCCTAATGGGCCAAGCCCATTGGCCCATAGGCCCATGAAAGGTGTCAACCAATCACAATCTGTCATGCATCATCTTCTGGAATATTCTTCCATGTAATACAGCTCACGAGCATCAGCAACACACATAATGGAGCACCTTGTGCGATAGTAGAACATTGTGATGTACAAGTGGTGCATCATGAACACTAATGGCCCAACAACCATCATGGTGGCACAACATGGTGTAATCCTTGAGCAATACCAATCCTTGAATGATTTTGAGAATCATAAAGGACTTTACTTGGCTCATCAAGGACCAGAATGGTCCAACTTGCACAATCATGGCACAACAGCAACTCCATGGCGCAACAACATCTCAAGATGGCGCAACATGCAACTCCATATGGCGCAAAAAGGAATATGGATGGCGCAAGAACATCAAGATTTGAGTAACAACATCACCATGGCCCAACAAGGCCATGCATGGCGCAACAAGGCCATGCATGGCGCAACAACAAGCCTCATGGCACAAGATTGATCATGATGGCGCAAGAGAGAGTGACATGGTACAAGAGCATCACTCTTGGCCCATCCCTTTATCATATGGCGCAACAAGGTTCCCTGGTTGCTCCATATCACTCATAAGTGCTCCAAACTTCTTCCTGTTGCTCCAAACCCTCTTCTGAATGATTTGCTCCTTTGGCACATGATCTGTTCCTTTGTCAGTCGATCCATTCCTTTGACACATGCTCCATGAACCCCAAGTGCTTCATTTAGTTCCAAGTGCTCCAAATGCTCCATGAACCTGATCCAAATGCTCGAGTTGCATTTAAAATACTGGTTTAACTCATAATAGACCCAAATCTTAAATCAAATTAAGTGTGTAATTCCTTTGAGACACAACAATTCTAGCTTTAAACTTGGCAACGTCCAAACCTAGAAAATAACCCAAAGATCTGAAATATTTGAGTTTGAATTTATCACTTAACTTCCTTTTGATTGAATCAATTTCTTTTGTAGAAGAACCAGTGATAATTATGTCATCTAGATACACTAGTAAAGCTACAAATCAGATCCACAACCTTTATAAAACAGTGAATAATCTAATTTATATGGCTTGAATCCAGATTGAATCACAAAAGAAGAAAATTTATCGGACCATGGTATTGAAGCTTGACAAAGCCTATAAATGGATTTATGGAGTTTACATACCATTTTCCCGTGGAACCATGTCCCCCCTTAATCTTTAAGCTTGGTGGTAATTCCATGTATACTTCTTCCTTTAAATCTCCATTTAAAAATGTGTTGTTGACATCTAGTTGTACTTTCCATGATTTTGCAATTGTAATGGCAGGAAGAATTTTGATTGTGACAAGATTAGCCACATGGGTAAAACCTTGGCCACTAATATGTCCTTATGGCATGCAATGTTTGATGGGTTTTGGTCATAAGACATCCTATGTGCTCATACAAACCCTAAAGCTCGGATCTAGGTTTCTCTATTGTACATACTTTGAATCCAAGACTTTGAACCCTAATACTAGCATATGGAAATCAGAATTCACATGTAAATAGGTTTAAGAACATACCTTGATTGTTATGTAGCAATAACAATCCAATTCCTCCTTGAATTGACCTTGGAAAGCAAAGAGTCACAAGTGTCACTCCTCTAATGGCTCACAAACACCATAAGCAAGTGGAGAAGGTATATAGAGAGAGGAGGGAGGTTAGAATTCGTATTTGGGACCTCTTGGGAAGGGATACCCGAATTCATGACCTTGGGGTTGTTTATATAGGTGTAGAGATAGAGTTTCAGTCATTATCCTTATCTAGTTGATTATCCATTAAGCAACCAATAAGATAATCCTTGAATCCTTATCATACTCGAATTCTAAGGCTTTCCAACCTTAAATTCGTTCACCATACTTATAAGATAATCCTTACCTTATTTTGTAACTATCACATAATTACAAATCAGCCCCTCTAGTTTAATTAATTACATTTGATCACAAAACTAATTCTCAATTAATTATTGACCAATATTAATTAAACAAATATGATTTCTCCTTTAATATATTATTCTTATAACATATTAATAAATCATATTATTCTCTCTCTCTTTATTCATTTCTCCAATCAAGTTGCTTTGGTGAAGGCAACCCAAAAGGACCATGCACCATCGGGTCAAGTACATACCAAAATAGTTATGGACTTATACACTAATCCAACAGTCTCCCACTTGGATAAGTCTAATAACTATTCTGCGTATGACTTCGGATCCCGATCTGCAATCGTAGCTTTCCAAAGCCGCTGTCAACTCTGATCATATCAAATACGCGTGTCCTTAGATAAGGGATCATATATTCCTCCATTCTAGATATCATATGAGATATGATTTCAAATCATTCTCTTTGTACTATATCTCGATTCCCGATTTATGACGACAGACTAATTGAACAAATCAAATTAGCCCTAGCCCGGCCGAGCATTTACGTTTGTCATCACTAAACCATCGAGGGGCCCAAAGATATCGCTTTTATTCTACTTTGAATAAAAGGAACGGATAAACTTTGATACAATGCTTGCTTGTACTCACGCACCGAATCACACACAACAATATGTTTTATAACACCAAGTTACTGGTGCGTTTACATATTATCAATGTGCAACCGATTCGCAAGATACAACTCACACATCTCGGTTTCAAGAATATAAGATGTTATCGTCTCACCAATCACTCATGATACAATTCATGGAGTGATCCAAGTGAGCGTGGGTCTAATCCAATGCTCAAATCTCATTCATAAGCACTCATGAACGTTGCAGCAAACATTTGCTTATGTCTAATACTTTTCTAGACATTCCACACACCAATTCACAACAGTCTTTATTCATATCTACTTCCAACATATGAACGACTGTGGCTCGTTTGAATAATTCGATTATTCTTAATAAACTCAATTATTCTGGAAGTCAAAACATGCAAATATGAAACACAAGAATAATACTAATCCCATATGGCCTCAAACCTTTGAGCATAAATAAAACACCTTTTATTTATCACCATATTGATTACTCATTATTTGTCGTTTCGGGTAATCAACTTCTTACTTGAATTACAACACTTGTCTCATGCTCCTAGCATGCACACAATGTTTACCTATGGTTCTTACTTTGTGAAATAGATCATATTGAACACATTTCCAATCCTTCTCATTTCACAACTCCAAATCCTTTTCATAAGTTAAAGAATATCAAATTCTTGCTACTTATAGAATATGCTAGATTCTAACATTCTATGCAACTATCCTTTCGTAATGTCACTGCAGCAAAGTCACAAAGACTATTGCCAATGATATTACAAAGTCTTCTATCGGAGATTGTTACAAGACAATTCCATAGATGTGATGTCTCTCACTCAAAGTACTTTCTTTGAACATCCTTTTGCATAGAAGTTTCTAATCTAGTCATAGATTTCTCAA
This sequence comes from Lactuca sativa, assembly GCF_002870075.4. Classification (NCBI taxonomy): domain Eukaryota; kingdom Viridiplantae; phylum Streptophyta; class Magnoliopsida; order Asterales; family Asteraceae; genus Lactuca; species Lactuca sativa. Next base: position 265,854,389 of record NC_056627.2, read on the forward strand.
TATTCAATTCCCAATATGGACACACTTCCATATGTTCCATATGACAACCCATTCTTAATAGAATCTATTCATAATGATGTCGATATGGTCCATCCAATATGGAAACATTTCCATATTTTCCAATACTATACTTCCAACTACTCACAAGCAACCAATCCTCGTCGAACTTGGATTGTCCTTTGATAGTTGTTTAATTATTTTAGTCAAAACCAATTCTAGTCCCTTTTCCCTCTAAATGCGCTCGACATTTGGAAAATTTTAGAATGGTCAAACATTAAAGCATTTGCAATCGATCCTATACCCGAAGCGTATGGGACACGACGCATAATGTTTTATTTGCTATGTTCTCAAAATTCGAATTGTGAAGAGGGATGCCGTAATCATAATCGAAATTTTAAGAACACACTTTGTACCTTTAACTAATTTTATTAACATTTCTCAACCTAAACCTTTAGATTTGAAATGAAGCATAATATTCTCTCCCTTAATTATAGCAAAACAACTTTTCAACTATTGCGACTTTGCAAAGTATGACTCATGTTTTCTATAATTAATATTGCTAACCTTGCAATACTTTCCTTAATAATCATACAATCATAACTTTTATGCTCCCACTATCTTGATGATTATTATAAAACATAACACTTATGCTCCCACTAGCTTCGACATGTATTCATAAACATCTTAACTTTCAGAAAACAATGCTTATTGAATTTCTTAAGTTCATGTTTCTAATACTTAGTGCTTTGATAATCTTTTATCAAGGATTCTTTATACACCTTTGCCTTCGATAGTTCATATGTGTGTCTAAACAATTAAGACTAATTGCCAAACCTCACAATTCAAATTATGGAAAGGGATGCCGTAACCATAATTGAATTCGAGAATGCAATTTTACAATCACTATCTTCTTAAAATCTTTCTTAGTGAAAGCATTTCCTCACAATCATTTTCATGAAGGAGGAAATCTTATGACACTTAGATTTTAAACGGTGTAAATGTTCATATCCATGTAAATTTGTCAAAACCAACGTTTACGACAAATTCAAACTCTTATGGATTGAACTTTCTTAATCTTGATTACTTGCCTCATGGTAGCACCGCTGCCCACCATGTCTTCCAAGTAGTTAAGCAGCTCACCCTTTCCTATCAATGTACCTTTCATTGATTAAGGTGCTTTGCCTTTTATGCGTTCAAAATGAGTACTCATAGAACTCACATGCATAATTAACTCGATTGGATTGGCACAGAATCAAAATAATGTCAACACGATAGGTTGTAAACCTCAACTCGTGTGCTAGTGATGATTGATAAGGTTTATTTGATTTGTTCTTGAAACCTTTCAAGACCATTAAGACTCCCACTGACTCCTTGACATATAAGATTCTCTTGTCAAAACATTTCTTGATAAACAAATATTCAAGAGTTAGTGTAGCTTTTATCAAAACTCTTCATAAATTGGTCCTAGTTGCTCTTTGTCTTATCACAACTTTTCACATTTGATGAACGTTATAAACCTTTTAATACTTATCACTCAATGTCACAATCTTTAAGACTTGTTATTGGAACGAAGTATGATTGACTTATTGATTTAACCATTTCTTTAATTCTTGATTCCTCTTCTTAGACATTCAATTGTACTAAGACTCACTTAGAGGATTAATTGAGATATGGTTCTTAATCATTAAGACCTATCATAAAGCATAAAAGCTACTCTCCCATCTTCTTAGAATGGAGAAACTTTTATCTTTCTGCCTATATGATTCTTCTTATTCGTTCTACTATTGATCTAAACCCTTTAATCAATTTAGAATTACACTTAATCTTGTAAGTATAATTATATTTACTAAGTCTTTTTAGTAAATCATGACGATTATCTTTGTTATTCTTATGGTGGTCTTGATCAACACGCTACTTTGTGTACTTGATCTCCTAGTCCTTCACTTGACACTTTGTCAACGAATTGGTCTAATTTCCAAATATGAATTTCTCATTCATCATGCAACCAAGTTGCATGATTCCAAATTTCTGTCCAATTGAAACTTTGGGCGATGAGAAACTCTCCCTATTTGGTAAATTCTCGATTTTTTCATAAACACCATAAATAAGAATCATATCCATTTGTTGTAGAAATATTCAAACACCAATTTTCATAACAATTTCATTGCAAGGAAATAAACAAATAAATAAATAAGTCAAACGAAAATTTATTTTATTTATAAAAGCAGCGGAAAACATTTGTCCTTACAATGCAAAATCCATTGAAAACTATGTACAAAGGAAAATTTCTAACAACTCTATCATAACTGTTTAAGCTCAAAATTTAATCTTCAAGTCCATGCGATCGAAATCCATCTCTTGTGATTAGATTCATCTTGCTCTCTTATCAAGCTTCCTTTCTTTTCACCGACCCTACAAAACACTCAAATGTAATCTTATTACATCATGTATTAAGAATCAATGAATAGGAACTTAATGGAGTTAGATAGTGGATTTTTACCTAAAGCGCAGTCATACCTTTGACTCTCCCATCTCTTAGATCTCTTAGGTAATTAGGGCAACTTCGTCTCCAACGCCCCTTCTCTTGGCAATAAAAGCAAATTGACTCTTTTGGAATAACACATGGAACTACTTCAGACATCGCCTTTCTCTTATGATCAAATTTTTCGATCATTGCATGTCTTTCATTGCCATTGTCTATATCCATAGAGTTCTTGAAGGCAGATTCACCAATCAACCTTGCTTTTTCTATTGCGCCAAACCATTGCTGATTCGGCAGCAATAAGCATATAAGTGAGATCTATAAGGGTCACGTTGTGGTTCGTCATATAGTACTCTCTTACGAACTCACTATATGAGTTGGGAAGTGACTGAAGAACCCAATCAACAGCCATCTCTTCACTAACAACGGATCCCATCATTCTTAGTCTATCAATGCGCGACTTCATCCCTAGGACGTGTGCACACACCGACTTTCCTTCCTTTTGTTTACTTGCCAAAAGGGCTTGAGTGATATTGAACCTTTCAATTCTTCGATCTTGTGGGTTGGGGAGAACAATAGGAGGAGGAGGAGGAAGTGAAGCATGATTTCTTGTTCCTCGATTGAATCGTGGAATACCATCTTCATGTTGAAAGTTTGTTCCACGGGATTTGGGAAAACCATAGTTGTCGAACTTTGACATCTACAATACGGGAGAAAACGAATTCAAGTTAGTTGATAGATTGAGTCCTTAGTAAATCACCCAAATGAGATACTAAGGCTAGGACCCAACACAATATTCTACAACTCGGGAGAGGGATGCCGTAACCCTAATTGCAGAATATTTGAAGGTAAGTGAATGACGATTCACTAATTTCCACCACGAAAAACGAAAAAGAATTTAAGTTTTAAATCTATGAAAACTCCTAGATCCTTTGAGATTCATTGAACTTTCAATGGCATGTTTAAATCTCGATATGCCCCTCTTGTTTGTGACTGGGATGCCGAGGATCACAAAGCGGGTGTGAATAACCATGCAAACTACATGGTGCCCTCACATGTTACAGTCACCTATTCGATGTGCCGGTAAACCACACACGCTCCACCGAACTATGACAAACATTGAGTCACCCTTTGCTACCTTTGCTTAGACCCATTTAGTGTGCCGGTTAACCACACACGCTCCACTAACGTCTTCGCAAGGGCACAAAGTGTAATTTCATGGAATTGCATCAATTCACTTTTGCCTAAGTAACTAAGATTGGGAATTTCGAAAAACATTTAGTTACTTTAGTAATTCATTATACTTATAATGGAAGGTTTCGTCCTATCCTACCCGTTCGGCTAACGACCCTCCACTAGTCAAGAGTGCGGTGGGTAAGAGTGGATACCCATTCAATCGCCATTTTATAGGCAATTTCCTTAAACACCCCTTATAGACCAGCTTCGTGAATGAGGCCTACTAACGGTAAGACTGACTTTTAGTTATACATATATATAATGTTAGACTTTTAATGTTATATATAGTATAGGGTGTATTTTACACTTTTAAAATATTAGGTGGTTCAATTTAACAATTATACCTTTAATTCACTTAAATTGTAAGCCTAAACTTTTATGGATTTATTAAATCTCTTTTAATTATACACCTTAATTAATTAATAAAACCATAATGGTGTGATTTGAACTTTTTCAAAACTTCTTAGAGTTTTAGAATTTAACATTCCTAATTAAACTTTTAATCAACTTTTAAATTCCAAAACTTGAGGGCAAGTTTTGAAACATTTCAACACAAAGGGTTTAGAATTTAAATATGCATCAAAATTATACTATTTAATCAAAATTTAAATTCCAAAACTTGAGGGCAAGTTTTGAAACCTTTTTCAAAACATTAGGGTTTCAACTATTTAAATTTCAAAACAACAAAACTTTTGGGGTTCAAATTTAAACTATAAAACCTAAAGGGTCAAATATGAAACTTTTTACAACAACAAGGATCAAATAACAAATAATTCAAATTAACATTTAATCACATAATTATCCATATTTGATGATTTCTTGCAAAATAATTTATCAATTTACTTAAAATAATTAATCAATTATCTTATAAAGAAACAATTATCCTATTAATTGATAAATATCTTCAATTAGATTAAAATAATAGTCAAATATATCATATAATCGGATTAATATTAATCTAACATGATAAGGTAATTATCCCAATGCAAAAACAGCAAGAAATCCCGAGATAAGCACTGTCTGACGCACCGACTCGCCGAGTCACCCTCTGGAACTCGCCGAGTAGGGCTGACTCGCCGAGTCCAAGAGTGACTCGCCGAGTCAGATCGAACAGTGAGGCCAAAACACGATTTTCAGTTACATCAAGCATCAATACAATAGAAACCAATCATGGCTCTGATACCACTGATGGGTTTTGGTCATAAGACATCCTATGTGCTCATACAAACCCTAAAGCTCGGATCTAGGTTTCTCTATTGTACATACTTTGAATCCAAGACTTTGAACCCTAATACTAGCATATGGAAATCAGAATTCACATGTAAATAGGTTTAAGAACATACCTTGATTGTTATGTAGCAATAACAATCCAATTCCTCCTTGAATTGACCTTGGAAAGCAAAGAGTCACAAGTGTCACTCCTCTAATGGCTCACAAACACCATAAGCAAGTGGAGAAGGTATATAGAGAGAGGAGGGAGGTTAGAATTCGTATTTGGGACCTCTTGGGAAGGGATACCCGAATTCATGACCTTGGGGTTGTTTATATAGGTGTAGAGATAGAGTTTCAGTCATTATCCTTATCTAGTTGATTATCCATTAAGCAACCAATAAGATAATCCTTGAATCCTTATCATACTCGAATTCTAAGGCTTTCCAACCTTAAATTCGTTCACCATACTTATAAGATAATCCTTACCTTATTTTGTAACTATCACATAATTACAAATCAGCCCCTCTAGTTTAATTAATTACATTTGATCACAAAACTAATTCTCAATTAATTATTGACCAATATTAATTAAACAAATATGATTTCTCCTTTAATATATTATTCTTATAACATATTAATAAATCATATTATTCTCTCTCTCTTTATTCATTTCTCCAATCAAGTTGCTTTGGTGAAGGCAACCCAAAAAGACCATGCACCATCGGGTCAAGTACATACCAAAATAGTTATGGACTTATACACTAATCCAACAATGTTGACATTACTTTCGTATTTGAGCTTATAAACCCATCAGCAACCATTTGTGTTTTTATTTAAAGGCAATGGGACTGTGGATCATGTTTGATTAGCATGCATTTCATTTAACTCTTCATTCGATTTTACAACTTAAATGTAGTGCTTTGGTTCAAGATTTGCTGATATATTCATGACCATGGGTCTATGCTTATAAGAAACATTGTCATAGTCGACGACTTCATCTAATAGACATAAAGATTGAGAATGTTTCATTAAATTACAATGAAAATCTCTCAAGTATGATGGAAGATTATAAACTCTTGAAGAACGATAAACTTATTTATTTTCATTTGTTAGAGTATGGATATGAGAACCATTGTCATGAAAACCAATGTTTGTAGTTGGAATTTGTTCCGTGTTGATGACCAACATTGTCATTTGCAGTGAAAAATCTTCATTAAAAGAATTAGGAAGAACTATTTGAGCAAAAGGATCTTGATCATTTTGAACTAAACAGTTTTGAAAAGGAAATATTGTTTCATGGAAAACAACATCCTTAGAAATAATGAACTCTTTTTCAACCAAAACATAAAGCTTATAAGCCTTCATGTTGGGAGGATATCCAACAAAAATGCATGATTTTGCTCTTGGATTAATTTTGGTTCTATTTGCTGATAGAGTAGATACGTATGTCAAACACCCAAAAGTCCTTAGTTGATAATATGATGGAATGTTATCAAAAACTCGTTGGTAAGGTTTTTTTATTGTTGAGAAGTTTAGAAGGAAACCAATTGAATAGATAAGCAACAGATAGAATGCATTCACTCCAAAGAATAATTGGAATTTTGGATTGAAATTGAAGAGCTCTAGTAACATTCAAAAAATTATGATGTTTCCTCTCAACAACTGAATTTTGTTGAGGTATTGCAACACAATATGCTTGGTGGATTATACCATTTGCTGCAAATAAATATTTATATTGAAGTTCTTTTGCATTGTTTGATCTGAATTTTTTTATCTTCTTTTTAAATTGGGTTAGTACCATTTGATAAAAAGAAGGTATGATCTGAATAATATCATATTTTTTTTCTTAGCATATAGACCCATGTATATCAAATGTGGTTATCAACTATTATAGAAAAGAATTTGTAACCTTGAATAGATGGAATGGAATAAGGTCCCCAAATATCACAATGTATAAGAGAGAAGCAAGCTTCTTCCATATTGTCTAATGGATGAACATATAAATGTTATCTTATTGGAAACAACATTTATTTGATGGATTGGCTAATCTATTATGCCAACATCTAATGAAACAATATTACGCCTTGCAATCTTGATAATTTTGTTGTCATTAAACACATATAGCTCTTGAAATACATCAGTTTTCCAATCATCTTCATTTGTTTCATATCCTGAATTAATGCATGATGACATGTAAATTGAGTTATAAGCCTTTTATCTTTAATGAGGGCACTAACATAGATCAAATTGAGATCAAAAGATGGGACATACAAAACATTTTTTAGAACAAATAGATGATCAATTCTTATGTCCCCGATGAGATTCATTGGAAGAGTCATTTTATTTGGTAATGTGATTATATAATGACTTACTCTTCTTTTATTCATGAACATGGTAATTCCATGGCAAACATGTTGAGTTTCCCCTAAGTCTATAATCCACTTGTATGATTTCTGTCCAGAATTAACAGAAAGAGAGTAACATTTACCTGTAGTAGTTTCCTCATTGGGATTAACAGTAATCATGTGGTTTAACTAGGTAGACATAACTTGTTGGCATTGTTGTAGAGAAAAACCTTTGAATATATTTTCCTAATCATTGTTAATATTGGACATTTGAATTTTAGGATCCTCATTTGTATTCACAACATCAACATGATTGGATTTGTTCTTTGATTTGTAACCAGGAGCATGTCCATGGAGCTTGTAGCATTTTTCAAGAGTATGACCTTGAAATTTGTGGTGTGTGCAGTAAGGCTCGTCTCTATTTGTAAATTTGAAATTGTTTTGAGGGTTACATGATTGATTAGAAGCCTTATCCATGAATGTCATAGAATGTTGAACATCTTTGGTAAATGACTTTTGTTTCCCTTCTTGATCTATTAAGGAGAAAACATGGTTGATGGAAGGTAGAGGATGCATGAGAAGAATTTGTCCTCTAGTTTGGGAGAATGAATCATTCAATCATGTTAGCAAGTTCATAATGTGTTCAAACTTCAACCTGAAAGTATTTCATAATTTCTTGCACACCATTGCAACCACACTTGTAAGAAGTAGAATGTGGTCAAATATTTATGAGTTCTTTAGATAGAGACTTCAACTTAATGAAATAAACACCAATTGAGTCTTGATTTTGACTTATATTGACAAGTTCTTTTCGAATTTGAAAAATTCTTGGACCATTACTCTGTTGGAAACGATCTTCCAAATCATTCCAAATGTCATTAATGCTTTTAGTAAACATAATGCTAGCATAGATTTCTTTGGACAAAGTTTAAAATATAGGAAATAACAAGTTTATTGTTATGTATCCAAACATTATAGTTGGATTGATGAGAAGAATTAGGTTTAGGAAGAGTACCATCGATGAATCTCGTTTTGTTTTTCACATATAAAGCGGTGATATAAATAATAAGGATGTCTTTTGTCATAAATCGGAGAAATAATGAATCCATAAGAACATGAATTCAATGCTAGATTATTATTCGCCATGATGAACACATGATGGATAAGAAGATGAATCTAAATAAGAAAAGAGAAAAATCAATGAAGACGAATCATGAATGGCTAACCGGAGATACGAATGACTGATCGGAGACGTGGACGGAAAATTGATCGGAAGCTTAAGCATTCACTCTGATACCAAATTCCGAGAGAGAATCGAGTTATGATTGAAAGAGAATTGTATTCACCTAACTATAATTACAAAACGATCTAACACTATATACAATAACAACCACTAACAAACTTTTAACCAACTAACTCGTTGAATTACTATACTACCCCTGATAGACGATGAGTATAGTTTCTCGAATGGTATTCAAATCTTCACCGTCCATGAAAAATTACATCCGGCTAGAGTGGAACTTTTAAACTATCATTTTATAAATTTGGGAAAACTGCAATAAAGTCCCTACATATTGGCCTCATAATCGATTTAGTCCCTATATTTAGTTTTTATTTAATTAAGTCCCAAATACCGGTAATCGTATTCATTTTAACCCTTTGACCCAGTCAACAGACCATCCAACTTTCAAAAATTACATTTTTGGCCCAGATTTCAAAATTTATTACAAATTTTGTTACAAATTTGGTCCAAACTTTACCCTTTTTGCGCAAATTTTAAAATTTTATTATGAATTCATCATAATATTAGTTTTTTTAAAAACTTTTTTTCTCAAAAAGTATTTCTAATATGTTTTTTCTTTAAAAAAATCATATTTATACAAAAAAAAACGTATTTTCACATAAAAATCTTATATTCTCTATATAAAAACTTTTTTGTATATGAAATATCTAGTTATAAAAATATATATTTATTAAGTATATAAATATATACAAATCCGTTTTTATAAAAAAAATGTATACAAAAATGTATTTTACAAAAAAAAAATGTATACAAACACCTATCACCTTTATATATAGGTACATATGTATATTTTTTTTATAAAATCGTGTTTGTATATATTTTATAAAAATGTGTTTAAATAATTTTTTATATAATACGTGTTTGTATATATTTTATAAACTCGTGTTTGTATACATTTGATAAAATGTATACAAACACGTATTATATAAAAAATTATTCAATCAAGGTTTTATAAAAAAATGTAAACAAACACAATTTTATAAAAAAAATATACATAAAATAGGTGTTTGTATACATTTTTTTTTGTAAAATATGTTTTTGTATATATTTTTTTATATAAAAAACGGATTTGTATATATTTATATACTTAATAAATATTTATTTTTATAACTAGATATTTCATATAAAAAACTTTTTAAAAAAAGTTTTTATATAGAAAATATAAGATTTTTAAGTGAAAATACGTTTTTTTTTTTGTATAAATAAGATTTTTTAAAGAAACAACATATTAGAAACAATTCTTTGAGAAAAAAAGTTGTAAAAAAACTAAAGTTAGGATGAATTCATAATAAAATTATAAAATTTTGGTAAAAGGATAAAATTTGGACCAAATTTGTAACAAAATTTAAAATCTGAGCCAAAAGTGTAAATTTAGGACCAAATTTGTAATAAATTTTGCAATCTGGGCCACCAATGTAATTTTTGAAAGTTGGATGACCTGTTGACCGGGTCAAAGGGTTAAATTAAATACAATTACCGTTATTTGGGACTTAATTGAATAAAAAATATATATGGACTAAATCGATTATGGGGCCAATATATAAATACTTTATTGCAGTTTTTCCTATTAATTTTATATAGTTTTCATAAGAAAAAAACTTTAAAAAAAAAAAAAAAATTATAAATCAGTGCTGTTTTGTTTTGGTTTTTAGGTAATCGTGATATTTAATTCTTTTTTTTCAACTATTTAGTTTTTGATATGAGACTAATATGTTTTAAAATTGGTGAAGCTCTCTACGATCAAAAATCGACATCATCTATAAAAAATAACAGACAACATCAAGCGGAATCAAACTAAAATTGTTAATATACGAACTTTTGTGAATTGGTTTGAGGTCGGTATGACTATAAAAGACAAATTTGAGGTTTGCAGCAGATAAAAAACAAAATGACGACATATGTAGTGACAAACTTTGTTTTTTATGTTGATATTAAATAATATAAATGACAGTTGTAATTAACTTAATTATATCTTGGTTTTGGAAGTTCTATGATTAACTTATGTTATTTTAGGTGTGCACTTCCATATGCACCATTTAAGCAACATATTTGTTTCTTTTAGAGGAGACGGTATGGGCACTTCCCGTGCTCGTTTAGCGGACGTGGCAAACTTTAACGGCGTTGTGACGGAGAACACCATCCCCCTTCTCGTTTTTGCTCGTTAAGGACGAAGCTCGTAGGCGTCATAACCCGGATGAAACGACACAATTTTCAAACGTTTCATTGATTAACCGTTTGGCAACGGTTCTTTTATATATATATATATATATATATATATATATATATATATATATATATATATAAAAAATAACTATTAAAAAAAATCATTTACCCTATAAATACCTAACATTTTATAAAAATTTTCACATAGTTTCTCTTCTTCTCTCTACATACTTTCAATTATCTTCAAAATATATATATATATATATATATATATATATATATATATATATATATATATATATATATATATATATATATACCCTTTCGACTCGTTCGATGATTCAAATGATTATATTTTCTTCAGGATGTCATTATTACACTACAAGAAACGGGACCTATAGAGACGGCAATTGGCATCTCTATAGGTTCCAAAAGTCGTCCCTATAGCTCTCGTCACCATAGCCCCGTCGCAATAGATCTTTATTGTCGTCGCTAAAAAAATTGTCGCAATTGGTAGCCTTTCGAGACGATCTGTCGTTTTATTCTTGTTCATCGCTATAAGTTTTTGGTCTCCTTTGATGAATTTTTAGAGAAGACAAGTCGTCTCTATAGATTCATCTATAAAAACAACATGTCGTCTTCATAGGTATAGCTATAGAGACAACTTTTTGTCTCCATAGGTACATATATACAGTCAACACTTACCATACATCGAAAACATGACGTCGTGGTTGATGCATCTGTAGAGACGACATGTCGTCTCTATAGTTATGCCCATATAGCTACTTTTTTTTTCTGGGGTTTCTAGGTTTGACGACTAGACCTTCTTTTCCTGTCCTTTTCATATTCAAATTGCCCTTCGAAATCCGAGTAATCATCAAGATCTTCCATTGAATACCCCACTCTCTGGCCACCCCAAAACCCCTGAATTCATCAAGATTTTAAATTTTAAAAATCTCAAATTATGGAAAAACACCATGGTTTGCTATAAAATGATTCAAATTCGACAAACTGTAAGACCCCATTTTGTTAAACAGGAAAGGACAAAAGGACAAAGCAAACTCTGTCCTTTTTTCTGAAAAACTCACCATTACCATTGGTAGCATACAAATCCACATCATGAAAACTCATGTTGCCACATCAACAAAAAAGCTTCTGATTCTTGATTGGGTTTATGCATCTCTGTACACCTAAAAATGTAATCAGGCACCTTAAAATCCCAAAATTGGATGAAAATAATGGATTTTCTTAAGCAAACATATGAAATTCTCAATTAGATTTGATTAAAACAAAAGATTTCGACAATTAAAGTACATGATTAGCAAGGGTAGCAGATTATCAATTCTGAAAACAAAATACCTTTGAATCACAGAAGATAAGTTGGGGAACGAGAAATGGTGATGGAGATTTGCTAATTGATGTGAGAAAATCGAGTCCTGAGAGAGCAACTATGAAATCATAGAAAATCACGAGTTAGGGATGGAGACGAACGAACAAGAAACATAGAAATATGGAGATGCGCATGAGCTTCAACGAACCTGTACAGAAAAATGGAGATTTTCTTGAGTTCTGAAAGCCTTGAACGACGAGAAATAGAGATGGAGACGTTAATGAACAGGTGTTAAGGGTTAGGTTAAACACCGGTGGTGAAGGGGGGACGGATCCTGAGACAAACTAATCGATGAGCTACAAAGAAGATCCGAGACCGGAGACGAGCAAGGGGAAACGGTTTCTCAGATCATAACCTATGGGGACGACCTATCGCCACTGTAACCATAAACAAACGATGTCGTTTTTTTATTTTCCAACTAAATATATTAAAAAATATATATTTTTTGGGCATAGAAAGTTACGGGGATAACAAGTCGTCCCTACAGTTTGTTTCAAGAACGCCCCAACCCAATTTCTTTTCCCGCTTAACATGTTGAGACAAGAAGTCGTCCCTGTAGCTTCAAGAGTCAATAAAATTTGGTCAACTCTACGGCGATGACAAGTCGTCCCTATAAGGAGCCTATAGCGACGACATATGTCGTCCCTATAGATCTCGTCCTTATAGGTGTTTATTCGTGTAGTGCAACCAGACCCAGCCTTGCTACTAACAAGACGTACGATGTTAAACAGAAATTGCAAGGAAGGACACGAACATCTATATCGCGATTACTTTGCGGATAATTGTGTATACGGGTCGAAAGACTTCAAAAGAAGATTTCATTTGAGTAGAAATGTGTTCCTAAGGATTGTCAACGCCTTGGAAAGTCGGTATTGCTTCTTTACTATACTTTTATACAAAATAAATAAAAATCTAGTACATGTTTCTTTAATTTTACAACATATGCAATCTATTTTTAAATTGTAGTTAATTTATGTTTAGCTATGAATTTTTTCAATTGAGATATGATGTTAGAGGTAGACGAGGGTTTACAACATTGTAAAAATGTGTTGCGGCCATTTGTTTGATGGCTATGGGGGAGTCACCCAACACCATGGACAACTATATGAGAATTTCCGAAAGAACCGCAAGGGAGAGTTTGTAAACATTGTCAAGGGGTGTTGTTGAAACATTTGGAGACGTGTATTTGCGGAAACCTTCATTGCATGATTTGCAAGAATTGTATGTTGCGCATGAAGAACGCCATGGGTTTCCCGGAATGACCGGAAACATTGATTGCACTCACTGGAAATGGAAAAATTGTCCAGTAGCATGGAAAGGGCAATACGCAAGTGGTCATCACGGATCACCTCCATTTGTTTTAGAGGTTGTTGCTTCTCAAGATTTATGGATTTGGCATGCATTTTTTGGGGTTACGGGTTCCAACAACGACGTCAACGTTCTTGATCAGTTGCCAATATCCGACGATCTTTTGAATGGAAAGGCCCTGGATGTTCCTTTCACGGTGAATGGAAACGAATACAAATATGGGTATTACCTTACAGATGGAATATATCTTCAGTATTCCACATTCGTGAAGGCATTCCGCCACACTTTTGAAGAACGAGACAATTTTTTTAAGGGAAGAGAAGAAGGAGCACGTAAGGGTGTGGAACGCGCTTTTGGAGTGCTGAAGGCGAAGTGGCATATAGTTGAACATGTAGTAGGACCATTGGATTTAGAAACTCTACGATATATCATGTATGCATGTATCATAATGCATAACATGGTAGTAGAAGATAAATGACGAAATATGCACACTATATCCCAACGGACACGTTCAGTTTCAACTAGGAGTATTTGCACCGAGTCGTTGACATTCAGGACACAAATAAACACAAACAACTTCGAGAGGACTTGGCGGATTATATCTTCTATGACAACACTAACGATAATGAATAGAGTTTAGTTTTAAAAAAAATGTTTTTTTTAACAAATAGATTTGTATTTTTTTTTTTTTTGAATTTGGATGTTGTGTAATTTAATTCCTATGTTATTTTTAATATTTAAAAATTGTTTTTATTATATGTTATTTATAATTTTTAAACATTATGTTTTATTTATTATATTATATTTAAAAAATATTTGTTTAAATTAAAAAATATATAAAAAATTGAAAAAAAAAATATAAAAAAATTATAAAATGGAAAAAAAAAAAAGTTGGTGTTATAACAAGATGCAACATGGTGACCATTTCTCCATTTTGTGTTATAACACCATTGGTGATGTGGCATGTGGGGTGATACCAAAATGGTGTTACATCTAGTTACACACACACCCAATGCTCTTAGATGTCGCTACTTTTTCCAAGTTGGAGAAAACGATAAGTCAAATTGCATATACTTTTTGTTAAATTATATTTTATGAACATATTTTAAAATTAATGTCCTACAATCAATACTTTGTTTTTGCTATTTGAGGGGTAATAAGTTAGGTGTTTTAATGTCACCTCATCCTTTAGTATAATTGTAACTTTTATGAATGCCAAAGGGACCTAGACTATGACATCTACTACAAATAAGGTGCTGCAAAATACACAATGTATATGACAAAGTGTAGTCTCGGCCACGACTAATGGAGTGGGACAAGGGCAACGCCTCTTTCGGTATTCATGTGCGGTTCGGCACAGTGCATTGATCGACCATTCTCTTTATAGACCGACCATCATTCATACTCAACATCAAATCAATATATTGTCACAACACCAATCGCATCTACAAAACGAAACATCACGTAATTCAGAAATGTCGAGATAGACAACAAAAGTATAAGAGTAAGTATGTCCTCGATAGCAAAGTCTATTTACAAGTTTCATGGTCCTCCCCAACATGACCTGAAATAATGTCTCCTTGGCAAAACTAAAAGAACTCAAACCATTGAGGAAACCAGATGTCATGGCCTTAACATACATGTTTTTGTGAAAATTTAATTTAAAAATGTGATTTTCCATTTCCAAATGGGCAACATTATCACATACAAAAGAAATTTAAAAAAAAAACATATACAATCCCCTCCTTCAACAATCCTTCAAACTAGTAAAATTGCAATCCTTTTGATGATAGTTGAGATATGGTTTTCCTGAAATTGTCATTCAAACAAACAAAGAATAAAAAAAACTATATTAATGCAAACAAAAGCGAAAAAACTTATCCATGACGGTTGATGTCTACTCGGCCATTAAAACAATATCAATATTATTTAATTCAGACAACTTCAAGTAAACATGCTATTTCCATAAACGAACAACATGTCTCTTGAGCTTCAATCTATCGGTATCAATATTCAAGTCACTAATCAAATGATATTGTGACCTTATCTAAAAAACTACAATCATTCCAACAATTATATCTAACACACCAATTATATCTACAATTGATGCACCTCATGTCTCATTTATACAAACAACAAATAGCAGCTAACATCCTAAATTAATAAGCAGACACCTAAACAAACCAAATGGTTACAATACGATTTAAAGCCATCATAAATTAAAGGGCATGCGAACAACCAAAATAGCCACCAGAAGAACTGTAATCATAGCCCATCAAAGAGCATCTCCTAATTGAATGGCATGTCGGAAATCGAAGGCTTACCAAATGTTTCTTTTCACAAATATAATTGATTAGACATGTTATGTGACCTTGAAATGCAGTGTTTCTTTCAAATCAATAAAAAATATGCTTAAGTTATATATCATATAGATAATTAAATTTGTCTACGTAAGCATAAAATGGGGTGATACTTAATAATATTGATTTAGAAAATATGTCCAAGAGTTTATGGTTTCATTTAAAATAGACAAAACTTCAAAAATGGTCCCTGTGGTTTTCGAAAATATCAAGTTTAGTCCCTAAGTTCAAAAAACCTCACAGATGGTCCCTATGGTTTCAAAACTTTTAACAAATGGTCCTGCCGCCTAACTCCGTCAGCTTTCTACCGTTAAGTGAGGGGCATTTTCGTCGTTTCACAACCATAGGGACCATTTATGATGTTTTGCCTTAATTTTTTTTAAAAAAGTAAAAAGAAAATTAATTATTTAATATTAAAGGGCCTCTCTCTCTCTCTCTCTCTCTCTCTCTCTCTCTCTCTTTGAGTATGGATTATCTATTTCCTTCAAGCAACAACGACATTGTATTGACCTCTTCAAACAAGGAAGCAAATAATGAAAATCTTGATTCAAACCATGACCAAGAGGCTGCGTTGTTTGGGCAGTTTCCGTTGCCTTTCCTTGATGAGATATCTACTAGCCCAATAATCCAAAACCACCAACTGCATCACCTTAGCACCGATAGATCAAAAACGTCCACAAGCAGCACTGCAAACGAGCCTCCGCCGCCACCATCACCTGGTAAAACAAAGCGTGCAAGGAAGAAAAGAAGTGCTAGGAAAATATATGTGTATTTGGGAGACCAGAGTAAGTTTGCGATTGTCTCTCCATATTCTAGAAAATCATGATTTTTGGTTTAATCTGTATATTTTTTTATTTTCTCATAATCCCAATAGAAAATATATGTGTATTTGGTTCAGCTCAAATTTTGATGCCAGCTAGAAGAGAAAACACCTATTCTATGGTGAATTTATTAAGCTGCACATCAACTGTTCGTGAAAATGCCTCCATAAAGCTATTGCCATGATTTCTTAACTTTTTTATCTCCTTCCATGTCTTCACCTCTTCCTCTAAAAAAACTCATCTTCCCACATCAACATCCTGTTAAATTAACCAGAAATCAACATGAACAATTTAATCCCAAGCTTGGTTTCATCAGAAACAGAGTTGTTGAAAGGTTCAAAAACAGGGGATGAAGACGAACAAGAAGATGAGCTACTAGATGAAATTTGAGGGAAAAGAAAATCAAAAGTCTAGACACTGTGTGAATCATTATCGGGGAGACCAGAGTAAGTTTGAAGGAAGGATAGATCATCGATTAGAAGGTGGTGACGGATGAGGTCTAAAGCTGAAGATTGATCAGGGGACGCCATTGATAAGCAGAAGTGAAGAAGATTAAAGAGATGGGTTTATTGAATCGAAGGAATCCTTGAGTGGAAAAGATGGAGTGAAATGGTAGTGATATATATAACGTAAGAATGGACACTGGATAGACTTTGACTACTAAAGAAATAAGAGAAGATAGAGACATGTACATTGAGGAGGGAGAGAGGGGGGTTCGCCGATTGTGAGAGGAAGCATCAGTTAGTTGATTTGTGACGATGACGCAAATTCAACACTCATTATATTGAGAGAGAGAGAGAGAGAGAGAGAGAGACCCTTTAATATTAAATAATTATTTTTCTTTTTCTTTTTTTTTAAAAAAATTAAGGCAAAACATCATAAATGGTCCCTGTGGTTGTGAAATGATGAAAATGTCCCTCATTTAACGGTAGAAAGCTGACGGAGTTAGGCGGAAGGACTATTTGTTAAAAGTTTTGAAACTACAGGGACCATCTGTGAGATTTTTTGAACTTAAAGACTAAACTTGATATTTTCGAAAACCACAGGGACCATTTTTGAAGTTTTGTCTTTAAAATATAACTTGGGCTAGTCTACTTGTCTAACATTATGTCTAATAAGGTGTTCATAACAACGTCTAACATTATGTCTAATAAGGTGTTTATAACAACGTCATTGTTCAATCACAGATATATATAATAACTCGTTTAATTTCTTTTTTTAAATAAAACGTAGCAATGGTTAAACTCTTTAACTTTACAATGTTTATCTTGTAATTTTTCCTATTTGATTTATTTATTGAAAAAAGCTTGGATGTCGCACACTCCACCACTCGAATTCTTACGGTCTTCATCAAACCCTATACAAAGCCTCAAATAGACCGAGAATTTTCATCCCCAAAACATGGATGTGTTGATGTAATCATGTAATTAATATGGTTTTTGACTTTACCTAAAGTTACATTAGACACCCTCATGTTTTCATGATTGACAAACCAATCTTTTTCCATCCGGACGAGTTATGCTCCTATTTATTTGTGACTTTTATATAGTATTTGTTTGCACAATTAGAAATTTGTAGCAATGTCATTTCCTTCAAGGATCTCTGCAGGTGTATTTAATTATTTAATAATGAAACAATGCTTTTGAAGTTAACTATTTTTAAAAGACATATGATCCACAAGTGAATCTAATCATTTGATGATGAAACCAAGCTTTTTGAAGTTCAATTTTTTTTCCTTAAAAAAAAAAAAAGAAACACGATAAAAAAAATGGTTTAAAAAAGTTCAAATCCACAAATAAAATTATTAAATTGTTTAAAAAAAATCATCTTCTTGTGTTATCTTTTTACACCTTCATATATAAATTTACAAAATTACATACTTACAAACTTATTATAAGGTATTAACGAGATCAAATTATATGATGATTTCCTTACATTTTTTTATTTAAAAACGTTGGATGATTAACTTAATATTTTGATAACGTTCCCAATCAGGAGCACATGGGTTACATATATTAAATCTTTTGGAAGGTAACATTCAGAGATTCATTGACTTCGGGAGTATGGGTGGGTATAATTAGAGGCACACCACACTCTATAGTTGTCTATATATACCACTCAACATCTATATTAATTTGTCACAACTCAAGCAGAAACAAAGTAATATAACTACTAAGGTTATACATATTTTATGCCTAATAATTAAACACCCTCCTCCCTCCTCCACCCTCCACCACCACGCCACCACCATGGCCGACCGGAAACCAGAAGAAAATGGTGTCTCCGGCAAACCTAAGCAACTCATGATGGCCGACTTTGATCCACCAAAGCCACCAAAGAGGAACAAATACGCTTTTGCTTGTGCCATGTTAGCTTCCATGACTTCTATCTTGCTTGGTTATGGTATTTATCTACATCTTCAGTTCATCTGTATTATCGTCTTGATCATCATCATTAATATACTCACATATATATATTTTTCAAAACATGACCAATTTGAGACGTTAGTTAATTGAAGCCATGTGTGATGTGTCCCTAGCGTATTCATGTCCATGTCCTCCTATATACAACTCATGTTACTTATAAAAATATAGATGCCTATATCGTGTTTTTTGGTATATACCATGGTAAAAAATTGTAAACTATTCACACGATACACGTCTTGCCACAATATTTTTGGTCGCATTCAAAAATAATTATGTTCGAATTTCATCACGATCGATATGTTATATAATAAGTTAAGACAGGCGTCAATGGATGGATGAACAAGAACTCTACTTCACGGAGATTTTAAGAAATATTATTTTTTAATAATCATTGAAAATATGTTGGTAATAATTTATCTGTATTATTTAAACAATAATTAATACAGCTGCTAAAAAATAAAATAATATATTTTTTCGTGTGGCAGATATTGGTGTGATGAGTGGGGCGCAAATCTACATCAAGAAAGATTTTAACTGTACCGACGTTCAAATCGAGGTGCTCGTCGGAATTCTGAACGTCTACTCGTTGGTCGGTTCAGCCGCCGCCGGGAAAACGTCGGACATGATTGGTCGTCGGTACACCATCGTCTTGGCCGGAGCTATCTTCTTCATCGGAGCAATCTTGATGGGGTTCGCTACTAACTACGCGTTTCTAATGGTTGGTCGGTTTGTTGCTGGTATCGGCGTTGGGTATGCCCTCATGATAGCTCCGGTGTATACGGCCGAAGTTTCGCCGGCGTCTGCACGTGGGTTCCTCACCTCCTTCCCGGAAGTCTTCATTAACGCTGGTAGGCCTCTTTGCAAATAAATACATGAACAGACTATTATGCCAATATTTTCCTTTTAAATTTAAATAAATATATACTTATCATTAAAACTTTCCACGTAAGCAGTAAGCACAATCCATACCTAAGTAAATATACTTATATACTGTTTAGATAAAACAGTGAAATTGCTGTTACTAAAATTTCGTAACAGATATATATTTGATTAGAGAAAAATCGATTTTAATAAATTGATGTTATATTTATTTCACGGCACTCTGTTTTATCATTATGGTTTTAACGAAAGTTTTTATTAATTTCAACATAGTCGGAGCTATCCACTTGACTAAAAAAAATGTCTAAGTGGTTTAATGATGAGGTCTTAGATTCAATAGGCATGTACTTAAAATAATTAATTAATTAATTTCAAAATAATAATTGATTTTTTCCTTCAAAACTAGCTGCAATCATATCAATTTATTACAAATTATAACTTGTCCGTTCTTATATATATATATATATATATATATATATATATATATATATATATATATATATATATATATATATATATATATATATATATATATATATATATATATATAATTTCAACATAATAGTTGATTTTTTCCCTCAAAAACTAGCTGCAATCATATCAGTTTATTACAAATTAGTTTTCAATTATAATGTTAAAAAGATAACTGATAAAGAACAAAAGATAATAAAATCATGTTTACACTAAAGATGGAAAGAGAAATAAACAAACCATTTTATTTCACAAGACTTGAGTCTTATATTTAAACATATATTGATAGGTTTTAGAAGGATCCAGTTATAATAAACAAGATTGTTGTGGACAACATCTAAACAACAAAAAGAATAATTATATTTTTATATATAACTATTTAAAAATATATTATCAAAAGATAAACAAATAGAATGTTTGTTCACAAAATAATATGAAAGTTGTTTTTTAGGGAAAAGGTTCAAATTGTTTATCAATATTTTTTTTAATACAATGTTGCTTTTTCACATCTCAAATAACCCATCAGTAACATTAACTCTTAATTTAAACAAAGTATTTTGAAACTTGGTATCATATTGTAGTTTTTGCATTTGTATTTTTTTTTTTCATTTTATGTCTCCTTTTCTAATACTTATCATATATATGTGGTTATATGTAGGAATATTGCTCGGTTACGTGTCAAATTTTGCATTCTCAAAGCTTCCACTTCACTTGGGATGGAGATTCATGTTGGGAATCGGAGCTATCCCTTCAATATTCCTAGCTTTCGGCGTTCTCGGTATGCCCGAGTCACCTCGTTGGCTTGTCATGCAAGGTCGACTAGGGGATGCCAAGATCGTCCTGGATAAAACATCTGATTCCTTAGAAGAATCAAAACTTCGGCTAGCTGACATCAAGGAAGCCGCCGGGATACCTGAGGACTGTGATGATGACATTGTACAAGTGCCAAAACGTACGGCTGATGAAGCAATATGGAAGGAATTGCTCCTTCATCCTACACCCACAGTCCGCCACATCTTGATGTGCGGTGTCGGCATCCATTTCTTCCAACAAGCAAGTGGAATAGACGCCGTTGTGTTATACAGTACGAAAATCTTTGAGAAAGCCGGTATTAAAAGAGACACACCAAAGCTACTCGCGACTATAGCCGTTGGGTTTGTGAAAACGATCTTCATCCTGGTGGCAACGTTTTTCCTTGACAAGGTCGGACGTCGGCCACTACTGTTATCAAGTGTGGCTGGCATGATCGTGTCTTTAATGGGACTTGCTTTCGGATTGACTATTATAGAACATTCAGATCAGAAGATCATGTGGGCCGTCGCGCTTTGTATCGCGACGGTTTTAACTTATGTCGCGTTTTTCTCGATCGGGATGGGCCCGATCACATGGGTTTACAGCTCAGAGATTTTTCCTTTGAGGCTGCGGGCCCAGGGGTGTAGCATTGGGGTGGCAATGAATAGAGTCGTGAGTGGGGTGATATCAATGACATTTTTATCCTTGACCGATGCGATTACGATTGGTGGTGCCTTCTTTTTGTTTACGGGTATCGCGATCGTGGCGTTTGTGTTCTTTTACACCTTGTTTCCTGAAACACATGGTAGAAACCTTGAGGAAGTTGAGCAACTATTCGGGACCTTTTTTAGGTGGAGATCAAGATCGGTAGAACTGAAAATGAAAAGAGAGGCGGAAATGGCAACCAAGAAGGCCCAAGAATAGGTTTTAGGTTTTAAAATGGCAAACAATATTATCTTATATAATATGTAATTATTGGGTTTTATGTAGGTATTTCTGTCATTTACTTATCAGTTCGACTCGACTCGGGAGAAGTTTGTGCTGTTTGGCAAGAAAATTGTTATAAATTACCTTTTATCCCCAATTACATAAAAAGTATGCAATAAACCCCAAAATTTTAAGCATTTTTTCCTCTAAGAAACAAACATAAAGCAAAAGTATGAACGATTTTTCTTAAAACTGTTAAACTATAGTCAAAACTGATTAAGTGGAACTAATTAAACATTTGTTATATGTTTCTTGACGAATCGCTGGTCGATCAATACAAGATTAAAATTTAAAAAAAAAATATTAAGTTATTTTAACATATTTCAACCACTCAAACAAACTCAATCACGTCTTTATGTTTCACACGACTAAAATAACAGAAAACCGACATCTTTTAGTACTCATTAAAGCCACATATTCATGTGACACATGTTTATTTAGGCATGATGAAAAATATCATGTGGGGTTTCTCTTGGAAGAAATTTTGGACCCAAAATTGACAATGAAATGATGAATATAATGAATGTGTTTGTCTTCTTTATGAATGCAAACTCTCAATAATTTAAGGAAAAATTATGGCCAGTGAAACACAAAACATACAATAATTAATTACAGCAACTAAGAGCCACTTGTTTATAACCGGATGATTTCTGAGTTGAAAATAAGGTAAAATGACAAAAGTTATGTGGTCAAAAAATTTTGATTTTGTCATTGCATATTTTTTTTTGCAATTTAATCATTAAGTTTTCTAACTTTTGCAATGTTAACCACTTAAACAGGTTATCGATTGTACCGACTGACGTTTTGACTTTTTGGATGGGTTGGAGGGAAACACGTATGTGTGGACCTTGTTGGAACTTTGACTACAAAATTACAATGTGGGACTTATCCCACATTGGTGGAAGAGAAAACCTTCTCCCACCTTATATGTCTAGTCCTACTCATTTAACTAAATGGGTCAAGTAAGGGGTTAAGCATATTGGGCTTGGGTTGTGGTGTTGGATTAGCCTAATTGGATTGAAAATGGGCTAATATCAAGAGAATATTTAATGGTCAAAAGATGGGCCTTGGGCCTTGGGGCTCTTGGGGTCTTCCTGATTAATTAGATAATTTTTAATTACGAAATTAATTTTTATTTTTTTATTATTAAATTCGTAATTACTGAATGACAGGTTTTTAACAGTTATTTTCGGTTTTGACAGTTTCCAACTGTCATAACTAATACCTATAAATACCTGTTTCATTCATCTGAAAGGGGTTGAAAAACATCATCATTCACACCACAGAATTCTCTTTAAAAATTCGTTCTTCCAAAGATGAAGGGAACATAGGAATTTCGTCAGAATCAAGAGAAGTTCTTGATTGATTGTTGTATCCTCTAGACAGATCCCCACCAGGGAAATTTCTGTCTTAGGACACTGCAATTTGCAGGCCTCAATCTACATAATTTCGTTTTTGTGTTTCTGTTGTAAGCATAAACCATCAAGTATGTTTTCTGCAAACTGATTCTTGTATATTTCATACATATATTTCAATTTCGTTTGTTTTATTTCTGTTAATTTTGTTGATTGTATACTTCTGTATTAACAATCTAAGACAGAAATTAAAAAGTGGAAGAATGGATCAACAATCCATCATCAAAACACATGTGGAAAAGCCTGAGAAATTCAAAGGCTCAGATTTTCGAAGATGGCAACAGAAGATGTTGTTTTATCTAACAACTCTTCATGTTTCCAATGTTCTCACTGATGATTCTCCCTCTCCTCCTATTGGTACAACCACTGCAGAAGGAACAACACCACCCAGTGAAGCCCAAATGGCAGAACATCAAAGGGCTGTGGAAACTTGGAACACAAATGAATATAATTGCAGAAATTATATTCTAAATGCCCTGGATGATTCTCTCTATGATATCTACTCTACCATGACTACTGCAAGAGAGATATGGGAATCACTGGAAAAGAAATACAAAACAGAAGTGGCATGTTCCAAGAAATTCGTGATTGGAAAGTTCATGAATTTCAAGATGGTGGATACCAAATCTGTCCTCAAACAAGTGGAGGAAATTCAAGTCATTGCACATGAAAAAGAACTTGTTTTATGTGATGTCTTGCATGTTCCTGAAATTACTAAGAATTTGATTTCTGGTCCTATTCTTAGTAACAAAGGTTTCAAACTTGTATTTGAATCTGATAAATTTGTTCTCACCAAGGGTGGGATGTATGTTGGAAAGGGATACCTTAGTGAGGGTCTCTTCAAAGTCAGTGTATTACCTTTGTACTATGGTGTTGAAACACCAAACAATGATGTAACCAATATTAATGCTAATGCAATAATGGGCACTACTAGCCCCTCTTCTATGTATATGCATGATCCTTCAATTTTGTGGCATTCTCGTTTGGGACATGTTAATTTTCGTTCTATTCAAAGAATGGCAAAACTTAGCATGTTACCATAACCAAACCATCATGGAATCAGCAGAGGCTGAATTCTTTGAAAATACTTTTCCTTTTAAGGATAAAGGAAAAGAGGTTACCTACTCTAGGAAAAGACCTCTAGATGATGGACTGAATGATACGATTCCAGACAAAAGTTTACAATCAAATGAAGAGAATTCTTCAAAGGTTCAAGAAGACAACTTAGAACCTAGAAGAAGCAAACGGGGCAAAATAGCCAAAGATTTTGGACCTGATTACATGACCTATGTAGTGAATAAGGAACCACAAACATATAAGGAAGCTATGGACTCCTCTGAAGCTCCTTACTGGAAAGAGGCAATCAAAAGTGAGATTGACTCCATTGTGCAAAATAACACTTGGAAATTGGTGGATTTGCCACATGGGCAAAAACCAATTGGGCACAAATGGATATTCAAGAAGAAGTTTAGACCTGATGGTACCATAGAGAAGTACAAAGCTCGTTTAGTAGCTAAAGGGTATCGTCAAAAAGAGGGTCAAGACTTCTTTGACACCTATTCACCTGTTACAAGAATTACATCAATTCGCACATTAGTAGCAATTGCATCCATTCATAATTTGGAAATACACCAAATGGATGTGAAAACTGCCTTCTTGTATGGTGAACTAGATGAAGAGATATATATGAATCAACCTGAAGGGTTTGTGGTTAAAGGTCAAGAAAACAAAGTCTGTAAGTTAGTTAGATCACTTTATGGACTAAAACAGGCTCCAAAGCAATGGCACGAGAAGTTTGACAACACATTACTCTCTAATGGATTTAGAATAAATGAATGTGATAAATGTGTTTATGTCAAACAATACAAGAATGCTTATGTCATCATATGCTTGTATGTGGATGATATGCTTATAATGGGTACTAATCTGGATGTGATCAATCAAACCAAGAAAATGCTACACTCCTCCTTTTCCATGAAAGACTTGGGAGTAGTAGATGTGATCCTTGGTGTAAGAGTTCAAAGAAGACCAGATGGATATACTCTTACTCAGTCCCATTATATTGAAAGTGTACTCAAGAAGTTTGGACACTATGATGACAAGCCGGTTGTCACCCCATTTGATGCTTCTAGTCATCTAAAGAAGAATAAAGGTGATACTGTAGCTCAGTTAGAATATACTCAAGTTCTCGGCAGCTTGATGTATATTATGAATTGTACTAGACCGGACTTGGCTTATAGTGTAAGTAGATTGAGTCGTTACTCCCACAATCCTGGGAAAGATCATTGGTATGCATTAGTAAGAGTGCTTAGATATTTAAAGCATACAATGAACTATGGACTGCATTACACGAAATATCCTCCTGTTCTTGAAGGGTATTGTGATGCAAATTGGATTTCCAATACTTCTGAGGCAAAATCCACAAGTGGATATGTGTTCACTCTTGGTGGAGCTGCTATCTCTTGGAAATCATCTAAGCAAACTGTGAATACTCGTTCTACAATGGAAGCAGAGTTTGTTGCTTTAGATAAAGCTGCTGAAGAAGCTGAATGGCTTAAAAGCTTCCTAGAAGGTATTCCTCTGTGGCCTCAACCTGTTACTGCCATTGGCATACATTGTGATAGTATGGCTGCTCTTACTAGAGCACAAAGTCAAATATACAATGGCAAGTCGAGACACATTAGGCGCAGACATATTACAATACGAGACTTGCTGAAGAATGGAATCATTTCCATTAGTTACATAAAGTCAAAGGAAAATATAGCTGATCCCTTGACAAAAGGCCTGAGTAGAGAGCAAGTTCTCTTCACATCGAGGGGAATGGGCTTAAAGCCAACACAATGAGTCACCACCTTGCGGAAACCTAACCTAGCAACATTGGAGATCCCATGGTCTAGGTTCAATAGGACAACTAGTTGGGGAAGACTCAAAGAAGCACTAACACAAAGGTATGCTCACTCCCATGATATTTGTTTTGTGTTTTTCCGTTGATGTTATAGGGATGAATGCTTTATTCTTAATAATGCTGATAGCTTCTACAGTGGAATAAGTACGGATTATTCCAGATTAGCATTACCTATGTGAGATGGATGTGAGGTCGCATCTTTGGGAGCTGATATGGCTAAAGCTCTCTAAAAGTCTCATGAAGAAAGGATCGTTCATGACCGAAATGAACACAACGGTAAGAAATGATCTATGCTTAGATATGATATGTGTGATACTTCTTGTTTTTTATTCTACTATAAAAAGTGGTTAGTTCAAGACTCTAGTTCACTACCCACAAAGTAGATCCAAGTAGTACTCACTATGAAAGGTTCAAGTTTTACAACACCTATTCAGATGCATGTCATATCTTACTTCCCTTATTTGAATATCAAAGTTCACTTATTTTCTATTCAAATGTGGGGTATTATTGGAGTTTGAATAGAAAATGTGGGGTATTGTTGGAACTTTGACTACAAAATTACAATGTGGGACTTATCCCACATTGGTGGAAGAGAAAACCTTCTCCCACCTTATATGTCTAGTCCTACTCATTTAACTAAATGGGTCAAGTAAGGGGTTAAGCATATTGGGCTTGGGTTGTGGTGTTGGATTAGCCTAATTGGATTGAAAATGGGCTAATATCAAGAGAATATTTAATGGTCAAAAGATGGGCCTTGGGCCTTGGGGCTCTTGGGGTCTTCCTGATTAATTAGATAATTTTTAATTACGAAATTAATTTTTATTTTTTTATTATTAAATTCGTAATTACTGAATGACAGGTTTTTAACAGTTATTTTCGGTTTTGACAGTTTCCAACTGTCATAACTAATACCTATAAATACCTGTTTCATTCATCTGAAAGGGGTTGAAAAACATCATCATTCACACCACAGAATTCTCTTTAAAAATTCGTTCTTCCAAAGATGAAGGGAACATAGGAATTTCGTCAGAATCAAGAGAAGTTCTTGATTGATTGTTGTATCCTCTAGACAGATCCCCACCAGGGAAATTTCTGTCTTAGGACACTGCAATTTGCAGGCCTCAATCTACATAATTTCGTTTTTGTGTTTCTGTTGTAAGCATAAACCATCAAGTATGTTTTCTGCAAACTGATTCTTGTATATTTCATACATATATTTCAATTTCGTTTGTTTTATTTCTGTTAATTTTGTTGATTGTATACTTCTGTATTAACAATCTAAGACAGAAATTAAAAAGTGGAAGAATGGATCAACAATCCATCATCAAAACACATGTGGAAAAGCCTGAGAAATTCAAAGGCTCAGATTTTCGAAGATGGCAACAGAAGATGTTGTTTTATCTAACAACTCTTCATGTTTCCAATGTTCTCACTGATGATTCTCCCTCTCCTCCTATTGGTACAACCACTGCAGAAGGAACAACACCACCCAGTGAAGCCCAAATGGCAGAACATCAAAGGGCTGTGGAAACTTGGAACACAAATGAATATAATTGCAGAAATTATATTCTAAATGCCCTGGATGATTCTCTCTATGATATCTACTCTACCATGACTACTGCAAGAGAGATATGGGAATCACTGGAAAAGAAATACAAAACAGAAGTGGCATGTTCCAAGAAATTCGTGATTGGAAAGTTCATGAATTTCAAGATGGTGGATACCAAATCTGTCCTCAAACAAGTGGAGGAAATTCAAGTCATTGCACATGAAAAAGAACTTGTTTTATGTGATGTCTTGCATGTTCCTGAAATTACTAAGAATTTGATTTCTGGTCCTATTCTTAGTAACAAAGGTTTCAAACTTGTATTTGAATCTGATAAATTTGTTCTCACCAAGGGTGGGATGTATGTTGGAAAGGGATACCTTAGTGAGGGTCTCTTCAAAGTCAGTGTATTACCTTTGTACTATGGTGTTGAAACACCAAACAATGATGTAACCAATATTAATGCTAATGCAATAATGGGCACTACTAGCCCCTCTTCTATGTATATGCATGATCCTTCAATTTTGTGGCATTCTCGTTTGGGACATGTTAATTTTCGTTCTATTCAAAGAATGGCAAAACTTAGCATGTTACCATAACCAAACCATCATGGAATCAGCAGAGGCTGAATTCTTTGAAAATACTTTTCCTTTTAAGGATAAAGGAAAAGAGGTTACCTACTCTAGGAAAAGACCTCTAGATGATGGACTGAATGATACGATTCCAGACAAAAGTTTACAATCAAATGAAGAGAATTCTTCAAAGGTTCAAGAAGACAACTTAGAACCTAGAAGAAGCAAACGGGGCAAAATAGCCAAAGATTTTGGACCTGATTACATGACCTATGTAGTGAATAAGGAACCACAAACATATAAGGAAGCTATGGACTCCTCTGAAGCTCCTTACTGGAAAGAGGCAATCAAAAGTGAGATTGACTCCATTGTGCAAAATAACACTTGGAAATTGGTGGATTTGCCACATGGGCAAAAACCAATTGGGCACAAATGGATATTCAAGAAGAAGTTTAGACCTGATGGTACCATAGAGAAGTACAAAGCTCGTTTAGTAGCTAAAGGGTATCGTCAAAAAGAGGGTCAAGACTTCTTTGACACCTATTCACCTGTTACAAGAATTACATCAATTCGCACATTAGTAGCAATTGCATCCATTCATAATTTGGAAATACACCAAATGGATGTGAAAACTGCCTTCTTGTATGGTGAACTAGATGAAGAGATATATATGAATCAACCTGAAGGGTTTGTGGTTAAAGGTCAAGAAAACAAAGTCTGTAAGTTAGTTAGATCACTTTATGGACTAAAACAGGCTCCAAAGCAATGGCACGAGAAGTTTGACAACACATTACTCTCTAATGGATTTAGAATAAATGAATGTGATAAATGTGTTTATGTCAAACAATACAAGAATGCTTATGTCATCATATGCTTGTATGTGGATGATATGCTTATAATGGGTACTAATCTGGATGTGATCAATCAAACCAAGAAAATGCTACACTCCTCCTTTTCCATGAAAGACTTGGGAGTAGTAGATGTGATCCTTGGTGTAAGAGTTCAAAGAAGACCAGATGGATATACTCTTACTCAGTCCCATTATATTGAAAGTGTACTCAAGAAGTTTGGACACTATGATGACAAGCCGGTTGTCACCCCATTTGATGCTTCTAGTCATCTAAAGAAGAATAAAGGTGATACTGTAGCTCAGTTAGAATATACTCAAGTTCTCGGCAGCTTGATGTATATTATGAATTGTACTAGACCGGACTTGGCTTATAGTGTAAGTAGATTGAGTCGTTACTCCCACAATCCTGGGAAAGATCATTGGTATGCATTAGTAAGAGTGCTTAGATATTTAAAGCATACAATGAACTATGGACTGCATTACACGAAATATCCTCCTGTTCTTGAAGGGTATTGTGATGCAAATTGGATTTCCAATACTTCTGAGGCAAAATCCACAAGTGGATATGTGTTCACTCTTGGTGGAGCTGCTATCTCTTGGAAATCATCTAAGCAAACTGTGAATACTCGTTCTACAATGGAAGCAGAGTTTGTTGCTTTAGATAAAGCTGCTGAAGAAGCTGAATGGCTTAAAAGCTTCCTAGAAGGTATTCCTCTGTGGCCTCAACCTGTTACTGCCATTGGCATACATTGTGATAGTATGGCTGCTCTTACTAGAGCACAAAGTCAAATATACAATGGCAAGTCGAGACACATTAGGCGCAGACATATTACAATACGAGACTTGCTGAAGAATGGAATCATTTCCATTAGTTACATAAAGTCAAAGGAAAATATAGCTGATCCCTTGACAAAAGGCCTGAGTAGAGAGCAAGTTCTCTTCACATCGAGGGGAATGGGCTTAAAGCCAACACAATGAGTCACCACCTTGCGGAAACCTAACCTAGCAACATTGGAGATCCCATGGTCTAGGTTCAATAGGACAACTAGTTGGGGAAGACTCAAAGAAGCACTAACACAAAGGTATGCTCACTCCCATGATATTTGTTTTGTGTTTTTCCGTTGATGTTATAGGGATGAATGCTTTATTCTTAATAATGCTGATAGCTTCTACAGTGGAATAAGTACGGATTATTCCAGATTAGCATTACCTATGTGAGATGGATGTGAGGTCGCATCTTTGGGAGCTGATATGGCTAAAGCTCTCTAAAAGTCTCATGAAGAAAGGATCGTTCATGACCGAAATGAACACAACGGTAAGAAATGATCTATGCTTAGATATGATATGTGTGATACTTCTTGTTTTTTATTCTACTATAAAAAGTGGTTAGTTCAAGACTCTAGTTCACTACCCACAAAGTAGATCCAAGTAGTACTCACTATGAAAGGTTCAAGTTTTACAACACCTATTCAGATGCATGTCATATCTTACTTCCCTTATTTGAATATCAAAGTTCACTTATTTTCTATTCAAATGTGGGGTATTATTGGAGTTTGAATAGAAAATGTGGGGTATTGTTGGAACTTTGACTACAAAATTACAATGTGGGACTTATCCCACATTGGTGGAAGAGAAAACCTTCTCCCACCTTATATGTCTAGTCCTACTCATTTAACTAAATGGGTCAAGTAAGGGGTTAAGCATATTGGGCTTGGGTTGTGGTGTTGGATTAGCCTAATTGGATTGAAAATGGGCTAATATCAAGAGAATATTTAATGGTCAAAAGATGGGCCTTGGGCCTTGGGGCTCTTGGGGTCTTCCTGATTAATTAGATAATTTTTAATTACGAAATTAATTTTTATTTTTTTATTATTAAATTCGTAATTACTGAATGACAGGTTTTTAACAGTTATTTTCGGTTTTGACAGTTTCCAACTGTCATAACTAATACCTATAAATACCTGTTTCATTCATCTGAAAGGGGTTGAAAAACATCATCATTCACACCACAGAATTCTCTTTAAAAATTCGTTCTTCCAAAGATGAAGGGAACATAGGAATTTCGTCAGAATCAAGAGAAGTTCTTGATTGATTGTTGTATCCTCTAGACAGATCCCCACCAGGGAAATTTCTGTCTTAGGACACTGCAATTTGCAGGCCTCAATCTACATAATTTCGTTTTTGTGTTTCTGTTGTAAGCATAAACCATCAAGTATGTTTTCTGCAAACTGATTCTTGTATATTTCATACATATATTTCAATTTCGTTTGTTTTATTTCTGTTAATTTTGTTGATTGTATACTTCTGTATTAACAATCTAAGACAGAAATTAAAAAGTGGAAGAATGGATCAACAATCCATCATCAAAACACATGTGGAAAAGCCTGAGAAATTCAAAGGCTCAGATTTTCGAAGATGGCAACAGAAGATGTTGTTTTATCTAACAACTCTTCATGTTTCCAATGTTCTCACTGATGATTCTCCCTCTCCTCCTATTGGTACAACCACTGCAGAAGGAACAACACCACCCAGTGAAGCCCAAATGGCAGAACATCAAAGGGCTGTGGAAACTTGGAACACAAATGAATATAATTGCAGAAATTATATTCTAAATGCCCTGGATGATTCTCTCTATGATATCTACTCTACCATGACTACTGCAAGAGAGATATGGGAATCACTGGAAAAGAAATACAAAACAGAAGTGGCATGTTCCAAGAAATTCGTGATTGGAAAGTTCATGAATTTCAAGATGGTGGATACCAAATCTGTCCTCAAACAAGTGGAGGAAATTCAAGTCATTGCACATGAAAAAGAACTTGTTTTATGTGATGTCTTGCATGTTCCTGAAATTACTAAGAATTTGATTTCTGGTCCTATTCTTAGTAACAAAGGTTTCAAACTTGTATTTGAATCTGATAAATTTGTTCTCACCAAGGGTGGGATGTATGTTGGAAAGGGATACCTTAGTGAGGGTCTCTTCAAAGTCAGTGTATTACCTTTGTACTATGGTGTTGAAACACCAAACAATGATGTAACCAATATTAATGCTAATGCAATAATGGGCACTACTAGCCCCTCTTCTATGTATATGCATGATCCTTCAATTTTGTGGCATTCTCGTTTGGGACATGTTAATTTTCGTTCTATTCAAAGAATGGCAAAACTTAGCATGTTACCATAACCAAACCATCATGGAATCAGCAGAGGCTGAATTCTTTGAAAATACTTTTCCTTTTAAGGATAAAGGAAAAGAGGTTACCTACTCTAGGAAAAGACCTCTAGATGATGGACTGAATGATACGATTCCAGACAAAAGTTTACAATCAAATGAAGAGAATTCTTCAAAGGTTCAAGAAGACAACTTAGAACCTAGAAGAAGCAAACGGGGCAAAATAGCCAAAGATTTTGGACCTGATTACATGACCTATGTAGTGAATAAGGAACCACAAACATATAAGGAAGCTATGGACTCCTCTGAAGCTCCTTACTGGAAAGAGGCAATCAAAAGTGAGATTGACTCCATTGTGCAAAATAACACTTGGAAATTGGTGGATTTGCCACATGGGCAAAAACCAATTGGGCACAAATGGATATTCAAGAAGAAGTTTAGACCTGATGGTACCATAGAGAAGTACAAAGCTCGTTTAGTAGCTAAAGGGTATCGTCAAAAAGAGGGTCAAGACTTCTTTGACACCTATTCACCTGTTACAAGAATTACATCAATTCGCACATTAGTAGCAATTGCATCCATTCATAATTTGGAAATACACCAAATGGATGTGAAAACTGCCTTCTTGTATGGTGAACTAGATGAAGAGATATATATGAATCAACCTGAAGGGTTTGTGGTTAAAGGTCAAGAAAACAAAGTCTGTAAGTTAGTTAGATCACTTTATGGACTAAAACAGGCTCCAAAGCAATGGCACGAGAAGTTTGACAACACATTACTCTCTAATGGATTTAGAATAAATGAATGTGATAAATGTGTTTATGTCAAACAATACAAGAATGCTTATGTCATCATATGCTTGTATGTGGATGATATGCTTATAATGGGTACTAATCTGGATGTGATCAATCAAACCAAGAAAATGCTACACTCCTCCTTTTCCATGAAAGACTTGGGAGTAGTAGATGTGATCCTTGGTGTAAGAGTTCAAAGAAGACCAGATGGATATACTCTTACTCAGTCCCATTATATTGAAAGTGTACTCAAGAAGTTTGGACACTATGATGACAAGCCGGTTGTCACCCCATTTGATGCTTCTAGTCATCTAAAGAAGAATAAAGGTGATACTGTAGCTCAGTTAGAATATACTCAAGTTCTCGGCAGCTTGATGTATATTATGAATTGTACTAGACCGGACTTGGCTTATAGTGTAAGTAGATTGAGTCGTTACTCCCACAATCCTGGGAAAGATCATTGGTATGCATTAGTAAGAGTGCTTAGATATTTAAAGCATACAATGAACTATGGACTGCATTACACGAAATATCCTCCTGTTCTTGAAGGGTATTGTGATGCAAATTGGATTTCCAATACTTCTGAGGCAAAATCCACAAGTGGATATGTGTTCACTCTTGGTGGAGCTGCTATCTCTTGGAAATCATCTAAGCAAACTGTGAATACTCGTTCTACAATGGAAGCAGAGTTTGTTGCTTTAGATAAAGCTGCTGAAGAAGCTGAATGGCTTAAAAGCTTCCTAGAAGGTATTCCTCTGTGGCCTCAACCTGTTACTGCCATTGGCATACATTGTGATAGTATGGCTGCTCTTACTAGAGCACAAAGTCAAATATACAATGGCAAGTCGAGACACATTAGGCGCAGACATATTACAATACGAGACTTGCTGAAGAATGGAATCATTTCCATTAGTTACATAAAGTCAAAGGAAAATATAGCTGATCCCTTGACAAAAGGCCTGAGTAGAGAGCAAGTTCTCTTCACATCGAGGGGAATGGGCTTAAAGCCAACACAATGAGTCACCACCTTGCGGAAACCTAACCTAGCAACATTGGAGATCCCATGGTCTAGGTTCAATAGGACAACTAGTTGGGGAAGACTCAAAGAAGCACTAACACAAAGGTATGCTCACTCCCATGATATTTGTTTTGTGTTTTTCCGTTGATGTTATAGGGATGAATGCTTTATTCTTAATAATGCTGATAGCTTCTACAGTGGAATAAGTACGGATTATTCCAGATTAGCATTACCTATGTGAGATGGATGTGAGGTCGCATCTTTGGGAGCTGATATGGCTAAAGCTCTCTAAAAGTCTCATGAAGAAAGGATCGTTCATGACCGAAATGAACACAACGGTAAGAAATGATCTATGCTTAGATATGATATGTGTGATACTTCTTGTTTTTTATTCTACTATAAAAAGTGGTTAGTTCAAGACTCTAGTTCACTACCCACAAAGTAGATCCAAGTAGTACTCACTATGAAAGGTTCAAGTTTTACAACACCTATTCAGATGCATGTCATATCTTACTTCCCTTATTTGAATATCAAAGTTCACTTATTTTCTATTCAAATGTGGGGTATTATTGGAGTTTGAATAGAAAATGTGGGGTATTGTTGGAACTTTGACTACAAAATTACAATGTGGGACTTATCCCACATTGGTGGAAGAGAAAACCTTCTCCCACCTTATATGTCTAGTCCTACTCATTTAACTAAATGGGTCAAGTAAGGGGTTAAGCATATTGGGCTTGGGTTGTGGTGTTGGATTAGCCTAATTGGATTGAAAATGGGCTAATATCAAGAGAATATTTAATGGTCAAAAGATGGGCCTTGGGCCTTGGGGCTCTTGGGGTCTTCCTGATTAATTAGATAATTTTTAATTACGAAATTAATTTTTATTTTTTTATTATTAAATTCGTAATTACTGAATGACAGGTTTTTAACAGTTATTTTCGGTTTTGACAGTTTCCAACTGTCATAACTAATACCTATAAATACCTGTTTCATTCATCTGAAAGGGGTTGAAAAACATCATCATTCACACCACAGAATTCTCTTTAAAAATTCGTTCTTCCAAAGATGAAGGGAACATAGGAATTTCGTCAGAATCAAGAGAAGTTCTTGATTGATTGTTGTATCCTCTAGACAGATCCCCACCAGGGAAATTTCTGTCTTAGGACACTGCAATTTGCAGGCCTCAATCTACATAATTTCGTTTTTGTGTTTCTGTTGTAAGCATAAACCATCAAGTATGTTTTCTGCAAACTGATTCTTGTATATTTCATACATATATTTCAATTTCGTTTGTTTTATTTCTGTTAATTTTGTTGATTGTATACTTCTGTATTAACAATCTAAGACAGAAATTAAAAAGTGGAAGAATGGATCAACAATCCATCATCAAAACACATGTGGAAAAGCCTGAGAAATTCAAAGGCTCAGATTTTCGAAGATGGCAACAGAAGATGTTGTTTTATCTAACAACTCTTCATGTTTCCAATGTTCTCACTGATGATTCTCCCTCTCCTCCTATTGGTACAACCACTGCAGAAGGAACAACACCACCCAGTGAAGCCCAAATGGCAGAACATCAAAGGGCTGTGGAAACTTGGAACACAAATGAATATAATTGCAGAAATTATATTCTAAATGCCCTGGATGATTCTCTCTATGATATCTACTCTACCATGACTACTGCAAGAGAGATATGGGAATCACTGGAAAAGAAATACAAAACAGAAGTGGCATGTTCCAAGAAATTCGTGATTGGAAAGTTCATGAATTTCAAGATGGTGGATACCAAATCTGTCCTCAAACAAGTGGAGGAAATTCAAGTCATTGCACATGAAAAAGAACTTGTTTTATGTGATGTCTTGCATGTTCCTGAAATTACTAAGAATTTGATTTCTGGTCCTATTCTTAGTAACAAAGGTTTCAAACTTGTATTTGAATCTGATAAATTTGTTCTCACCAAGGGTGGGATGTATGTTGGAAAGGGATACCTTAGTGAGGGTCTCTTCAAAGTCAGTGTATTACCTTTGTACTATGGTGTTGAAACACCAAACAATGATGTAACCAATATTAATGCTAATGCAATAATGGGCACTACTAGCCCCTCTTCTATGTATATGCATGATCCTTCAATTTTGTGGCATTCTCGTTTGGGACATGTTAATTTTCGTTCTATTCAAAGAATGGCAAAACTTAGCATGTTACCATAACCAAACCATCATGGAATCAGCAGAGGCTGAATTCTTTGAAAATACTTTTCCTTTTAAGGATAAAGGAAAAGAGGTTACCTACTCTAGGAAAAGACCTCTAGATGATGGACTGAATGATACGATTCCAGACAAAAGTTTACAATCAAATGAAGAGAATTCTTCAAAGGTTCAAGAAGACAACTTAGAACCTAGAAGAAGCAAACGGGGCAAAATAGCCAAAGATTTTGGACCTGATTACATGACCTATGTAGTGAATAAGGAACCACAAACATATAAGGAAGCTATGGACTCCTCTGAAGCTCCTTACTGGAAAGAGGCAATCAAAAGTGAGATTGACTCCATTGTGCAAAATAACACTTGGAAATTGGTGGATTTGCCACATGGGCAAAAACCAATTGGGCACAAATGGATATTCAAGAAGAAGTTTAGACCTGATGGTACCATAGAGAAGTACAAAGCTCGTTTAGTAGCTAAAGGGTATCGTCAAAAAGAGGGTCAAGACTTCTTTGACACCTATTCACCTGTTACAAGAATTACATCAATTCGCACATTAGTAGCAATTGCATCCATTCATAATTTGGAAATACACCAAATGGATGTGAAAACTGCCTTCTTGTATGGTGAACTAGATGAAGAGATATATATGAATCAACCTGAAGGGTTTGTGGTTAAAGGTCAAGAAAACAAAGTCTGTAAGTTAGTTAGATCACTTTATGGACTAAAACAGGCTCCAAAGCAATGGCACGAGAAGTTTGACAACACATTACTCTCTAATGGATTTAGAATAAATGAATGTGATAAATGTGTTTATGTCAAACAATACAAGAATGCTTATGTCATCATATGCTTGTATGTGGATGATATGCTTATAATGGGTACTAATCTGGATGTGATCAATCAAACCAAGAAAATGCTACACTCCTCCTTTTCCATGAAAGACTTGGGAGTAGTAGATGTGATCCTTGGTGTAAGAGTTCAAAGAAGACCAGATGGATATACTCTTACTCAGTCCCATTATATTGAAAGTGTACTCAAGAAGTTTGGACACTATGATGACAAGCCGGTTGTCACCCCATTTGATGCTTCTAGTCATCTAAAGAAGAATAAAGGTGATACTGTAGCTCAGTTAGAATATACTCAAGTTCTCGGCAGCTTGATGTATATTATGAATTGTACTAGACCGGACTTGGCTTATAGTGTAAGTAGATTGAGTCGTTACTCCCACAATCCTGGGAAAGATCATTGGTATGCATTAGTAAGAGTGCTTAGATATTTAAAGCATACAATGAACTATGGACTGCATTACACGAAATATCCTCCTGTTCTTGAAGGGTATTGTGATGCAAATTGGATTTCCAATACTTCTGAGGCAAAATCCACAAGTGGATATGTGTTCACTCTTGGTGGAGCTGCTATCTCTTGGAAATCATCTAAGCAAACTGTGAATACTCGTTCTACAATGGAAGCAGAGTTTGTTGCTTTAGATAAAGCTGCTGAAGAAGCTGAATGGCTTAAAAGCTTCCTAGAAGGTATTCCTCTGTGGCCTCAACCTGTTACTGCCATTGGCATACATTGTGATAGTATGGCTGCTCTTACTAGAGCACAAAGTCAAATATACAATGGCAAGTCGAGACACATTAGGCGCAGACATATTACAATACGAGACTTGCTGAAGAATGGAATCATTTCCATTAGTTACATAAAGTCAAAGGAAAATATAGCTGATCCCTTGACAAAAGGCCTGAGTAGAGAGCAAGTTCTCTTCACATCGAGGGGAATGGGCTTAAAGCCAACACAATGAGTCACCACCTTGCGGAAACCTAACCTAGCAACATTGGAGATCCCATGGTCTAGGTTCAATAGGACAACTAGTTGGGGAAGACTCAAAGAAGCACTAACACAAAGGTATGCTCACTCCCATGATATTTGTTTTGTGTTTTTCCGTTGATGTTATAGGGATGAATGCTTTATTCTTAATAATGCTGATAGCTTCTACAGTGGAATAAGTACGGATTATTCCAGATTAGCATTACCTATGTGAGATGGATGTGAGGTCGCATCTTTGGGAGCTGATATGGCTAAAGCTCTCTAAAAGTCTCATGAAGAAAGGATCGTTCATGACCGAAATGAACACAACGGTAAGAAATGATCTATGCTTAGATATGATATGTGTGATACTTCTTGTTTTTTATTCTACTATAAAAAGTGGTTAGTTCAAGACTCTAGTTCACTACCCACAAAGTAGATCCAAGTAGTACTCACTATGAAAGGTTCAAGTTTTACAACACCTATTCAGATGCATGTCATATCTTACTTCCCTTATTTGAATATCAAAGTTCACTTATTTTCTATTCAAATGTGGGGTATTATTGGAGTTTGAATAGAAAATGTGGGGTATTGTTGGAACTTTGACTACAAAATTACAATGTGGGACTTATCCCACATTGGTGGAAGAGAAAACCTTCTCCCACCTTATATGTCTAGTCCTACTCATTTAACTAAATGGGTCAAGTAAGGGGTTAAGCATATTGGGCTTGGGTTGTGGTGTTGGATTAGCCTAATTGGATTGAAAATGGGCTAATATCAAGAGAATATTTAATGGTCAAAAGATGGGCCTTGGGCCTTGGGGCTCTTGGGGTCTTCCTGATTAATTAGATAATTTTTAATTACGAAATTAATTTTTATTTTTTTATTATTAAATTCGTAATTACTGAATGACAGGTTTTTAACAGTTATTTTCGGTTTTGACAGTTTCCAACTGTCATAACTAATACCTATAAATACCTGTTTCATTCATCTGAAAGGGGTTGAAAAACATCATCATTCACACCACAGAATTCTCTTTAAAAATTCGTTCTTCCAAAGATGAAGGGAACATAGGAATTTCGTCAGAATCAAGAGAAGTTCTTGATTGATTGTTGTATCCTCTAGACAGATCCCCACCAGGGAAATTTCTGTCTTAGGACACTGCAATTTGCAGGCCTCAATCTACATAATTTCGTTTTTGTGTTTCTGTTGTAAGCATAAACCATCAAGTATGTTTTCTGCAAACTGATTCTTGTATATTTCATACATATATTTCAATTTCGTTTGTTTTATTTCTGTTAATTTTGTTGATTGTATACTTCTGTATTAACAATCTAAGACAGAAATTAAAAAGTGGAAGAATGGATCAACAATCCATCATCAAAACACATGTGGAAAAGCCTGAGAAATTCAAAGGCTCAGATTTTCGAAGATGGCAACAGAAGATGTTGTTTTATCTAACAACTCTTCATGTTTCCAATGTTCTCACTGATGATTCTCCCTCTCCTCCTATTGGTACAACCACTGCAGAAGGAACAACACCACCCAGTGAAGCCCAAATGGCAGAACATCAAAGGGCTGTGGAAACTTGGAACACAAATGAATATAATTGCAGAAATTATATTCTAAATGCCCTGGATGATTCTCTCTATGATATCTACTCTACCATGACTACTGCAAGAGAGATATGGGAATCACTGGAAAAGAAATACAAAACAGAAGTGGCATGTTCCAAGAAATTCGTGATTGGAAAGTTCATGAATTTCAAGATGGTGGATACCAAATCTGTCCTCAAACAAGTGGAGGAAATTCAAGTCATTGCACATGAAAAAGAACTTGTTTTATGTGATGTCTTGCATGTTCCTGAAATTACTAAGAATTTGATTTCTGGTCCTATTCTTAGTAACAAAGGTTTCAAACTTGTATTTGAATCTGATAAATTTGTTCTCACCAAGGGTGGGATGTATGTTGGAAAGGGATACCTTAGTGAGGGTCTCTTCAAAGTCAGTGTATTACCTTTGTACTATGGTGTTGAAACACCAAACAATGATGTAACCAATATTAATGCTAATGCAATAATGGGCACTACTAGCCCCTCTTCTATGTATATGCATGATCCTTCAATTTTGTGGCATTCTCGTTTGGGACATGTTAATTTTCGTTCTATTCAAAGAATGGCAAAACTTAGCATGTTACCAAAATGTTCGTTAGATAAAAATATAAAATGTGAGGTTTGTGTAGAATCAAAATTTACACAACATCCTCATAAATCGGTTGAAAAATCTAATGAAATACTTGGCTTAATCCACTCTGATTTATGTGATTTTAGAGCAACACCTACAAGAGGAGGAAAGAATTATTATATATCCTTTATTGATGATTGCAGTAAGTATTGTTATATTTATTTGTTAAATACCAAAGATGAAGCCTTGAATTATTTTAAGAATTACAAGGCTGAAGTTGAAAATCAACTTGACAAAAAGATCAAAATTCTAAGGTCTGATCGAGGAGGAGAATATGAATCCAAAGACTTTGCTGAATTTTGTTCTTTAAACGGTATTATACATCAAACAACTGCTCCATATACTCCTCAACAAAATGGAGTGGCAGAAAGAAAGAATAGAACATTGAAAAACATGATTAATTCAATGTTAATTACTTCTGGAGCACCACATAATCTGTGGGGAGAAGCATGTCTTGCAGCAAATACAATACTTAATAGAATTCCTCATAAAAAGAGTGATAAATCACCATATCATCTATGGAAAGGGAGGTTACCCTCTTATAAAAGGATGAAAGTGTGGGGTTGCCTTGCTAAGGTTCAAGTACCTCTTCCTAAGAGGACTAAACTTGGACCAAAAACCATAGATTGCATCTATCTTGGCCCTGCCATGAATAGTGCAGCATACAGGTTTCTTGTGTATAAATCACATGTTGATGAGATCCATAACCAAACCATCATGGAATCAGCAGAGGCTGAATTCTTTGAAAATACTTTTCCTTTTAAGGATAAAGGAAAAGAGGTTACCTACTCTAGGAAAAGACCTCTAGATGATGGACTGAATGATACGATTCCAGACAAAAGTTTACAATCAAATGAAGAGAATTCTTCAAAGGTTCAAGAAGACAACTTAGAACCTAGAAGAAGCAAACGGGGCAAAATAGCCAAAGATTTTGGACCTGATTACATGACCTATGTAGTGAATAAGGAACCACAAACATATAAGGAAGCTATGGACTCCTCTGAAGCTCCTTACTGGAAAGAGGCAATCAAAAGTGAGATTGACTCCATTGTGCAAAATAACACTTGGAAATTGGTGGATTTGCCACATGGGCAAAAACCAATTGGGCACAAATGGATATTCAAGAAGAAGTTTAGACCTGATGGTACCATAGAGAAGTACAAAGCTCGTTTAGTAGCTAAAGGGTATCGTCAAAAAGAGGGTCAAGACTTCTTTGACACCTATTCACCTGTTACAAGAATTACATCAATTCGCACATTAGTAGCAATTGCATCCATTCATAATTTGGAAATACACCAAATGGATGTGAAAACTGCCTTCTTGTATGGTGAACTAGATGAAGAGATATATGAATCAACCTGAAGGGTTTGTGGTTAAAGGTCAAGAAAACAAAGTCTGTAAGTTAGTTAGATCACTTTATGGACTAAAACAGGCTCCAAAGCAATGGCACGAGAAGTTTGACAACACATTACTCTCTAATGGATTTAGAATAAATGAATGTGATAAATGTGTTTATGTCAAACAATACAAGAATGCTTATGTCATCATATGCTTGTATGTGGATGATATGCTTATAATGGGTACTAATCTGGATGTGATCAATCAAACCAAGAAAATGCTACACTCCTCCTTTTCCATGAAAGACTTGGGAGTAGTAGATGTGATCCTTGGTGTAAGAGTTCAAAGAAGACCAGATGGATATACTCTTACTCAGTCCCATTATATTGAAAGTGTACTCAAGAAGTTTGGACACTATGATGACAAGCCGGTTGTCACCCCATTTGATGCTTCTAGTCATCTAAAGAAGAATAAAGGTGATACTGTAGCTCAGTTAGAATATACTCAAGTTCTCGGCAGCTTGATGTATATTATGAATTGTACTAGACCGGACTTGGCTTATAGTGTAAGTAGATTGAGTCGTTACTCCCACAATCCTGGGAAAGATCATTGGTATGCATTAGTAAGAGTGCTTAGATATTTAAAGCATACAATGAACTATGGACTGCATTACACGAAATATCCTCCTGTTCTTGAAGGGTATTGTGATGCAAATTGGATTTCCAATACTTCTGAGGCAAAATCCACAAGTGGATATGTGTTCACTCTTGGTGGAGCTGCTATCTCTTGGAAATCATCTAAGCAAACTGTGAATACTCGTTCTACAATGGAAGCAGAGTTTGTTGCTTTAGATAAAGCTGCTGAAGAAGCTGAATGGCTTAAAAGCTTCCTAGAAGGTATTCCTCTGTGGCCTCAACCTGTTACTGCCATTGGCATACATTGTGATAGTATGGCTGCTCTTACTAGAGCACAAAGTCAAATATACAATGGCAAGTCGAGACACATTAGGCGCAGACATATTACAATACGAGACTTGCTGAAGAATGGAATCATTTCCATTAGTTACATAAAGTCAAAGGAAAATATAGCTGATCCCTTGACAAAAGGCCTGAGTAGAGAGCAAGTTCTCTTCACATCGAGGGGAATGGGCTTAAAGCCAACACAATGAGTCACCACCTTGCGGAAACCTAACCTAGCAACATTGGAGATCCCATGGTCTAGGTTCAATAGGACAACTAGTTGGGGAAGACTCAAAGAAGCACTAACACAAAGGTATGCTCACTCCCATGATATTTGTTTTGTGTTTTTCCGTTGATGTTATAGGGATGAATGCTTTATTCTTAATAATGCTGATAGCTTCTACAGTGGAATAAGTACGGATTATTCCAGATTAGCATTACCTATGTGAGATGGATGTGAGGTCGCATCTTTGGGAGCTGATATGGCTAAAGCTCTCTAAAAGTCTCATGAAGAAAGGATCGTTCATGACCGAAATGAACACAACGGTAAGAAATGATCTATGCTTAGATATGATATGTGTGATACTTCTTGTTTTTTATTCTACTATAAAAAGTGGTTAGTTCAAGACTCTAGTTCACTACCCACAAAGTAGATCCAAGTAGTACTCACTATGAAAGGTTCAAGTTTTACAACACCTATTCAGATGCATGTCATATCTTACTTCCCTTATTTGAATATCAAAGTTCACTTATTTTCTATTCAAATGTGGGGTATTATTGGAGTTTGAATAGAAAATGTGGGGTATTGTTGGAACTTTGACTACAAAATTACAATGTGGGACTTATCCCACATTGGTGGAAGAGAAAACCTTCTCCCACCTTATATGTCTAGTCCTACTCATTTAACTAAATGGGTCAAGTAAGGGGTTAAGCATATTGGGCTTGGGTTGTGGTGTTGGATTAGCCTATTGGATTGAAAATGGGCTAATATCAAGAGAATATTTAATGGTCAAAAGATGGGCCTTGGGCCTTGGGGCTCTTGGGGTCT
Organism: Lactuca sativa; assembly: GCF_002870075.4. NCBI lineage: Eukaryota > Viridiplantae > Streptophyta > Magnoliopsida > Asterales > Asteraceae > Lactuca > Lactuca sativa. Next base: position 265,898,437 of record NC_056627.2, read on the forward strand.
TCCTGATTAATTAGATAATTTTTAATTACGAAATTAATTTTTATTTTTTTATTATTAAATTCGTAATTACTGAATGACAGGTTTTTAACAGTTATTTCGGTTTTGACAGTTTCCAACTGTCATAACTAATACCTATAAATACCTGTTTCATTCATCTGAAAGGGGTTGAAAAACATCATCATTCACACCACAGAATTCTCTTTAAAAATTCGTTCTTCCAAAGATGAAGGGAACATAGGAATTTCGTCAGAATCAAGAGAAGTTCTTGATTGATTGTTGTATCCTCTAGACAGATCCCCACCAGGGAAATTTCTGTCTTAGGACACTGCAATTTGCAGGCCTCAATCTACATAATTTCGTTTTTGTGTTTCTGTTGTAAGCATAAACCATCAAGTATGTTTTCTGCAAACTGATTCTTGTATATTTCATACATATATTTCAATTTCGTTTGTTTTATTTCTGTTAATTTTGTTGATTGTATACTTCTGTATTAACAATCTAAGAGCAAATTAAAAAGTGGAAGAATGGATCAACAATCCATCATCAAAACACATGTGGAAAAGCCTGAGAAATTCAAAGGCTCAGATTTTCGAAGATGGCAACAGAAGATGTTGTTTTATCTAACAACTCTTCATGTTTCCAATGTTCTCACTGATGATTCTCCCTCTCCTCCTATGGTACAACCACTGCAGAAGGAACAACACCACCCAGTGAAGCCCAATGGCAGAACATCAAAGGGCTGTGGAAACTTGGAACACAAATGAATATAATTGCAGAATTATATTCTAAATGCCCTGGATGATTCTCTCTATGATATCTACTCTACCATGACTACTGCAAGAGAGATATGGGAATCACTGGAAAAGAAATACAAAACAGAAGTGGCATGTTCCAAGAAATTCGTGATTGGAAAGTTCATGAATTTCAAGATGGAAGCAGTGGTATCAACGCAGAGTACTCATTGCACATGAAAAAGAACTTGTTTTATGTGATGTCTTGCATGTTCCTGAAATTACTAAGAATTTGATTTCTGGTCCTATTCTTAGTAACAAAGGTTTCAAACTTGTATTGAATCTGATAAATTTGTTCTCACCAAGGGTGGGATGTATGTTGGAAAGGGATACCTTAGTGAGGGTCTCTTCAAAGTCAGTGTATTACCTTTGTACTATGGTGTTGAAACACCAAACAATGATGTAACCAATATTAATGCTAATGCAATAATGGGCACTACTAGCCCCTCTTCTATGTATATGCATGATCCTTCAATTTTGTGGCATTCTCGTTTGGGACATGTTAATTTTCGTTCTATTCAAAGAATGGCAAAACTTAGCATGTTACCAAAATGTTCGTTAGATAAAAATATAAAATGTGAGGTTTGTGTAGAATCAAAATTTACACAACATCCTCATAAATCGGTTGAAAAATCTAATGAAATACTTGGCTTAATCCACTCTGATTTATGTGATTTTAGAGCAACACCTACAAGAGGAGGAAAGAATTATTATATATCCTTTATTGATGATTGCAGTAAGTATTGTTATATTTATTTGTTAAATACCAAAGATGAAGCCTTGAATTATTTTAAGAATTACAAGGCTGGAAGTTGAAAATCAACTTGACAAAAAGATCAAAATTCTAAGGTCTGATCGAGGAGGAGAATATGAATCCAAAGACTTTGCTGAATTTTGTTCTTTAAACGGTATTATACATCAAACAACTGCTCCATATACTCCTCAACAAAATGGGAGTGGCAGAAAGAAAGAATAGAACATTGAAAAACATGATTAATTCATATGTTAATTACTTCTGGAGCACCACATAATCTGTGGGGAGAAGCATGTCTTGCAGCAAATACAATACTTAATAGAATTCCTCATAAAAAGAGTGATAAATCACCATATCATCTATGGAAAGGGAGGTTACCCTCTTATAAAAGGATGAAAGTGTGGGGTTGCCCTTGCTAAGGTTCAAGTACCTCTTCCTAAGAGGACTAAACTTGGACCAAAAACCATAGATTGCATCTATCTTGGCCCTGCCATGAATAGTGCAGCATACAGGTTTCTTGTGTATAAATCACATGTTGATGAGATCCCATAACCAAAACCATCATGGAATCAGCCAGAGGCTGAATTCTTTGAAAATACTTTCCTTTTAAGGATAAAGGAAAAGAGGTTACCTACTCTAGGAAAAGACCTCTAGATGATGGACTGAATGATACGATTCCAGACAAAAGTTTACAATCAAATGAAGAGAATTCTTCAAAGGTTCAAGAAGACAACTTAGAACCTAGAAGAAGCAAACGGGGCAAAATAGCCAAAGATTTTGGACCTGATTACATGACCTATGTAGTGAATAAGGAACCACAAACATATAAGGAAGCTATGGACTCCTCTGAAGCTCCTTACTGGAAAGAGGCAATCAAAAGTGAGATTGACTCCATTGTGCAAAATAACACTTGGAAATTGGTGGATTTGCCACATGGGCAAAAACCAATTGGGCACAAATGGATATCAAGAAGAAGTTTAGACCTGATGGTACATAGAGAAGTACAAAGCTCGTTTAGTAGCTAAAGGGTATCGTCAAAAAGAGGGTCAAGACTTCTTTGACACCTATTCACCTGTTACAAGAATTACATCAATTCGCACATTAGTAGCAATTGCATCCATTCATAATTTGGAAATACACCAAATGGATGTGAAAACTGCCTTCTTGTATGGTGAACTAGATGAAGAGATATATATGAATCAACCTGAAGGGTTTGTGGTTAAAGGGTCAAGAAAACAAAGTCTATAAGTTAGTTGAGATCACTTTATGGACTAAAACAGGCTCCAAAGCAATGACACGAGAAGTTTGACAACACATTACTCTCTAATGGATTTAGAATAAATGAATGTGATAAATGTGTTTATGTCAAACAATACAAGAATGCTTATGTCATCATATGCTTGTATGTGGATGATATGCTTATAATGGGTACTAATCTGGATGTGATCAATCAAACCAAGAAAATGCTACACTCCTCCTTTTCCATGAAAGACTTGGGAGTAGTAGATGTGATCCTTGGTGTAAGAGTTCAAAGAAGACCAGATGGATATACTCTTACTCAGTCCCATTATATTGAAAGTGTACTCAAGAAGTTTGGACACTATGATGACAAGCCGGTTGTCACCCCCATTTGATGCTTCTAGTCATCTAAAGAAGAATAAAGGTGATACTGTAGCTCAGTTAGAATATACTCAAGTTCTCGGCAGCTTGATGTATATTATGAATTGTACTAGACCGGACTTGGCTTATAGTGTAAGTAGATTGAGTCGTTACTCCCACAATCCTGGGAAAGATCATTGGTATGCATTAGTAAGAGTGCTTAGATATTTAAAGCATACAATGAACTATGGACTGCATTACACGAAATATCCTCCTGTTCTTGAAGGGTATTGTGATGCAAATTGGATTTTCCAATACTTCTGAGGCAAAATCCACAAGTGGATATGTGTTCACTCTTGGTGGAGCTGCTATCTCTTGGAAATCATCTAAGCAACTGTGAATACTCGTTCTACAATGGAAGCAGAGTTTGTTGCTTTAGATAAAGCTGCTGAAGAAGCTGAATGGCTTAAAAGCTTCCTAGAAGGTATTCCTCTGTGGCCTCAACCTGTTACTGCCATTGGCATACATTGTGATAGTATGGCTGCTCTTACTAGAGCACAAAGTCAAATATACAATGGCAAGTCGAGACACATTAGGCGCAGACATATTACAATACGAGACTTGCTGAAGAATGGAATCATTTCCATTAGTTACATAAAGTCAAAGGGAAAATATAGCTGATCCCTTGACAAAAAGGCCTGAGTAGAGAGCAAGTTCTCTTCACATCGAGGGGAATGGGCTTAAAGCCAACACAATGAGTCACCACCTTGCGGGAAACCTAACTAGCAACATTGGAGATCCCATGGTCTAGGTTCAATAGGACAACTAGTTGGGGAAGACTCAAAGAAGCACTAACACAAAGGTATGCTCACTCCCATGATATTTGTTTTGTGTTTTTCCGTTGATGTTATAGGGATGAATGCTTTATTCTTAATAATGCTGATAGCTTCTACAGTGGAATAAGTACGGATTATTCCAGATTAGCATTACCTATGTGAGATGGATGTGAGGTCGCATCTTTGGGAGCTGATATGGCTAAAGCTCTCTAAAAGTCTCATGAAGAAAGGATCGTTCATGACCGAAATGAACACAACGGTAAGAAATGATCTATGCTTAGATATGATATGTGTGATACTTCTTGTTTTTTATTCCTACTATAAAAAGTGGTTAGTTCAAGACTCTAGTTCACTACCCACAAAGTAGATCCAAGTAGTACTCACTATGAAAGGTTCAAGTTTTACAACACCTATTCAGATGCATGTCATATCTTACTTCCCTTATTTGAATATCAAAGTTCACTTATTTTCTATTCAAATGTGGGGTATTATTGGAGTTTGAATAGAAAATGTGGGGTATTGTTGGAACTTTGACTACAAAATTACAATGTGGGACTTATCCCACATTGGTGGAAGAGAAAACCTTCTCCCACCTTATATGTCTAGTCCTACTCATTTAACTAAATGGGTCAAGTAAGGGGTTAAGCATATTGGGCTTGGGTTGTGGTGTTGGATTAGCCTAATTGGATTGAAAATGGGCTAATATCAAGAGAAATATTTAATGGTCAAAAAGATGGGCCTTGGGCCTTGGGGCTCTTGGGGTCTTCCTGATTAATTAGATAATTTTTAATTACGAAATTAATTTTTATTTTTTATTATTAAATTCGTAATTACTGAATGACAGGTTTTTAACAGTTATTTTCGGTTTTGACAGTTTCCAACTGTCATAACTAATACCTATAAATACCTGTTTCATTCATCTGAAAGGGGTTGAAAAACATCATCATTCACACCACAGAATTCTCTTTAAAAATTCGTTCTTCCAAAGATGAAGGGAACATAGGAATTTCGTCAGAATCAAGAGAAGTTCTTGATTGATTGTTGTATCCTCTAGACAGATCCCCACCAGGGAAATTTCTGTCTTAGGACACTGCAATTTGCAGGCCTCAATCTACATAATTTCGTTTTTGTGTTTCTGTTGTAAGCATAAACCATCAAGTATGTTTTCTGCAAACTGATTCTTGTATATTTCATACATATATTTCAATTTCGTTTGTTTTATTTCTGTTAATTTTGTTGATTGTATACTTCTGTATTAACAATCTAAGACAGAAATTAAAAAGTGGAAGAATGGATCAACAATCCATCATCAAAACACATGTGGAAAAGCCTGAGAAATTCAAAGGCTCAGATTTTCGAAGATGGCAACAGAAAGATGTTGTTTTATCTAACAACTCTTCATGTTTCCAATGTTCTCACTGATGATTCTCCCTCTCCTCCTATTGGTACAACCACTGCAGAAGGAACAACACCACCCAGTGAAGCCCAAATGGCAGAACCATCAAAGGGCTGTGGAAACTTGGAACACAAATGAATATAATTGCAGAAATTATATTCTAAATGCCCTGGATGATTCTCTCTATGATATCTACTCTACCATGACTACTGCAAGAGAGATATGGGAATCACTGGAAAAGAAATACAAAACAGAAGTGGGCATGTTCCAAGAAATTCGTGATTGGAAAGTTCATGAATTTCAAGATGGTGGATACCAAATCTGTCCTCAAACAAGTGGAGGAAATTCAAGTCATTGCACATGAAAAAGAACTTGTTTTATGTGATGTCTTGCATGTTCCTGAAATTACTAAGAATTTGATTTCTGGTCCTATTCTTAGTAACAAAGGTTTCAAACTTGTATTTGAATCTGATAAATTTGTTCTCACCAAGGGTGGGATGTATGTTGGAAAGGGATACCTTAGTGAGGGTCTCTTCAAAGTCAGTGTATTACCTTTGTACTATGGTGTTGAAACACCAAACAATGATGTAACCAATATTAATGCTAATGCAATAATGGGCACTACTAGCCCCTCTTCTATGTATATGCATGATCCTTCAATTTTGTGGCATTCTCGTTTGGGACATGTTAATTTTCGTTCTATTCAAAGAATGGCAAAACTTAGCATGTTACCAAAATGTTCGTTAGATAAAAATATAAAATGTGAGGTTTGTGTAGAATCAAAATTTACACAACATCCTCATAAATCGGTTGAAAAATCTAATGAAATACTTGGCTTAATCCACTCTGATTTATGTGATTTTAGAGCAACACCTACAAGAGGAGGAAAGAATTATTATATATCCTTTATTGATGATTGCAGTAAGTATTGTTATATTTATTTGTTAAATACCAAAGATGAAGCCTTGAATTATTTTAAGAATTACAAGGCTGAAGTTGAAAATCAACTTGACAAAAAGATCAAAATTCTAAGGTCTGATCGAGGAGGAGAATATGAATCCAAAGACTTTGCTGAATTTTGTTCTTTAAACGGTATTATACATCAAACAACTGCTCCATATACTCCTCAACAAAATGGAGTGGCAGAAAGAAAGAATAGAACATTGAAAAACATGATTAATTCAATGTTAATTACTTCTGGAGCACCACATAATCTGTGGGGAGAAGCATGTCTTGCAGCAAATACAATACTTAATAGAATTCCTCATAAAAAGAGTGATAAATCACCATATCATCTATGGAAAGGGGAGGTTACCCTCTTATAAAAGGATGAAAGTGTGGGGTTGCCTTGCTAAGGTTCAAGTACCTCTTCCTAAGAGGACTAAACTTGGACCAAAAACCATAGATTGCATCTATCTTGGCCCTGCCATGAATAGTGCAGCATACAGGTTTCTTGTGTATAAATCACATGTTGATGAGATCCATAACCAAACCATCATGGAATCAGCAGAGGCTGAATTCTTTGAAAATACTTTTCCTTTTAAGGATAAAGGAAAAGAGGTTACCTACTCTAGGAAAAGACCTCTAGATGATGGACTGAATGATACGATTCCAGACAAAAGTTTACAATCAAATGAAGAGAATTCTTCAAAGGTTCAAGAAGACAACTTAGAACCTAGAAGAAGCAAACGGGGCAAAATAGCCAAAGATTTTGGACCTGATTACATGACCTATGTAGTGAATAAGGAACCACAAACATATAAGGAAGCTATGGACTCCTCTGAAGCTCCTTACTGGAAAGAGGCAATCAAAAGTGAGATTGACTCCATTGTGCAAAATAACACTTGGAAATTGGTGGATTTGCCACATGGGCAAAAACCAATTGGGGCACAAATGGATATTCAAGAAGAAGTTTAGACCTGATGGTACCATAGAGAAGTACAAAGCTCGTTTAGTAGCTAAAGGGTATCGTCAAAAAGAGGGTCAAGACTTCTTTGACACCTATTCACCTGTTACAAGAATTACATCAATTCGCACATTAGTAGCAATTGCATCCATCATAATTTGGAAATACACCAAATGGATGTGAAAACTGCCTTCTTGTATGGTGAACTAGATGAAGAGATATATATGAATCAACCTGAAGGGTTTGTGGTTAAAGGTCAAGAAAACAAAGTCTGTAAGTTAGTTAGATCACTTTATGGACTAAAACAGGCTCCAAAGCAATGGCACGAGAAGTTTGACAACACATTACTCTCTAATGGATTTAGAATAAATGAATGTGATAAATGTGTTTATGTCAAACAATACAAGAATGCTTATGTCATCATATGCTTGTATGTGGATGATATGCTTATAATGGGTACTAATCTGGATGTGATCAATCAAACCAAGAAAATGCTACACTCCTCCTTTTCCATGAAAGACTTGGGAGTAGTAGATGTGATCCTTGGTGTAAGAGTTCAAAGAAGACCAGATGGATATACTCTTACTCAGTCCCATTATATTGAAAGTGTACTCAAGAAGTTTGGACACTATGATGACAAGCCGGTTGTCACCCCATTTGATGCTTCTAGTCATCTAAAGAAGAATAAAGGTGATACTGTAGCTCAGTTAGAATATACTCAAGTTCTCGGCAGCTTGATGTATATTATGAATTGTACTAGACCGGACGTGGCTTTATAGTGTAAGTAGATTGAGTCGTTACTCCCACAATCCTGGGAAAGATCATTGGTATGCATTAGTAAGAGTGCTTAGATATTTAAAGCATACAATGAACTATGGACTGCATTACACGAAATATCCTCCTGTTCTTGAAGGGTATTGTGATGCAAATTGGATTTCCAATACTTCTGAGGCAAAATCCACAAGTGGATATGTGTTCACTCTTGGTGGAGCTGCTATCTCTTGGAAATCATCTAAGCAAAACTGTGAATACTCGTTCTACAATGGAAGCAGAGTTTGTTGCTTTAGATAAAGCTGCTGAAGAAGCTGAATGGCTTAAAAGCTTCCTAGAAGGTATTCCTCTGTGGCCTCAACCTGTTACTGCCATTGGCATACATTGTGATAGTATGGCTGCTCTTACTAGAGGCACAAAGTCAAATATACAATGGCAAGTCGAGACACATTAGGCGCAGACATATTACAATACGAGACTTGCTGAAGAATGGAATCATTTCCATTAGTTACATAAAGTCAAAGGAAAATATAGCTGATCCCTTGACAAAAGGCCTGAGTAGAGAGCAAGTTCTCTTCACATCGAGGGGAATGGGCTTAAAGCCAACACAATGAGTCACCACCTTGCGGAAAACCTAACCTAGCAACATTGGAGATCCCATGGTCTAGGTTCAATAGGACAACTAGTTGGGGAAGACTCAAAGAAGCACTAACACAAAGGTATGCTCACTCCCATGATATTTGTTTTGTGTTTTTCCGTTGATGTTATAGGATGAATGCTTTATTCTTAATAATGCTGATAGCTTCTACAGTGGAATAAGTACGGATTATTCCAGATTAGCATTACCTATGTGAGATGGATGTGAGGTCGCATCTTTGGGAGCTGATATGGCTAAAGCTCTCTAAAAGTCTCATGAAGAAAGGATCGTTCATGACCGAAAATGAACACAACGGTAAGAAATGATCTATGCTTAGATATGATATGTGTGATACTTCTTGTTTTTTATTCTACTATAAAAAGTGGTTAGTTCAAGACTCTAGTTCACTACCCACAAAGTAGATCCAAGTAGTACTCACTATGAAAGGTTCAAGTTTTACAACACCTATTCAGATGCATGTCCATATCTTACTTCCCTTATTTGAATATCAAAGTTCACTTATTTTCTATTCAAATGTGGGGTATTATTGGAGTTTGAATAGAAAATGTGGGGTATTGTTGGAACTTTGACTACAAAATTACAATGTGGGGACTTATCCCACATTGGTGGAAGAGAAAACCTTCTCCCACCTTATATGTCTAGTCCTACTCATTTAACTAAATGGGTCAAGTAAGGGGTTAAGCATATTGGGCTTGGGTTGTGGTGTTGGATTAGCCTAATTGGATTGAAAATGGGCTAATATCAAGAGAATATTTAATGGTCAAAAGATGGGCCTTGGGCCTTGGGGCCTCTTGGGGTCTTCCTGATTAATTAGATAATTTTTAATTACGAAATTAATTTTTATTTTTTTATTATTAAATTCGTAATTACTGAATGACAGGTTTTTAACAGTTATTTTCGGTTTTGACAGTTTCCAACTGTCATAACTAATACCTATAAATACCTGTTTCATTCATCTGAAAGGGGTTGAAAACATCATCATTCACACCACAGAATTCTCTTTAAAATTCGTTCTTCCAAAGATGAAGGGAACATAGAATTTCGTCAGAATCAAGAGAAGTTCTTGATTGATTGTTGTATCCTCTAGACAGATCCCCACCAGGGAAATTTCTGTCTTAGGACACTGCAATTTGCAGGCCTCAATCTACATAATTTCGTTTTTGTGTTTCTGTTGTAAGCATAAACCATCAAGTATGTTTTCTGCAAACTGATTCTTGTATATTTCATACATATATTTCAATTTCGTTTGTTTTATTTCTGTTAATTTTGTTGATTGTATAACTTCTGTATTAACAATCTAAGACAGAAATTAAAAAGTGGAAGAATGGATCAACAATCCATCATCAAAACACATGTGGAAAAGCCTGAGAAATTCAAAGGCTCAGATTTTCGAAGATGGCAACAGAAGATGTTGTTTTATCTAACAACTCTTCATGTTTCCAATGTTCTCACTGATGATTCTCCCTCTCCTCCTATTGGTACAACCACTGCAGAAGGAACAACACCACCCAGTGAAGCCCAAATGGCAGAACATCAAAGGGGCTGTGGAAACTTGGAACACAAATGAATATAATTGCAGAAATTATATTCTAAATGCCCTGGATGATTCTCTCTATGATATCTACTCTACCATGACTACTGCAAGAGAGATATGGGAATCACTGGAAAAGAAATACAAAACAGAAGTGGCATGTTCCAAGAAATTCGTGATTGGAAAGTTCATGAATTTCAAGATGGTGGATACCAAATCTGTCCTCAAACAAGTGGAGGAAATTCAAGTCATTGCACATGAAAAAGAACTTGTTTTATGTGATGTCTTGCATGTTCCTGAAATTACTAAGAATTTGATTTCTGGTCCTATTCTTAGTAACAAAGGTTTCAAACTTGTATTTGAATCTGATAAATTTGTTCTCACCAAGGGTGGGATGTATGTTGGAAAGGGATACCTTAGTGAGGGTCTCTTCAAAGTCAGTGTATTACCTTTGTACTATGGTGTTGAAACACCAAACAATGATGTAACCAATATTAATGCTAATGCAATAATGGGCACTACTAGCCCCTCTTCTATGTATATGCATGATCCTTCAATTTTGTGGCATTCTCGTTTGGGACATGTTAATTTTCGTTCTATTCAAAGAATGGCAAAACTTAGCATGTTACCAAAATGTTCGTTAGATAAAAATATAAAATGTGAGGTTTGTGTAGAATCAAAATTTACACAACATCCTCATAAATCGGTTGAAAAATCTAATGAAATACTTGGCTTAATCCACTCTGATTTATGTGATTTTAGAGCAACACCTACAAGAGGAGGAAAGAATTATTATATATCCTTTATTGATGATTGCAGTAAGTATTGTTATATTTATTTGTTAAATACCAAAGATGAAGCCCTTGAATTATTTTAAGAATTACAAGGCTGAAGTTGAAAATCAACTTGACAAAAAGATCAAAATTCTAAGGTCTGATCGAGGAGGAGAATATGAATCCAAAGACTTTGCTGAATTTTGTTCTTTAAACGGTATTATACATCAAACAACTGCTCCATATACTCCTCAACAAAATGGAGTGGCAGAAAGAAAGAATAGAACATTGAAAAACATGATTAATTCAATGTTAATTACTTCTGGAGCACCACATAATCTGTGGGGAGAAGCATGTCTTGCAGCAAATACAATACTTAATAGAATTCCTCATAAAAAGAGTGATAAATCACCATATCATCTATGGAAAGGGAGGTTACCCTCTTATAAAAGGATGAAAGTGTGGGGTTGCCTTGCTAAGGTTCAAGTACCTCTTCCTAAGAGGACTAAACTTGGACCAAAAACCATAGATTGCATCTATCTTGGCCCTGCCATGAATAGTGCAGCATACAGGTTTCTTGTGTATAAATCACATGTTTGATGAGATCCATAACCCAAACCATCATGGAATCAGCAGAGGCTGAAATTCTTTTGAAAATACTTTTCCTTTTAAGGATAAAGGAAAAGAGGTTACCTACTCTAGGAAAAGACCTCTAGATGATGGACTGAATGATACGATTCCAGACAAAAGTTTACAATCAAATGAAGAGAATTCTTCAAAGGTTCAAGAAGACAACTTAGAACCTAGAAGAAGCAAACGGGGCAAAATAGCCAAAGATTTTGGACCTGATTACATGACCTATGTAGTGAATAAGGAAACCACAAACATATAAGGAAGCTATGGACTCCTCTGAAGCTCCTTACTGGAAAGAGGCAATCAAAAGTGAGATTGACTCCATTGTGCAAAATAACACTTGGAAATTGGTGGATTTTGCCACATGGGCAAAAACCAATTGGGCACAAATGGATATTCAAGAAGAAGTTTAGACCTGATGGTACCATAGAGAAGTACAAAGCTCGTTTAGTAGCTAAAGGGTATCGTCAAAAAGAGGGTCAAGACTTCTTTGACACCTATTCACCTGTTACAAGAATTACATCAATTCGCACATTAGTAGCAATTGCATCCATTCATAATTTGGAAAATACACCAAATGGATGTGAAAACTGCCTTCTTGTATGGTGAACTAGATGAAGAGATATATATGAATCAACCTGAAGGGTTTGTGGTTAAAGGTCAAGAAAACAAAGTCTGTAAGTTAGTTAGATCACTTTATGGACTAAAACAGGCTCCAAAGCAATGGCACGAGAAGTTTGACAACACATTACTCTCTAATGGATTTAGAATAAATGAATGTGATAAATGTGTTTATGGTCAAACAATACAAGAATGCTTATGTCATCATATGCTTGTATGTGGATGATATGCTTATAATGGGTACTAATCTGGATGTGATCAATCAAACCAAGAAAATGCTACACTCCTCCTTTTCCATGAAAGACTTGGGAGTAGTAGATGTGATCCTTGGTGTAAGAGTTCAAAGAAGACCAGATGGATATACTCTTACTCAGTCCCCATTATATTGAAAGTGTACTCAAGAAGTTTGGACACTATGATGACAAGCCGGTTGTCACCCCATTTGATGCTTCTAGTCATCTAAAGAAGAATAAAGGTGATACTGTAGCTCAGTTAGAATATACTCAAGTTCTCGGCAGCTTGATGTATATTATGAATTGTACTAGACCGGACTTGGCTTATAGTGTAAGTAGATTGAGTCGTTACTCCCACAATCCTGGGAAAGATCATTGGTATGCATTAGTAAGAGTGCTTAGATATTTAAAGCATACAATGAACTATGGACTGCATTACACGAAATATCCTCCTGTTCTTGAAGGGTATTGTGATGCAAATTGGATTTCCAATACTTCTGAGGCAAAAATCCACAAGTGGATATGTGTTCACTCTTGGTGGAGCTGCTATCTCTTGGAAATCATCTAAGCAAACTGTGAATACTCGTTCTACAATGGAAGCAGAGTTTGTTGCTTTAGATAAAGCTGCTGAAGAAGCTGAATGGCTTAAAAGCTTCCTAGAAGGTATTCCTCTGTGGCCTCAACCTGTTACTGCCATTGGCATACATTGTGATAGTATGGCTGCTCTTACTAGAGCACAAAGTCAAATATACAATGGCAAGTCGAGACACATAGGCGCAGACATATTACAATACGAGACTTGCTGAAGAATGGAATCATTTCATTAGTTACATATAGTCAAAGGAAAATATAGCTGATCCCTTGACAAAAGGCCTGAGTAGAGAGCAAGTTCTCTTCACATCGAGGGGAATGGGCTTAAAGCCAACACAATGAGTCACCACCTTGCGGAAACCTAACCTAGCAACATTGGAGATCCCATGGTCTAGGTTCAATAGGACAACTAGTTGGGGAAGACTCAAAGAAGCACTAACACAAAGGTATGCTCACTCCCATGATATTTGTTTTGTGTTTTTCCGTTGATGTTATAGGGATGAATGCTTTATTCTTAATAATGCTGATAGCTTCTACAGTGGAATAAGTACGGATTATTCCAGATTAGCATTACCTATGTGAGATGGATGTGAGGTCGCATCTTTGGGAGCTGATATGGCTAAAGCTCTCTAAAAGTCTCATGAAGAAAGGATCGTTCATGACCGAAATGAACACAACGGTAAGAAATGATCTATGCTTAGATATGATATGTGTGATACTTCTTGTTTTTTATTCTACTATAAAAAGTGGTTAGTTCAAGACTCTAGTTTCACTACCCACAAAGTAGATCCAAGTAGTACTCACTATGAAAGGTTCAAGTTTTACAACACCTATTCAGATGCATGTCATATCTTACTTCCCTTATTTGAATATCAAAGTTCACTTATTTTCTATTCAAATGTGGGGTATTATTGGAGTTTGAATAGAAAATGTGGGGTATTGTTGGAACTTTGACTACAAAATTACAATGTGGGACTTATCCCACATTGGTGGAAGAGAAAACCTTCTCCCACCTTATATGTCTAGTCCTACTCATTTAACTAAATGGGTCAAGTAAGGGTTAAGCATATTGGGCTTGGGTTGTGGTGTTGGATTAGCCTAATTGGATTGAAAATGGGCTAATATCAAGAGAATATTTAATGGTCAAAAGATGGGGCCTTGGGCCTTGGGGGCTCTTGGGGTCTTCCTGATTAATTAGATAATTTTTAATTACGAAATTAATTTTTATTTTTTTATTATTAAATTCGTAATTACTGAATGACAGGTTTTTAACAGTTATTTTCGGTTTTGACAGTTTCCACTGTCATAACTAATACCTATAAATACCTGTTTCATTCATCTGAAAGGGGTTGAAAAACATCATCATTCACACCACAGAATTCTCTTTAAAAATTCGGTTCTTCCAAAGATGAAGGGAACATAGGGAATTTCGTCAGAATCAAGAGAAGTTCTTGATTGATTGTTGTATCCTCTAGACAGATCCCCACCAGGGAAATTTCTGTCTTAGGACACTGCAATTTGCAGGCCTCAATCTACATAATTTCGTTTTTGTGTTTCTGTTGTAAGCATAAACCATCAAGTATGTTTTCTGCAAACTGATTCTTGTATATTTCATACATATATTTCAATTTCGTTTGTTTTATTTCTGTTAATTTTGTTGATTGTATACTTCTGTATTAACAATCTAAGACAGAAATTAAAAAGTGAAGAATGGATCAACAATCCATCATCAAAACACATGTGGAAAAGCCTGAGAAATTCAAAGGCTCAGATTTTCGAAGATGGCAACAGAAGATGTTGTTTTATCTAACAACTCTTCATGTTTCCAATGTTCTCACTGATGATTCTCCCTCTCCTCCTATTGGTACAACCACTGCAGAAGGAACAACACCACCCAGTGAAGCCCAAATGGCAGAACATCAAAGGGCTGTGGAAACTTGGAACACAAATGAATATAATTGCAGAAATTATATTCTAAATGCCCTGGATGATTCTCTCTATGATATCTACTCTACCATGACTACTGCAAGAGAGATATGGGAATCACTGGAAAAGGAAATACAAAACAGAAGTGGCATGTTCCAAGAAAATTCGTGATTGGAAAGTTCATGAATTTCAAGATGGTGGATACCAAATCTGTCCTCAAACAAGTGGAGGAAATTCAAGTCATTGCACATGATCTTGAAGTTGAAGGTATGGGTATAAACTCTAATTTTCTTGTTGGTTCAATCATTGAAAAACTTCCTCCTTCTTGGAAGAATTTCAAATTATATCTTAAGCACTTAACTGATGACATGAGTTTTGAGCAACTTGTGTTGAGAATTCGTGTGGAAGAAGATAACAGATTGAATGAGAAGGCAGATGCAAATTCCTTGGAACCAAGTGCAAACTTTGTTGGAGAAGCAAGTACTTCAAGGACAAAGCACAACAACAAGAAAGGGAAGCAAGGCTCCAAAAACTCTTCCAAAGATGGCAAAAATCATGGCCCTAACAAGAAGAATTTCAAGAAGAATTCTGGTCCATGCTATGTTTGTGGCAAAAATTGGACACAAGGCCAAAGATTGCAGATTCAGGAGGGGTCAAGGAGGAAACAATGGAGGAAATAATCGAGGGAACAATGGAGGAAACAATGGAAACAATGGTGGCAATTTCTGGTGGAGGAAATTCTGGTCAAGCCAACATGGTTGAATCACCAAATCAATTTGTTGCTGTGATTCAAACCAACATGGTTAGCAATTGTGTGGATTGGTGGGATTGATACTGGAGCCACAAGGCACATTTGCAACTCCCGAACCATGTTTTCTACATACCAGAAAGTCTCGGATTCTGAACCAATGTTTATGGGGAATGGCTCTACTGCAAAAGTTGAAGGAAAGGGAAAAGTGAAACTACAATTGACTTCTGAAAAAGAACTTGTTTTATGTGATGTCTTGCATGTTCCTGAAATTACTAAGAATTTGATTTCTGGTCCTATTCTTAGTAACAAAGGTTTCAAACTTGTATTTGAATCTGA